>NC_058136.1:36523158-36615176 GCF_016433145.1 Gracilinanus agilis | reverse complement strand
GAAGGAAGGAAGAAGAAAGAGAGAAGGAAGGAAGGAAAAAGAAAGAGAGAGAGAAAGAGAGAGAGAGAGAAAGGAGAGAGAGAGAGGAGAGAGAGAGAAAGGAGAGAGAGGAGAAAGAGAGAAGAGAGAGAGAGAGAGAGAGAGAGAGAGACAGACAGACAGACAGACAGACAGAGAGAGGAGACAGAGAGACAGAGAGAGGAGAGAGAGAGACAGAGAGAGGAGAGAGAGAAAGGAGAGAGAGAGAACAATAAATCAAGCCCTGATTTGTAGTTTGCCTTGTTTCCTAGGTGTAAATGCTCACAGTGAAGATTAAACCATCAGCCTTCTCTCCAGAGCCAGTTTAAAGCTGCTGCAGCACAGCAGAGCATTGGCCTCGGAGGCAGGAGACTCAGGGTCAAGGCTTGGCTCTGTAGCTAGAACTTGCTGTCTGACCTTGGACCCTGCTTTCCTCCGTAAAATAAGGATGTTAGCCTGGATCATTGCTAAGAGCCCTTCCAGCTCTAATCTTGAAGGAGTCTCTAAGAAGCAAAGCCAGAATTTACACCCGGCTCCTGCCTCCAAGTACAGGTCTCTCCACTAGAGTATAGCCAAGTTAGGCAGCAGGAGTTCAGGAACATGAGCAGTCCCTGCCTTCCCAGATCCATTATTGCCCCTTCTGGTCATAGTTAGGGCGATGATACATTTAAACAGCCCTGCGTGGAAATCAGTCGGAGCAGACGAGTTCAAGGTTAGGGCTTCTGCCGTCCCAGATGGAGACTGACCACTAGAGTTGGGTAATACTATTGACTAATATTTCTATAGCTCTTTAAAGTCTGTAAACCTCTGTGCAGGTTCTGAAGCCCAGGGGACAAAGTCACTGACTCACCCACAAACCAAACATATTCCACTGAGGCACAGGGTGATTGACACGATTTCCCCCAGATTGCCACACAACAATTTCATAGCAGAGCCTCAATTGGTAGCCATGACTCTCGAATTCGCAGCAAGCTCAGGTTGGCACCTGGACAGAAGGCTAACCTGGGTCAGCTTTCATGTACCAAGAAAGAGCAGGGACTTCAAGTCAGGAGACCTGAATTCAACTCCACTCTGCAACTAGCTGTATTGCCTTGGCTAAGTCACTTAACCTCTCTGTCCCTCAGTTTCCTCACCTGTACAATGAAAAAAATAATACATGTACTACTTACATGAGGAGGTCGTTGTGAGGACCACACTGGCTAACTCATACGAAAGCACTTTATAACCATAACCTGTTCCTTACATGCTAATTCTACTGTCTTTCCCTTCCTCCCTGCAAGCTCTTTGAGGCCAAGGACCAGTGATTCCAAAGTGGGCGCTACCGCCCCCTGGTGGGTGCTGCAGCGATCCAGGGAGCAGTGATGGCCACAGGTGCATTTATCTTTCCTATAAATTGCTATTAAAATTAAAAAAAATTAATTTCCAGGGGGCTACGTAATATTTTTTCTGTAAAGGGGGCGGCAGGCCAAAAAAGTTTGGGAACCCCACTGGACCACATCTTGTTTATTCTTCCATCTTCTTCAATGCCGAACAACAGTGCATCGACTAAAGTGGGTGAATAAGAAATGGACAAGGCCACAACCAAAGAGAGGCTCATTCTTTCATTATCACCACACGTAACCAGAAAGGTCCAATAGCAAACTCTGCACTCTGCAGCCCCACTGAACTTGGCCAGCCCCTATGCCAGAACTCTGGACCCAGAGTGACCCATTAGACCTCTCAAGGCGGATCTTTGCAGAGGGCCTTTCTTTAATAATGCTTAAAGTGTTCCCTCCATTAGCAGTGTGAAATTATCATGGCTTCCCAAGTGTAGCATTTGGAATGGCGAGACAGCCTTCCAGTGGCAGGAGTCCAGCCTGAAAACATCTGGTCAGGGCATTCTTTCCCAGAGACTGAATAGGCAAACTGACTTTTGACCCCCTCGAGTCCTTTTGAAGCGTCTATCAATGGCTTGATTAGAAGATCAGAAGCAAAGCTGAAGAATTTCGGACCAAGAGAAAATGGAAAGGATTTTTAAAAAACCCTCACCTTCTATCTTAGAATCAATACCGTGTATCGGTTCCAAGGCAGAAGAGCGGTAAGGGCTAGGCAATGGGGGTCAAGTGACTTGCCCAGGGTCACACAGCTAGGAAGTGTCTGAGGCCAGATTGGAACCTAAGTCTCTGGGCCTGGCTCTGAACACACTGAGCCACCCAGCTGCCCCTGAAGGAAAGGATGTTAAAAGCATGGAACAGGATGCTAACTTAGGGATCATTTTGTCCAAGGGTCTCAATTTGCAGATAAAGAGATCATGACCCAAGGTGATCTGCATAAAGTCACACCGAGTGTTCCAGTTCTTCAAATGCTTTCTCTGCTAATTACAGTCCATTGTTATCTACTCACTTAAATCACTTCCCTCTTATAGATAACATGTTGCCTATCTAGTACCAGAAACTATATAGATACTTGAAGGAAAAGAAGCGGTTTCCCTTTCAAACATACAATCATTCAGACCATATCCCTCCAGTAAGTTTAAACTGGAGAGTTTTTGCTGGGTGCTCAATGAATATCACTATGATTGATCAGTGATAAAGATTTCCATGTTCAGTGGCCTTTAGTCAGCCAGACCCTTTATCCCAACTTCCTACTTAATAATCTTCTTGTTGCTGGCCCTCCTTCTAGTCTCTCCCCTGTCCAATCTCATCGACCCCCCCCAATCCAGCTGTGAAAATAATTTTCTTAAAACACAAATCTAACAGTGTAAGTCCCTTGTTCAAGAATCTTCCATTTCTCCCAGATGACACACAAACTTCTCCACTAGCCATTTAAAATCTACATCTCGACACTAAACAATAACTCTAGTTCAACTATCAATAATATGGAATTAGGTCTTGATCAATGATACATGTAAAACCCAGTGGAATTGTGGGTCGGCTAAGGGGGGTTAGTGGGGCTTGGGGGAGAGGGAAAGAACATGAAATATGTAACTAGGGGAAAATATTCAAAATAAAAATAAATCTACATCTCACTCCAGTCTACTTTCCCTTCATAAACTTGGCATTCTACCCAAACTGTCCTCATGGTTCCTCACATTCAAAATTCCATTTCCTGCTTCCATACATTTTAGAGATCTTAGAGACTGAGTGCCCAAACTACAACCCTCACACCACATGTGAGCCCCCAGCCTTATCCCAAAAAGGGGAGAGAGGAAACACTCCTATTAGGCTACTGGACAGAGGGGCAGGTGATGTGAGAAATGTCCTCAGGCGTGCATGGAAAGTGAGAAAGTCCTGCCCAACATGCTCCAGTACATGTGCCATAGGTTCACCAACACTGATATAGCCTGTCCCCCAGGTCTGGAATAGACTTCTTCAAGTCTGCTTCTTAGAATTTCTAGCTTCCTTCAAGGCTGATATCAGGCACCACCTTCCATAGGAAGGTCTCTGGCTCACTTACTTTTTAGTGTTCTTTCTCTTACCCTTCAAATTGTCTTGCATTTTTTGTATCTGTTTACATATTCTATCCTCCAACAAAACATATGCTTTTCGAGAGCAAGAACTAGTTTGTATTTTTGTCCTTGTTATCCACAGTACTTAGCCCTGACCATAGCAGCCACTTCATAAATTCTTATTGACTGGAATTGTAGCCAAAGAAAATTGCATCTGACATGCAAGGACTCCTGAATATGTTTTTTATTGATTATGTGTGTGGCCTTGCAGAAGCCCTTTTCCCTCTCAGAGCCTCAGTTTCCTTATTTGTAAAAAGATGGTTGACTAGATAGTTTCCAAGATCCCTTTCAAGGTCCCCCAAATTTTCTGGTTTTACGAACTTCATTTTTATGAACATTGCCCTTTGAGGTCAGCGTTGCTAGCATGCCCCAGGGAGGCAATCAAAACCAAAATGGGGAAATTTTCCAATTCCTTTAATATTGAAAATATAATAAACATTTCCCCCCTGAAGCTTTTGCATTTTAAGGGTTTTTTTAATGGAAACATATTTTAGTCTCAAGTTAAATGAGGTTCTTAGCCAATTGTACTAATCTGTACCCATATAACCTCAAGAGCAAGAAAACAGACAGTCTGGCTCTAGTTTCTCATGATCCCTTGGGGCTGTTTCACTGTCAGAGGAGCTATAGCGAGCTTCTTGAGAACTGGCACTGGGTCTGAGAGCTCTTGAGATGGGCTGAGCTCAGAGCTCAGCACCTTCTCGATCATAGCACACTGATGGGGCCTGTGATTTTCCAAGGCGTTTGATGTAAATGGAAATGTGGGAGACTGGGGTACGAGCAGTAGTGGGCTGAGAAATGTTTTACAACTGATCTTCCAAAATTATACTATGTACCCAACGCACTTTTCAGTTGAATCTGCATTATGAACATTTGTCATCACTTTCTTAAGACTAGACGATCAATGCGACAATAAAATCAATCCCTGATTTGGTAGCATTTGTCCATTTCCGAGGTGTAAATGCTCACACCGAAAACTGAACTAGAGCAGACTCTGGGAAACCCCTGCCCTTAGAAGGACATAGCTCAGAAGCTGGCTTTTGAAAAAGGCTCCTCCAAAATTGGGGTACTGCCATTGATTCTGTTGCCTCGAAAGTAAAGAAACAGAACAGAATTAAATGAGGCTTCCACTGAATGAGAATCCAATTTGTTGGAGTTTCATTTGTATAATATTTCCTCCTTAGCCAAATGGAGAAATTCGTCTAGAGGAGCCATAAGGGACCTTTCACCTCTAAATTCTGGATCCTTGGAAGCCCAGAGGAAGTTTAGCAGAGTCTAGAGTGAGAAAGACACTGGCTTCTCCTCTGGTATTGCCAAGGTGACCTTGGGAACATTCTTTGACTTCTCAGGGCTCAATTTCCTCCTCTGCAAAATAAGGGTCTTGGACTTCTTGCTCTACTATAAGGCCTATGACCTAGGACTTCTGTCAGGCAATGTGCCCATATATGTGAGTAGGTAAAGGTGAAATCAGGTGACCTCTCTTCTTCCTGTTATATAGTCTCCCTTTTGATGCCAAATATTCTCCCATAAGTGCTTAGTGCCCTTATATTATCGTGGCCCTTCCTATAAGAGGCTAATAATACGAATGAGAATAATTTCTAGCTCCTTTTTTAAGTCCTCTAAAATTGGCAAAGTACTTTCCTCACAATAATTTTGCCAAGCAGGTAGTAAGAATACTTTCACACACCCATTTTTTAACCCTTCACCTTCTGTCTTAGAATCAATACTGTGTATTGGTTCTAAAGCAGAAGAGTAGTAAGAGCTAGGCCAGTGATGGTGAACCTTTTAGAGACCAAGTGCCCAAACGGCAACCCTCACGCTGCATGTGAGCCCCCCACCCCTTACCCTAGACAAGGGAGGGAGGAAGCACTCCCATTGGGCTTCTGGGCAGTGGAGCGGGTCATGTGAGAAATGTCTTCAGGCACCCATGGAGAGGGAGAGGGGAGCAACCCCTCCCACACATGTGCCATAGATTTGCCAACATGGGGCTAGGCAATGGGGGTTAATTTACTCACCCAGGATCACACAGTTAGGAAATATCTCGGGCCAGATTTGAACCCTGGGACTGCCTATCTCTAGGCCTGACTCTCATTTCACCAAGCCACCTATCTGCATCCCTCTTTTTAAAATTTTTTTTCAATTACATGTTTAAATAATTTTTGACAATATTCTTCTGGCATTTTGAGATTCAGATTTTCTCCCTCCCTCCCTCTCCACTCCCTCTCTGAGGCAGTTAAAATATTCTGATATAGGTTATACCAGTGATTTCATACAATACAGATTTCCATATATCTCATGCCAAGACATAAGATACATATCACACATACAATAAAAAAACTCATGAAGTAAAAGATGGCATGCTTTGATCTGCACTCAAACTCCAACAGTTCCTTCTACGGCTGTGGAGAGCATTTTTTATCATGATTCCTTGGGGCTATCTTGGAACCTTGTTTTGCTGATAATAATTTAGTCCTTCACAGTTGATCATCAGATAGATAGCATTTCTGTCACTGTATATACATGTCCTCCTGGTTCTGCTCACTTCACTTTGCATCAGTTCATATAAGTCTGAAACAAACTCTGATGGAGCATTTTCTAGAATTCCTGTAGCCCACTCAGACCTATGTCTGGGGGCTTCTAGGGTTTAGAAAAGCAGCAGACTATATCAGGGGAATTAATGAAAAACATGTGAAGGAAGGTGGCCTCGCGGTACCAGATCTCAAATTGCACTCTAAAGCAGCAATCATCAAAACAACCTGGCACTGGCTAAGAAATAGGATGGTGGATCAATGCAGTAGATTAGATACACAAAATAAAGTGGTAAATGACATTAGCAAGCCCAATGATCCCAGTTTTTGGAATAAGAACTCGCTCTTTAACAAAAACTGCTGGGAAACTTGGAAAATGGTCTGGTCGAAGCTAGATCATAGATCTAGATCTAGATCTAGATCAATATCTCCCACCCTATCCCAAAACAAAGTCAAAATGGATATATGATTTAGATATAAAGAGTAATACTATATGTAAATTAGGAGAATACAGAATAGTTCACCTGGCAGATCTTGGAGCAGGGAAGAATTTATGAACAAATAAGAGATGGAGAGTATTATAAGATTTAAGATGAATAATTTTGATTATATTAAATTTAAAGGCTTTTGTACAAAAAAACCAAATGTAACCAAGATTAGAAGGGAAACAACTAAATGGGGGGAAATTATAATAAATTTCTCTGATAAAAGTCTAACTTCTCAAATTTATAGAGAACCAAGTCAGACTTATAAGAATACAAGCCATTCCCCAATTGAAAAATGGTCAAAGGATATGAACAAGCAATTTTCAGATGAAGAAATCAAAGCCATCAATAATCATATGAAAAAAATGTTCTAAATCACTCTTGATTAGAGAAATGCAAATTAAGACAATGCTGAGGTACCACCTCACACCCATCAAATTGGCCAATATAACAGTAAAGGAAAGTGGTAAATGTTGGAGGGGATGTGGCAAAATTGGGACACTAATGCATTGTTGGTGGAGCTGTGAACTAAACCAACCATTCTGGAAGGCAATTTGGAACTATGCTCAAAGGTCTATAAAACTGTGCATACCCTTTGATCCAGTAATACCACTCTTGGGGTCTGTATCCCAAAGAGATAATTAAAAAAGGAAAAGGACCTACTTGTACAAAAATATTTGTAGCTGCTCTTTTGTGGTGGCAAAGAATTGGAAAATGAGGGGATGGCCACCAATTGAGGGATGGCTGAACAAATCATGGTATATGTTGGTAATGGAATATTACTGTGCCATAAAAAATGATAAGCAAGATGATTTCAGAAAAAGCTGGAAAGATCTACATGAACTGATATAGAGTGAAATAAGCAGAACTGGGAGAATACTGCACACAATAACGGTAATATTGGATGATGATTATCCGTGAAAACTTGACTACTCTTAGCAATGTACTGATCTGGGACAATGCCAAAAGACTTATGATGGGGAATGTTCTCAGTCTCCAGAGAAAGAACAATTGGAGTCATCATTCACATCAATGTATTTATGGTTATATTTTGAGGTTTTGGTTACATCTGACTTTTTTCTCATAACAATGACCAATATGGAAGTATGGAAGTTTTGCATGATAATACAAATAAAAGAATTTAAAAGAATTATTTTTTAAAAAAAGAAAAGAAATGCAGCAGACTCATTGCTGCTTGGTAGATATTTTACTTATTTAACCTTGGCCAACTCACTTGACCTAATTAGGCCTCAGTTGTTTCATCCCTAGTCTGAGGAGATTAGACTAGCTGGCCTCTGGGGGCCCTGCCAGCTCCTAGTCTGTGTTCTTTTGTTCCTAATTGTGTACTGTGTGCCTGTTATCATGGACTGTTTCTCCACTTATCAATTATATGCTAAGAGCAAACCCTCTATCAAGGAAAAACGAAAAAGAGGAGGGAGGCAATGACTTGTTCAGGCATGTCCAGCCAGAATTCCAACTGGTAGTTCTTTGTGCTAACATCCAGATGTGTTACCTTTTCTGGGGAGATTTACATTTTATGAAGGTCCAGTGCTTCTCCAAAGGAATAAAGCAGTAATGGTGGAATTTCAGGCAGCTTAGCGTGTGATCGAGGATATTATTTTTGCATAGTGGCAGCCCTTTTCAGCTTCTCTGCCCTCATTCCAGATAGATAGTTGCCTTTTAATAAGGTGGCCCCTGCCCGTAGATGCAGCCTGAAGTTTTTCTCTAATTCCAGCAGAAAACCTGTTTCACCAGATTTTCCTCCCCATCTTTAAGGAAGTAGCAATTCACAAGTGTTTCAGCCTTTTGATACCTTTTCCAACATGGATGCCCCACCAAGCAGGCTCACATTGTCATTCCAGTTGAGGTGTTTACCCCCACCAAGATCCTCAATCATCAGTATTTGAATTTAGGCTTGCTTTCCAATCCCCTCTTGTATTGGATCAGCCTGACTTGGCACCCAGTGGTTATAAACTCTGGCCCATGTTTTGTATGTTGCATTGCATAACGGAAAATTAAATAGCATCCAGATTGGTGATGCCTGCCTGGAAACTCTAAGAGATTGTGTTTTAAGGATGTAGGAGTTTTGCTCGGTCCTGAAATTGAACATAACCGAGGAGTTTTAATTACCAGAGCTACCAACACAGCCTCAGCAATAGCATGGATTCTTGGCTCAAGACACTAGAGCATTCTAGGTTTTTTCACTCGCCAAACTAATTGGGGTACTATGGCAAAGGAAAATAATGAGCTTTATCTCTCTTTGCCTTCTGTGTGTTTCCCATCCCCTTTAGCCCATTAAGCCATTAAATAGTTCACATTTCTATAGCTCTTCCCCATTGGAAAAGCACTTTCTTTGAAGCAACCCTTTGAGGAATGGAGTACAAGTATTATTGTCCCTGTTTTACAGATAAAGAAACTGAGGTTCAGTGAGAAAAAGTGATTTTCTCAGAGCCACATAACTAAAACAAATAAGCACCGGATTAGATCTTCTACGTCCCAAACCAGAGTGCTTTCCTCTATACTACACAAACTATTGGATTACCAAAATACAAAAACAAAAAACCAGTCCTCCTACATCTCAACAAATGCTCCCATGTCTAACACCCTGTTCTGTCTTCCCAAGTTGGTGAATATGTAACGTGAGAGCCCTGGCATCATGGAGGGCCCTGCTCTATTCCCCCTCTCCGCTAGGCATGAAGACATTTTTTTTTAATTTTTTTTTTAGACCCTTAACTTCGGTGTATTGTCTCATAGGTGGAAGAGTGGTAAGGGTGGGCAATGGGGGTCAAGTGACTTGCCCAGGGTCACACAGCTGGGAAGTGGCTGAGGCCGGGTTTCCTGAGGACATTTTTTGCATGCCCTCCCCCTCTGTCCAGCCACCCGAAGCGAGCACTTCCTCCCTCTGCTCTCTGGGGTAATGCAGGGGCTCACAGACAGCTTGAAGATGCAGTTTGGGCACACAGTCTTGAAAAGGTTCACCAATGCTGGTATCTTATGGGCTTTTAGCCATGGCTTTATCAAACAGTTAGCATTTGATCTATGTTCCTTATTTGTTTTGTGACAATATGGGGTTGTAGAGTTGTCCTATCAGAACTAGGAGGGATCAGACAGATTATCTTGTCCACCATCTCCCTCATTTTGTATCAGAGGAAACTGAGGTCCAGAGACCAAGAAGCAACATAACCCAGGACACAACTGTTTATAGATGCCAGGTCGTGACTCCCAGTGCAGTGTTCTCTAAATTTATGAAACTGAAAACTGGACTTCATTTGGATTAATTACAGATAAGAAGATGAACAAAGATTTACAACCAAGAAGGTGAAAATAATGTAAATACAGTTAATTCTATATACCCAAAACTGGTCTAGGAAAAGTGTTGGGATAACAGAGAGTGGCTATTCCATGTAAAGATTCCCACTTTTCAACACATTTCAAATATTACCAAGTATAATGGAATCTCTATTTGGTGAGCCAGCTATCCTGAGTATCTGAAGGTACTTTATCATCTGGAGGCGTCATCATTCTAAATAGTCATTCGCGTATTTAGCAAACACTTATCAAGTAATTGATGTGAGTGAATGGAGACACAAATGAAGTGGAACCCCTAGTCTCCACCTCCAGGAGGGGAAACGAGGTTGTGAACCCTTATTGATTTTTCCTCGGAGATATAACCCATTCCCTAAATCCAAGTAAGGCCCAGTAATAGATGATCAAAGAGAAGAGTAGGGGATGGTCCTATGAAAATAACATAAGGAGTGCCAAATCTCCCAATGAGATAGTGTCTAGTATCTTGTATCCCTGGTGAGGGGAGCTACGAGCACCAAAAAGGGCCTTTTTAAAGCTACATTGGGAGAAAAAAAGGAGATCCAAGGGATCCAAGGCCTACGCTTGGGGTAGAAGGGACAATGGTAACCGACAAGACAAGTTAGAACTGGTTAACACTTATTTTCCTGATTTTTTTCTCTGCTATTTCATTTGTACTGGAAATGACAAAATAAAAATGGCCGTCTGGAAGTTGACAAAAAGGAGACAGTAAAAGAGCATCTAGTTTCTCCTATAAATTAAAAACCCATGGGGGCAGCTGGGGGACTCAGTGGATTGAGAACCAGGCCCAGAGACGGGAAGTCTTGGGTTCAAATCTGGTCTCAGACACTTCCTAGCTGTGTGACCCTGAGCAAGTCACTTAACCCCACCTTACCTAGCCTTTACCACTCTTCTGCCTTAGAAGCAATACACAGAAGGTAAGGGTTGGCTCAGAGAAGCTACATCCTTGAGTCCTAAAGGAACTGGTAGATGTGATTGTTGAGCTGTTTTCAGTGATTTTTAAAAATTATTGTTATTTTAAATAGTGTTTTTTAGATTATGAACTTAAAAAGTAGCAGGCATGTACATTAACAAATAAAAAAGAACAGAAAAAGCATCATATATAAAACAGTGAGCTGTATTACATAAAGCTTGCTTTTTAAAGTATGTAATAAATTCAGCACTTTCATTTTTAAGCTATCCTTCTCATCTGTGTCTCCCTCTGAACTTCCTGCTGTCAGTGATAATCTGAAAAAGCATAAAATGAGTGGAGAAAGGGAAAAGTCCCGATTGTTGAAGGAGAGAAGGGAACAGAGACTGTAAACTATAGGCCAGTGAGCTAAAGTTTGTTTATGGGGAAATTACAGAGTGGACCATTAATGAGACGTTTGTCAAATATCTAGAAAGGAAAGCCGGGCCTGGAAAGAACCAGAGTTGGTCAGACTAGACCAACCTCATTTCCTTATATGACGGGATTCCTGAAGGGACACTGTGGATGTTTCCTCAGATTTTTATGATCTTGATATGTTCTTCTTGTGAAAAAGATAGAGAGATGCGGATTAGATAATAATACAGCTCGGTGCATCCAAAACTCTTTGGTTGAAAGGCAGCGAGGTGGCTCAGTGGATGAAGTGCCAGACCTGGAGATGGGAGGTTCTGGATTCAAATCTGGCCTCAGATACTTCCTACCTATATGATCCTAAGCAAGTCACTTAACTGCAACTGTTAAGCCCTTGCCATTCTTCTGCCTTGGAACCAATACTCACATTGGATTCGAAGACTGTAAGATAAGGGTTGTTTTTTAATTTTAAACTTACCTTCTGCCTTAGAACCAATAATGCAGAAGAATTGTAAGGGCTAGGCAATGGGGGTTAAGTGACTTGCCCAGGGTCACATAGCTGGGAAATGTCTGAGGCCAGATTTGAACCCAGGACCTCCCGTCTCTAGGCCTGGCTCTCTATCCACTGAGCCACCCAGCTGCCCCAAGGTAAGGTTATTTTTTTAAAAGCCTCTTTGGCTGGCCAGACTAAAAGAATAGGTATTCGTATTTCAGTGTCACAATGGCCAGAAGTCTCCAGTAGAGCATCCCGGCGATTTGTGCCTGTTCTTGTGATTTGGAACATTTTTATCAGTGTCTTAGCTAAGAGTGCAGAAGGCATGCTCATCAAATCTGCAGATGACATAGATGAGAGAGAGCTAACATAAGGGATGAGAACATCAGAATTCAAAAAGATCTGGACAGGTTATAGCATTGGGCTAAAGAGATTCAAATGAAATGTAGGAGGGAGGTCTTTTTTGTTCAGGAATTTCAGTCATGTCTGACTCTCTGTGATCCCATTTGGGGTTTTCTTGACAAAGATACTGGAGCGGCCGGCCATTTCCTTCTACGGCTCATTTTACATAAGAGGAAATGGAGGCAAACAGCGTTAAGGGACTTCTCCAGGGTCACACACATAGGAAGTGTCTGAGGTCGGAGATGGGTCTTCCTTATTCTAGGCCTGGCACTCTCTCCACCGCACCACCTAACTAGGGGAGTCTAACATCTGGCTATGAAAAATTGACCGCCCAAGTACAAGATGGGAGAAGCATGGCCAGCTACCTGTTTGTCTGAAACAGATCTGGGTATTTTAGTGGACTGCGAGCTCAATGTGAGTCAGCAACGTGATGTGGCAGCCAAAAAAGATGGCATGGTCTTGGGCCGAATTAAGAGGCGTAGAACTTCTGGGCATAGAGAGGTAGATAGTCGCCCTGTCCTCTGCCCAAGCCAGACCTTATGTGGAATAGTGTTCAGCTCTGGATGTTCCAGTTGAAGAAGGGCATTGATAGGCTGGCGAGTCCAGAGCAGGACAAGCGGGGTGCTCAAGGGTCTGTAGGTTGAGGATCAGTTGAAGAAACTGGGCATGTTTAGCCTGAAGAAGAGAAGACGTGGGGATGAGAGCTGTCTTCAAGTATCTGAAGGGCTGTTGTGGGGAAGGGGGGGATTAGCCTTCTTCGGTTTGGTCTCAGAGGACAGGACTGGGAGTTGCAAAAGGATGTCACTTCCTAACACGTTAAGCTATCTAAAAGTGGAATGGCTTGCCTCAAGAGATGGAGAGTTCTCCGTTCTCCATTCCCCTCTTCTTGGAGCTCTTTAAGCAGAGACTACACAACCACTTGGACATTCTTTTGCACATAGGCTGGCCTAGCTGGCTGCTGAATTCTCTTCCAGCTCCCAAATTCTGTGCTTATATGAGCTAGTACCTCTGAGCCTTTCCCACTATTCCCACTGCTTCCGCCCTAGTTTGGTCCCTTCTTGCCCGGGCTATTGCAATAGCACCTTGAGTGGCCACCCTAACCCTTACCCACTCCAACTGACTCTTTCTATGGCCTCCGAGGTCATCATCCCAACACAGCTCTAATCGGGCTCTCTGCCCTTCCTGGAAAGCTTCTGTTAATTCCCCGTTGCTTTCTACCTAAAGCATAAACTCTTCACTCTGATATTCAGGGGCCTCGACATTCTGGTTCCGAGCTTCCATTGTCGCCTTCATTCATACCACTCCCTCTTGATATCAAATTCCAGGCAAATGGTACTGTTCTTCTTTACCGTGAACCAGCTTGCCCAAGCCTGGTTCCTATCTAGAATGTACTCCTCTCCACCCCACCCCACCTCTGCCTATTCCTTCTGGGTCAGCAGCTCAGGCTTCTATAGGGCTTTAGAGACAATATCTTTTTGGATCCGTACAACAATCTAGTGAGGTAGGGCTATTATTATCTCCCTTTTATAGACAAGAAAGGAGACTGAGCCTCAGAGATGTTTAGTAACCTGTCCAGGGTCACACAGCTAGCAGACGTGTGATGAGGTACTGAAATCTAAGTTTTCCTGTCTCCAGATCCAGTACACGATTATCCACTGGACAATAATGCTTCTCCAATTCAAGGCCCAACTCAAACGTCATCCATCTCTTTTACCCTGATGTTGCCAATTTGAAGTGGTATCTCTCTCCTTATACCAGAACTGCCCGAAGGGGATTGGCTGCCTCAGGAATTAGTGGGCATATCCTCACTGGAGGCCTTCAAGTGCTTTTCCTAAAGTATAGGTCCTAGGCCAGTGATGGCAAATCTATGGCACAGGTGCCAAAGATGGCACACAGAGCATTCTCTGTGGGCACTCAGCCACCCTCCCCACCCTTCACCCTCCAGAGTTCGTTACTAGAAAGGTAGAGGGACTTAGCAGAGCTGTTCCCTTCCTCCTCTCTACTGTGTCTAATGACATTTTTTTCATATCATCTGCCACTCTGCCCAGCAGCCAAATGGGAGTGCTTTCTCCTTCTTCTGTGCGGGGCAAGGGGGCACAGAGCATACCCAGCATGTGGGGGGCATAGCACTCTATCTCTGGGGGGAGTGGGCGTGGCATTACATCTGGGGGTTGGGTGGGGATGGGGCCTGACACTCCATCTCTAAAAGGTTTGCCATCACTGTCCTAGGCCATGTTACCCCTCCCAGGTCCCCTCAATAAACCCCAGTGGCTCCCTACTACCTCCAGGATGAAATATTCAGTCTTCTGTTTGGCATTCAAAGCCCTTCAAAACGTTTTTAATCTTCTTCCCCCAGTTCCCTCCACACAATCTTCAGTCTAGCCACACTGACCTACTTCCTGTTCCTCACACACAATCCTCCCATGTCTCTTCTCCATGCCTTTGTGTTTGGAATTCTCTCCCCCGCCTCACCTCTCCCTCCTAGTTTCTGGGCCTCCTTCAAAACTCAATTGAAACCTCAGCCTCTGCAAAAAGCTTTTCCTAGTCAGTCCTCTTCTCTCCTCACCTCGCCCTGCCCCAGCGCCCATTTGCTTCCCTCTGAGACTGCTTCTGTTTGCACTGTACAGATCTGGGATGGGCATAGTTATTGGCATGCTGTCTTCCCCATTTGAATGTGAACTCCTTGAAGGCAGGGAGTATGTTTTGTCTTCATTCACATCCCCAGCACTTAGCACTTAGCACAGTACCTGGCACATGGTAAGAATGTAATTGTTTGTTAACTGACTGATTGACTGACTGGTGGACCCAGTTTTTGGGGATGTCATAGAGGGGATTATTGTTGAGGTGTCAGTTGGACTAGATGGCCTCTGAGGTCTCTCCCAGCTCTGACATTATTTGTGATTCTGTGATCCCTGTCCCCCTCTTCCCCAAATGCTGATAGCAGTTATTGTCTAGCCCGGTGATGGGCAAACTTTTAAAGAGGGGCCAAAGGAAAGGAAATGCTCCTCTGTCAGTCTGTTTCTAAGGCAGCTCTTTCCAAGTTTCATTGTATTGTATCCTACTCGTTGTATTCGTCAGATTAGGAAGAATGTAACCGGGCCGGATAGAACATTTCAGGGGGCCGCATCTGGCCTGCGGGCCGTAGTTGGCCCATCACTGGCCTAGACCATTCTGTCACGTGGCATTTGGCACAGTCTGGGGGTGAAGTGTGATTGAAATGTTATTTCACATTTCCAGAGTATATGCATGTTGTGTCCCCCCAGCTGGATTGGGAAGTCCAGGAGGGTAAGGCCCAGCTCTGCGGGATGTTTCCCCAAGTCCCTAGTCCTGGGCTGGGCACAGAGTAAACGCTCAACCAGTGCCCATTGACTGGGCTAGAAAAACCCTTCAAGCATCAATAAGGGAGACTATCAAAGAAACTCGGTGTGCTTTATGTCTCTAACGCCTGAACCAAGCCATGCAGCCACTGGGCCCCCTCTGCCAACAGGAAACAAGGATTCATTTGTAGCCTGTGCGTAGCAGTGTGACTTTCAGATTTTAACTTGCTGTGAGGCTGAAAGGGAGTCGACTTTGGGAGCCTCACACCATTACCAATATTTTGGACAGCCTCCTGTGTGCTTTCTGGCATCTGTCTATCCTGGCCTTCATCTGTTACAGTGATTCCGCTCAGGCCGTCCAAATAGGCATCATTAATTCATTCAACGCCTCTGGTTCTTCTCCACTGAGGGCTAATTCATTTTCGAGCTGAGCAACTTGCTTGTGAGTCATTTTTCCAGTTTAGTTAGGAAGAGTTTCCAGTCCTTCCGGACCAGATGGAGCGCCCAGTGCCATCACACCAGGAGCCAAGGGGGGGAGGAGGGGCTGTACTTGGAAAAATCACCTCAGTTCTACAAACACCCACTTTGTGTCTTTTTCTCGGCATAGGTGGACCTAAAATATAGCTAAGTGGATTCCAAGGCCCAGGGAGAGGAGCGGGACGTAGGGGAGGAGGTAAGGGAGATATCCCGGGAAGGAAACAAAGATTAGGCCAGAAATCAGGGGGGAAATGGGGCCTGCCGAAGAGCAGAGGGGAGAAGGGAAGACTTGCCTCCTTTCGAGGGGTAACTCTTTTCCTTTCCACCTCAGAGGGTTTCCTGGCCCTGTCAGCACAATGCGCACCCATAGTGTGCCCCTTGTTACCAGAAGAGAAACCTTATCTCCTCCCCTACCCCCAAGGAGCAGGTGTTTCCCAACAAAGCTTTTTCGGGTGCAGGTGGAGCCTCTGGCCTTCAAAGAGGATTTGCTGGTTTCATTACTGCAGGATGGAGGACAGAGAGAAAAGGAAGAAGAGGGCACCTTTTCTCTAGTAGACCATTGCGTGCCAGAACAATGCAAGCTCCCAAAGCCCAGTGCAAACCAAGAACCTTGGGTTTCCGAGGAACCTGATCTTGGGGTCCCTTCCACTGTCAGCTAGGGCAAAAAATGGCATCTAGCAGCCAGAGCAGATGTTCCCGGGAGTGTTGGCAGACTGATGACATGGTAAACTGATCTCTGCCCCGTTCTGGGGCATAATTACAAGGAGAGGGAAAGGGGTTGGGACCACAAGGGTCAGAGAAAAGCTAACAATTGTGAGCCTACCAGAGGCTTTAGAGCCAAAATGCAATTTAGAGATCCTCTGTTCCAACCACCTCTTTTTACCAAGAAGGAAACCAAGGCACAGAAAGGGGAAGTAATTTACACACAGGTAGTAATCATCAGAGGTGGACGTGAGAAACCAAACCAGCATTTGGACCCAGGGCTTCCACGTCCAAATCTCTCGTTCTTTCCATTACACCATGATACCATTAGCCCTCTGAGCTCCAGACCAAGTTCCTACAAGATTGCATCAAGACCTGTTCCTCAGAGCAAACCAGGAGAATGAAGAAACAGAACTCCATGACAGATAGAGATGGAGGCATGTGAGGACTATCCAAAGTCTGTTCTCTCTAGGTCATGATGTCACTCTCTACCCCTACTGGTAGGAAAGAGTAGACTCCCTTCTTTGGTGAACCTTTTCCGAGTTTGAGTGCCCAGAGGGCAAATTCAAGTTATCCAAGAGCACCCATTACAGGGGAGAGTTGAGGGAGAAAGTGCTTGCTTTGGGTGGCTGGTCAGAGGGGTGGGGCATGCGAAAAAATGTCCTTGGGCACTGGAAAGAGGAGGAACAGAGCAGCTTCCTGAGTGCCAGCTCTGCAGGAGTGCCATGTCTTCACCAACGCTAGAGCAGAGGAAGTAGGAATTAGGAGATCCAGGGTCTCTCCTGTTCTACTACTACCCTCCCATAATCCCCTTGAAATGGACTCTTGGACCCTTTGGTCCAAGATGAATTCAATACAACTTTATCAGAAGATTCTTCTAAATGAGTCACCCTATCAATATGTAGCAAGTGATCATCAATGCTCCCCTACCCCTGATGGAGGAGACTCTATTATCCACTTCCCTTCCGAATCAGGAATTGGCAGAGGGATCATGGCAGCAACTGACCTCCTCCTCTAACCCATAATAGGAGTTGGAGGATCATAGAGGGCAATTATATGGTATCTCTTCCAGTACATACATACGGAGGGCACCATACTAGCCAGACCTATGATCCAGCCCTACATATATTTACATGGAAACCCTCTACTTCAGCCCTCCCTTCCCCACCCCCCTCACTAGGTAGACTCCCATCTCTGCATCTTTGTTCCTGCTGAACCTCTAGGATACAGTGCCTTTCACCCCTCCTTTAGACCTAGTCAAACTCTTCCCATTCGTCAGGCTTTCGCTATAACTTTACTCTGAAGCTTTCTGCTGGCTCTTCTAGCCTACACTGATTGCTCCTGCTTCCTCCCACCCCCCTTTTCCTAGTAAATGTAGTCTTTTGTTGAACTTCAAGAAACATCTCCCCGAAAAAAAGCTGATATATGAAGCTAACGAGGTCAAAATTTCTACTCTGTTATAATTTTTTCTAATTTCTGAGTGTTTCATTTTCAGTCTGACCTATGATACATATGAGAAATCTTTAACGATTCCCCCAAAAACTGGTAGTTAGGCTCTTTCTTTATCTTTTTCGGGTAATTTGAGATTATTAGATTATCCGAGTTTTGTTTTACAGTTCCGTCTTTGGCTTGAACATTTCAGAAGATTGTTTTAAAAGCTATCCTTTGATCTAGTTCTGCTGCATTTTCAGCTGCTCCTGCCCACTGGCCTTCCAGTATGAGAATTTTATTGGATTCCATTCCCTTATTCAGATTTTCCACTACTTTCTCCAAGTTGGTGACTTTTATCATGAATATATCTCTAGTTTTACCAATGGTCTTCCTATCTCTCATTACAGTTGTCAAATCTTTTTTAATTGAAACACCAAATCTTTCTTTACTAACACCTTCCGGCTTCATTTCCTTTAAGATGTCTGTTATCCAATTTGATATTTCTTATGTTAGTTCCAGCTTCCTTCCTTGGGCTGTTGGTAAAGTTCGATTGTTATTTTTCTTTTGGCTGGCTTCTCTTCAGGATCTTTAAATCCATGAGATTTATTCATTGTGTCGTAGGGGTTTTTCTATTACTTGCTCATTTCTTTATCTTATCTTTTGAGGATTTCTGATTGTTCCTTTTACTTTCTCCCTCTTTCCTTTAAAAAATATTTATTTTTCATAGGTCTTGATCCATGACACACGTAAAACCCAGTGGAACTGCATGTTGGCTATGGGAGGAGGGGAGGGAAAGAATGTGAATCATGGAACCATGGGAAAATGTTCTTAAGTAATCAGTAAAAAATATAAAATATCAAAATATTTATTTTTCAATTAGCATTTTACCTACTCATTTTTGGAGGGGGAGAGGTTGAATATCTGTGTTCTTCAGTACCACCTATGTGATATTAGGCAAATTACTTAATCTCTCTGGGACTCAGTTTCTTCATCTATAATATGAGACAGGTAGTTTTCAAGAATATACGTGCTCCCTTCCAGCTGTACCATTCAGATAAGTGTCATTGAGGTTCAAAGTGTAGAAATCTCCATCAAACACATCACCATCAGACTTCAGAGCTTTGTTGATAAAAGAAAGGTAGGAATCTCTCTAAGAAGAAACGATAGCTACCACCAAGGTTGGGAGAAGAAAGATATCTCCTAGATGGTCATCCCTCACTAGTTAAAGCTCTGGAAGTAAAGTAGGCCTTCTGTTTCACTGGTAAGACAAAAATTATAACCCCCATAGTGCCTAGAACTTACATAGATACCTAAGAGGCGACCAAGATCTACTAGGTGTCAGGCTTTAGTATGCGAGCTTGCCACTTCGGCTATAACATGATGGCCTAGATCAGGGGGTTTTGATCTTTTTTTGTGTCACGGACTCCTCAGAATAATGGTTTTTAATGACTGAAATAAAAATACTTAGAAATCAATTGTACTGAAACAGAGTTATTGACATATTTCTTTTAAAAACCAAGTTCATGAACCTCAAGTTAAAAACCCCTGGCCTAGGGGGCAACTAGGTGGCTCAGTGGATTGAGAGCTAGGCTAAAGATGGGAGGTCTTTGGTTCAAATATGGGCTCAGACACTTCCTAGCTGTGTGACCCTGGCCAAGTCACTTAATCCCTTTTGCCTTGCCTTCATCACTCTTCTGCTTTGAAGCCAATACATAGTATTGATTCTGAGACAGAAAGTAAGGGTTTAAAAAAAAAAAAGAACCGCTGGCCCAGGAGCTAATAATTGCAAGAAACTCATGCTCTTGTTCAGGTCCCAAACAAGACTTAATTCCTACTGCTCCTTTGGGCCTTGCGGGGAACAGCCAATGTCTCAGGATATCCCTGCAATCCCTAAAATTGGAAAGCTGACTGAAGGCAAAGAGAAGATACAGCCTGAGTCTCCTTTCTGCACTGTAGGGAAAAGAGAGAACTCGGGGCCTACCAGGACTATGACCAGGAGAGGAACTGAGAGTCTTAGAAGAGTCGAAGAGAAGAAAATCAGACATTTGGAGTCTATCAAAGCAAATCGTCAAACCTCAGCGATCTCTATTCTAAGGTTCTAGAGAATCAATGATTATACTTCGAAATGGTGGGCAAAGAGCTTGAAAAATCCAAGGAACGCCAGTGGAGCGAATAAACAAAAGGGAGTAGCCGCCCCATCAAAATAAAGGAAAATGGCTGCTGACATATACCAGCTGTCAGGTAAGCTCCTAGGGCTGAGATAAACAAATCGTCAGCCCACAGAGGATAACTGAACCACCAGTAATAAGGAACGCAGAATTACCAGCTGCCCATCGTGCCTGATCATAAAGAGCACTTCATTTGGAACAAACTTAAGAGTTATCACAGAACTTAGGTGAAGAGTTCAACAGTGCTTCTGAGATCTCAAAACCCACAGTATTGACCAAGAAGTACGGAAGGCCTTTGGCCCTAGCAATGGCAAAGTAACCACCATGGGACATTTGACCATTTGCTTATTTCTATTTGAAGAAGATACATCAGTCCTCTTGGGGACTTTCCCCCTTTGGCTCCCTGAGGTCACAGTCAATATTGATTTTTATTCTTAGACAGGGGATGGAGGAGACCTTAGAACAGGGATCTTAATGTGGGGTCCACTGGAGTCTGTGGAAAGATTTCAAGAAGTCTGTGAACTTAGATGGGTAAAAAACTAAATTTTTATTTTCACTGATTTCTAAGTGAAGTTTAGCATTTCCTTCAGTCATTTAAAAACATGATTTAGAGAAGGTGAAGAAGCCCTGCCTGGTATGACCGAAGCCATCAATACTAGATCTAGATTGCTTAGAGTCTTCTTTTTACAGACGAGGAAACTGAGTCCCAGAGAACAAAAATGGCAATTAGTTAGCAGCAGAGTCAAGATTAGAAACTCCAGACTCTTACCTCCCAACCATTGCTGTCTACTAAATTATACTTCTGAATTTCCTTAGCCAAGTAAGGGGTGTTGGGGTGAGAGGGAAGAAGGGGAGGTGGTAAATAATGCCTCTCATGTATACAGGTCTTAGCCTGGCCCAATCTAAGGGGATCCTTACTGTGGGTATCCCTAGGACTTTTCTGAGCATCCTAGAAATCAGACATAAAGAAAAATCTGTTCATCAAATGTATACAGCTGTGAGTGCCACTCAAATTTGCGAAATATCTCTCCAGCAATGGATGAATATTCTATCATTCTCCCTAGTAGGAGTAGTAGGCACTGAGAGATGAAGTAACGTGCCCAAGATCACACACCAAATCCATTTCCTTAACTGAATATACAAAAGGTTTGTGATTATTGTGGGTCCCAGTGTGAGAATTTCCTCTATCAGATCAGACCCATCTGTGATTTAGTAGATTAGTCCTAGAAAGCTGTAAAGTTTCAATGACTTTCCCAGCATCACACAACTAATTAGTTCCAGAGATGAGATTCACACCCAGATCTTCCTGACTAAGTCAGTAGCTTTATCCAAGGTATGCTGGAGTCATTCTTGTTCATGAGAGTCAATCGTTAAATTTTCGATGTGGGAATGTAAACATCAGAAATCAGATGCTAGAAATCAGGGCTCAATCTATTGTTTTGTTGATTGTCTCGACTGAAGAAAGTGATGGAGAAAATGTTGATGATGCAGATTGAACTTAAAAGTGTATATCTGGCACATAATTTTTTCCCTTGGAGAGCTAAATTTGTCAAACATTTACCAGAACATCCTCAGCTCTGTCAACTACAGCTGCTGACACTGCTCTAACTCTTTTAACACTCCTTTGCCCATTATGATTCAATTAGAAAATAATATCAAAGGAGAGAACCTAGAGAAGCCAAAGTCTACTGCAAACATTTTATGGTTTAAGAAAATAGTGAAGTTGCTGAGACATTGCTGATTCTTTCTCTGTGTATGGAGGGGTGGGGGAAGGGAGAAAGGAGAAGAGGAGGGAAGGAGAGAGAGGGAGAGGAGAGGTAAAGAGAGAGGGAGAGAGGGAGGGAAGTAGGAAGAGAGAGAGAGAGAGAGAGAGAGAGAGAGAGAGAGAGAGAAGGAAGGAGGGAAGGAGGGAGAGAGAGAGGAGAGGTAAAGAGAGAGGGGGAGAGGGAGGGAAGTAGGAAGAGAGAGATAGAAGGAAAGAGGGAAGGAGGGAGAGAGAGAGGAAGGGAGGGAGGGAGGGGAAGAGGCCATTTGGGCAGTAATTTATCAGATGTATCCATGGAAAAGGCTGTCAGAAGAGAAATCTTTCAAGTTCTACAACAGAACTCATCAGTCCATCCACTTGCCAGGCTGAACTGCCTAAGGGCTTTCAATTAGAGGATCATAGGTTAACCAATTCAGAATTGGAAGGATTTCAGAGACCAACTAGTCCAAAGTCATTTTACAAATGAGGACAAGAAAGGAAGGAAATAGCCTGTGGGGGCAGAGGTGGGATTCAAACCCTGCTTCTCTGACTCCAGATCCAGTACTAGGACTGTGAAAGTCACAGAAAGTCAGGGTATTAACAGTCCAAAGAAAGGAAGAATGACAGAGAACTTTTATAAATGTTCCTGGCTACTACAATGCTTCCTCAGTGAGCTCCCTGGAAACTCAAAAGAGACCAGCCTAGCAATGCATATAGGAAAAATGCAAATAGCTGGAGATATCATATTACCCCGTTTATGATGCAGGTGAAAGGGCAGCCCATTGAATTAGTCCAGTGATTCCCAAAGTGGGCGCTATCGCCCTCTGGTGGGTGCTGCAGCGATCCAGTGGGGCGGTGATGGCCACAGGTGCATTTGGGATTTCAAATGTTTTAACTTTTTTTGTATTACATTCTATTCTGAGTTCAATAAATAGTTTCATAATTTCAAAGTTCAATGTTTCTAATTTACACCTTTCTTTACTATATTTTACGAAAAAAGTAGAAACATTAATACATTTATCTTTCCTATTAATTGCTATTAAAATTTTAAAAAAATTAATTTCCAGGGGGCTAAGTAATATTTTTTCTGGAAAGGGGGCAGTAGGCCAAAAACATTTGGGAACCACTGAATTAGTCCATCTGTAATCCATATATGTCCAGGACAGGCAGTGCAGACATGCAGTGGGCTAGACCTCAAATTAAATAGGAGAGTTTGTTGGATTGCACTTGTGAATTTTGGCACTCCTAGGTGGGCATCTCCCTACTACAAAAGTCCATTTGGTTAGATCAATATTCTCCTAATGTATGAGTGTGAATAATGGAGTACTATGGTCTCTAAAGGTTGACAATTGTAGGGAACCCCAAGAGCAATGGAAAAAGTCAGATGGAGTATATCATCCTAGATGGTTGATGTAAAAGACATCCTTTAGGATGTGTCACTGGAAAAGGAGACAGATTCATTGGGGATTCCATTTGTATTAGGATTCACAAAATATCAAAAGAACCAGTGGGTGACTTTCTGCACATTGGGTGGATCTTCTTGGGATTTAAGAGAACACACCGACCAGAATCCCACAGGATTAGACATGGCTGGAGCCTTCTTCACTGTAGCACAGGCCAATGTTTCCATACTCATGTGGTCATGAAGCGAGTGAAGCATTTGAATGTCAACAGCCATTTTGAAGAGCAGGAGAAACCGAGTCCCTATCTTTTGTCATTTAATGAAAGCAGTGGTGTCTCTCCATAGGAGGTTGATTCATCAACCCTTTGCTAGTCACTAAATCTGTCTCATTTCCAGCATGATGCTTCCTCCACCAACTCTCACCTTTGCCAAAGGTTGTAGAAATGGCCTGACCTTCAGTAACACTCCCGTGCTTAGAGTCCGACTTTTCTTCTTGTTTAAAAAGGAAGGCAGAGCATGCACCCTGCCAATCTCTTGGGTACATTTTGGAATTGATGGAAAATGAACTCAGGCCATGGGAGCAATCCTCAGTCAATTTTATTTTACTTTTGATCTTGGTCTGCTATTCTTTCTTTCCAGTAAATATTTGTATCTCTGCTCCCTCTTTCTATGCCCAAGTGTTTGGCCCCTTACAGATCATTTTAATCCCCAAATACCTTTCACCCAGAAGAAAAAAATCTCTTAAATGTCTGACATGGACAGAAAGAGACATGTTATACAACCTGTGTCCTTTAATATAGTCAAGGGGCGGAGTAGGCTGCACCTAAAAAATGCTGGCTATGATTTTAAGAAATGCCAAAAAAAAGTTTACAGGAGTTGTAAAGAAATGCCCTGAGGTGGCAAGGACTTGGCGTTGCTAGCCCAAACCCAGACATACTCTGAGAGATACTTTTATTTAATTTAGGAGAAACTCTGTACCCAACTCACCTTGGGAGATGAGGAATCAAGGACCAAAAATTGGTCTCTAATACAACGTGACCCTATTTCAGACCCTTCTCAACTTCCTCAACTCTATAAATATACAGTTGGATCTTTTCATGACATGATATGGTAGAAGAGTGTTGGGTGTGGATATCTTTATTGATAACCTTGGCCAAGTCGCTTCCCCTTTCTGGGTCTCAGTTTCCTTATCTGTAAAATGAAGGAGTCAGACTAAGTGACCTCTAAGGTACTCTGAAAGTACTTCTAGCTCTAGATACAGATTATAAACGGAAGGGGCAGGCTATAAGGGTACTTACCTCCCCCATCTTTCAGTCACTGTGAATAATATGTGATTGGTTGTTAAGAACTCCAGGTTCTTTTCTCCTGAGGCTCCTTATAGGGCAAAGGGTTTATCTTTTGTTGTTCAGTATTTCAGTCATGTCCCCATTTGGAGTTTTCTTGGCAAAGATACTAGAGTAGTTTGCCATTTTCTTCTCCAGCTCATTTTATAGATAAGGAGATCAAGGCAAACAGGGTTAATCAACTTGCCCAGGGTCACACGGTTACGAACTACCTGAGGCTGGATGATGTCTTGCTGATTCTAAGCCCAGGGTTCTATCTGCTTTGCTACCTAGCTGCCCTAAGGATTTATCTAGGCCAGCATTGGCAAAGTATTGGCATGCATGCTGGCTGACACAGGGCGGGGGTGTGGGGCTGCTCTGTTTGCCCTCTTCCCAGCACCTAAGGACATTTTTTGCATGCCTCGCCCCTCTGTCCAGCCACCCAAAATGAGCACTTCCTCCCTTCACTGTCTGTAGGGGTGGGCGGTGGGGGAGGAGGGCTGACAGGCAACTTGAAGTTACAGTTTGGGCATGCGAACTTGAAAACATTCACCAACACTGATAGGCCATCTCAAATCCCTGAGTAGCAGGGAGCCTCTCATTTGAAGTGATGGCATATTCTGAAAGATCTTCATAGTAGCTTTTGTGTCAATAGTGCCTGGCTGATATTCCTTATTTGCTTCTCCTTGTAGAGCCCCTAGCTTCCTTGGAAGCTCAGCTCAGGTGCTATCTCCTGTACAAGGCTTTTCTGGTTCACTGCCCCTCAGCCAAGTATTCCTTGCCTATCTTGACATTACTTTGTTACTGTGCATATACTTTGTATTTATTCATGAATGTGTTGTATCCCCAAGTATAGTGCAGGGGCTAGCTGAGTGACATAAGGCAAGTCATTTCACTCTTCTGGGCCTGGCTCCTCATCATTAAAATCACTTGGGTGTATGAAATGGCTGCTGAAATCTATGATTCTATAATCTTCTGGGGAAGAGACAATTTTATTCTTCTCTCTGGGTCTTCAGTGCTCAGCGTTGAATTGAAATGGGTTGACTAGAACTGCAATGGCCTTCTCATTTAGGATGTAGGAGATTGGGGGCAGGGCAGTGCAGAGAGGTTACACAGCAACCACACTTCAAAGGGTTTCTAGGCTAGTTCTACAAACAGAAAGAACAACTTCACTGGACAGATCAAGGACACCTTCAGCAAAGGGAGCCAGTGAGTCGGTTCTTTAAAAATGTAGGAACTAGGAAAAACTACTAGAAGACAGGGTGGTTTTTTATAGCCAGGCTGGAAACCTTTTCGGAGGATTTAAAGGGTTCTGATGAACCATGGCCAACTTGGGATTAAAATCAGAAACAAATACTGAACTTAGAACCAAAATGTTCTCTCGACTGCTTGCTTTTCAGAAATCTGTAATTGGTCTGATCTGAGTCTTGTGGAGACCCAACCTGCTGTGCAGTCAAGGAGATGACCTTTAAAGAAGTAATTTGTGATTAAGTAAGGACGTAGGCTTTGTATTTTAGCCCTTCTCTCTTGCCAACCCACCCCTGAGATCTCAGTGAACTGGCCCAGCTGGTGACATTATTTTAATGTCTCAAAAATAGAAGAATTCCTGTTCCTTGTCCTGTTAAGTGGGACAAGATGGCAGAGAAGAAAGCCATAGATTCTACCATAGAAGTTAGTAACCAGCCTGCTGTACTCTGCCCTGATCAAGTCACATCTGCAAGCACTGCATTCAGTTGGAGGGCAAGTGGGGCAAGGGGGCATGTTTTAGGAGCAGGAACAGAGAAGCAACCAGAATGGTAAGAAGACTGACAGCCATGTCCTAGAAAAATACATTGTGAGAACCAACCTGGAGATTGAGAACACGTAATAGGCTGTTCCAGTCCTTAAGAGTAGTTATGATATGTTGAGAAATGTTGAGATCCCCAAAAGATCAGATGAACCAATGATGTGCAGAACAACAGACATTTATTATCTCGGATTTTAACTCACACCAAGGAGAGTTCAGCATCCAAAACAAAACATAAGCAAGCAGGGGCAGCAAGAGAAGAATCCAACCAGGGCATCTGCCAGGACCTCTGATCGTCTTTGCAGCATTTCAGAAGGGAGAAAGGGGGCCCTTTGGAGAGGCTTCCCTTGGACTTAGCACAGCCAGCCCCAGCGAACTCTTGTCGCTCTTCTTAGTTGGCATGTGAGAGCTTAAGATCAAAGATTCAAAGATGGAAGAGACCTTAGCGTTCTAATGGAAACTCCTTATTTTTTACAGATGAGCAAATCTAGATTCAGAGGGTAAATAGATTATTAAAGATAAAAAAGATAGCGGGTCAAAGAGCTGGGATTCAAACCCAGATCCCCTGTCTACAAAACCAGCACCCTTTCCACTGCCTGGGTCATGATTATTTCATAAGAGGATTACTCCATGAGGTCTGTGAAGGCCCTTGGTTTTCTAGGTCTAGAATAGGAATTAGAGGGACTCCTTGGCTGAGGTTATATGGGCTGACAACCTATGCCAATCTCCAACTTGTGCCCAGCCATTGTGGTTTGCTACTGGTTCACCTCTGGGGAAACCTGACCTCTTGTTAGAACATTAGGCTACCCATTCTCACATTCATTGGCTCAGTAACAACCCCCTACCCCAGTGTCTAAGGACATACTAATTGCTGTTAAAAGTTGTGGATCATGTCTGGGTCACACCAAAACGGGAAAGAATGAAAGGTGCCTAAAGCACAGCATGAACCAAATATAAGACAAATGATTTATTTCATCTTACAAAAATAGAATGCTAAGCATAAAACCATACTGCACATTAACAAAATGCTTTAAACAGAATTCGGTAGTTTAACCTATAACTATATTAACAACAGGTAGGGAGGCTGGAGTTTAAGCTTCATCAAGCTATAGAACAGTTTGAAGAGCTGCTAATTAGTCATTTAACATTTCACCTTGATTGGTATCATCCAGTCACTTTTAGGTACCATTCTGCTGGTATAAGATATAAGGTATAAGATGCCAATTCCTCTTTCTGGCAAAGACTCTTCTCCTATAAGCCAATCACTGCCATTTAGGTGGATGGAATTGACACTGTTGTCCTGGTAGAGACTTCTGTCACCACCATGCCAGAAGATGATATTGTTGTTGTAGTTGCAGACTTCTAGACCTTTTGAAATTCACAAAGTTACCTTCTCAAAGAAAAAAAGCAAAAAGGGCAAGACCTGCCAGGGACCCCAACACAAGCTTATCTACATGTGGGCCCCAGCACCGGTTGTCATATGGGGAGGATACAGGAAACTAGGGCCAGAGAAAGGACCCTGTCCTTTCTGACCACTCACTGGAGTCACATCTTATTGCCTTGTGATTTGAGTCCAGGAGAGTGCCAGCTGAAAACTGCTTCTTCTTTTACCAGATGTGACACCCTGAGTGGTCACTTCTTCCCAGTTAGTGGCCAATTAGGAGACTTTTTTCTTTGGCAGGAAGTTGTTCTTCCACCTGGTCACCAGGAATTGAACATGCTCCAAGAGGGAGATGATGAGGTACCATCACAACAAAAAGGGTAGGGGTGAGTTCTCAGGTGAGTCTGGATGTTTTCTCGTCTATGTTGTAAAAACCTCAGCCAGATCAAATTGGGAGTAGAGAATGGAAGATGTAATTTTCTAGAAAAGGGCCAGAAAATCTTGCATGTCCAGTGGCCAGTGCAGAAGAAGTCAGCTATAAGGGAGCATTATGATTCTCATGGTTGTTTTAGCTAATCTAAGTCCTATTCTTGTCTGCTCAGAGTAGCTTTCTACAAGTAACTTTCCAAGGCTTTGCTAAAAATGTCCTAAGCGATATTGTCATGGCCTTGGAGAGAGTATTCTTTGAGTAAATGCCTTTTAGGATCAGTAACCTTGATTTTGAGCCTGAGTTTGATTTTTTTTCCCAGTTTGGGCCCATTATTCCTTTTATAGACCTTTGGTTACTTTAACCAGGAAAGTGGTTCTCTGAATTTCCCAGCTCCTCTAACGATTATAGCACACAAGATTTTTGTAGGTGTTTCTCATTTTCAGAGCCTTCCAGGAGAGTAGCTGCTAAAACTCATGGGCCCTCAAGAATTAAGAGAAATAGCATGATGCAATGGCAAACCCCTTGGACTTGGAGTCAGAAGCAACCAGTAAGCATTTATTAAGCACCTACTATGTGCCAGACACTGCATCAGGTGACAAGAATAGAAGCACAAAGAATGAAACAATCTTTGATCATGAGGAACTTACATTCTAATGGGAAGGGTCAGCAAGTGCGTCCGTGCATGCGTGTGTGCGCGTGCGTGTGTGCGCGTGCATGTGTGTATGTGTGTGTGTGTGTGTGTGTGTGTGTGTGTGTGTGTAGGGGCAGAGTCAGAGACAGAGAGAGGGATGGAAAGAGAGAGAGAGAGAGAGCATAAGTACAAAATGAATAAATACAAACATATACAAGGTAGATTGGAAAAGATGACACTAACAGTTGCAGTGATCCAGGAAGGCTTCATGAAGAAGATGGTGCTTAAACTATAACTCAAAAGAAGAGAGAGACTTTGAGGCAACTATAAGGAGGGAGTGCCTTCCAAGGATGCGAGATGGTCAATTCAAAAACACAGATAAGAGAAAGAGGGTGTTGTTGTGTTATGAAGAGCAAGAAGGCCAGTTTGGTTGGATCACAGAGTACAACCCTGGGGGAGTCATGTCCAGTGAATCTGGAAAGGTAGGCTGGGATCAGGTTGTGAAGGACTTGGGGGAATTTAAATGTTATTTTCAAAGTAAAGGAAGTCTCTAGACTTGATTGAGTAGGGGAGTCACATGGTCAAATCTGTGCATAAGGAAAATTACTTGGGCAAAAGCATGTGGGACACACTGGCCTGGTGAAAGACACGAGGCAGAGAGGCCAGCTAAACTGGAGATTGTTGCAATGATCTAAACAAGAGGTGACTGAAGCCTACCCAAGGTGGTAGCTGTGTAAGTAGAGAGAAGGGGAGGGATGTGAGAGATACAGCTGAAACTGAAAAGTCACCGCTTTGGCAACTGATTAGATATGAGGTGTGAGAAAGAGTGATGAATCCAGAATAATGCCAAGGTTACAAAGCTGGGACACTAGAAAGATGGTGGTGCCTGTGGTAGGTGAAAGATGAAATAACTAAGGAAACAAAGACTCAAGCTTCTGGGCATATCAATTAAATATTTATTCTCACAATTTGTTCATGTTTTAGGCAGAAATATGGCACTTTGGAACAGGGCACGGTTTGGGGGGAAAGATAATGGTTTAGCTTCAAACATATTGATTTTGAGATGTCTCTGGAACAGCCAGTTTGAAATGTCCAATTGACAGTAGATGATACAGGACTGAAGCTCAGGGAATGATCATTTGCATAGAGGTGAGAGTTAAACCCAGGGAAGCTATTAAAATTACCAAGAATATAGAGGGAGAAGGGAAGAGGGCCCAGGCAAGATTCTTGAGGAACACCCATACTTAGGGCATATGATATGGATAATAAACCAGCAAAGGAAACCTGGGCTTGAGGCTTAGCTCTGGCTCTTGTTCACAGCTTTCTCATCTGTAAAATATGGATAATAATGCTTTTATTGCCTATCTTATTGACTTGCCATGAGAACCAAATGAGATAAAAGTACTATGAAACTGTGGAGTCTCATATAAAAGTAAGCTGTTATTAAGGAAGCACTCATTAGAGATCAGAGGATTCAAAAGGTGTGATCTCTAGAACTCAGTTTCCTCATCTGTAAAATGAGGGGGTTGAACTAGCTGTCTTCGAAGATCCGGTCCTGTGATCATTTTAGAGAGGAGCATGCTGGGATTCAGAGGAGTTAAGCAGCTTTCTCTAAGGTCACACAAGCAGCAGAATCCAAGTTGAAACCTTGGCCTTCCAATCCCAAATCCAGTATCCTTTGTCACACTGCTTCTCACCATCTTTTTTTCTAATGGGAAAATGGGGGAACAATATTCACAGTCTGTCCAAATGGCCTAACTAAAAGCAGATAACTTGCCCTTAATATAAGTGATTAGGGAAAACAACCTTAATACTCTGCTACAGCTAGCCCTATCCAGCTTTGACCTTTTGCTGCCAGCCTTATACAACTTGAGTTACTTGTTACAGACAGTTTTTCTGGGATACAATCTAGCATTAAGACCACTTGGCCTGAAGAACAGCTAATAAGGCTGGCTGTTTACCTGAGAAATACAATAACCCTGCCCTACCTTCCTTTCCTTAGAAGAACTTGGAAAAATTGGAGCATCCAACATTTGGCACCTAACAATGAAAAACAATTTTTTGCTCCTTTTCAGGAATTTCTGTGATGTCAAATTTTAGAATAGTGGCTGAACTTGCTTTAATAGTTCTGAGAACATTAGAATTATAGGGACCTTCTAGGTGAGGCAATGTGGTATTGTGGAAAATACTGAAATTTGGCGTAGGACCATAGATAAGTTACCTAACCTGTTCAGGGTTCAGTTTTCTCCTTTGTAAAATGAGGGAATTCAACACAATGATTTCCAAGGTTACTTCCAACTCAAAAATCCCATGATCATAGAGGTCATGTGATCTAAAGTTTTCATTTTTACAAATGGACAGGGAAGAGATCTCGTCTAAGAATTCACAGCTTGTAAGTATCAGAGCCAGAATTCAAACTCAAGTTTTCTGACTTCTGGCACTGTTTTCACTATACCACATCATATGTTTTCCTTGGTCTAAGTTTTTCCTTTCCCTTTGACTTAAATGTAAAATAGCCAGTTATTCAAAAAATTGGAAAATGAGGGAGTGCCCTTCGATTGGGGAATGGCTAAACAAATTGTGGTATATGTTGGTGATGGAATACTATTGTGCTCAAAAGAATAATTAACTGGAGGAATTCCATGTGAACTGGAATGACCTCCAGGAACTGATGTAGAGTGAAAGGAGCAGAGCCAGAAGAACATTATACACAGAGACTGATACACAGTGGCACAATCAAATGTAATGGACTTCTCTACTAGCAGCAATGCAAGGATCCAGAGCAAGGCTGAGGGACTTATGAGAAAGAAAACTAGCCACATTCAGAGGAAGAACTGTGGGAGGAGAAACACAGAAGAAAAACAACTGCTTGAACACATGTGCTGTTGGGGATTTTATTGGGGATGTAGACACTAAACAATAACTCTAGTCCAACTATCAATAATATGGAATTAGGTCTTAATCAATGATACATGTAAAACCCAGTGGAATTGTGCATTGGCTAGGGGGGGAGGGTTGGGGGAGAGGGAAAGAACATGAAAAATATAACTATGGGAAAATATTTTTAAAAATTTAAAACACTTTCTCATGTGCTTATTGATAGTTTTGATTTCTTTATCTGAAAATTGCCTATTCATGTCCCTTGCCCATTTATCAATTGGGGAATGGCTTGATTTTTTTATACAATTGATTTAGCTCCTTGTATATTTGAGTAATTAGGTCTCTGTCAGAGTTTTTTGTTATAAAGATTTTTTTTCCCAGTTTGTTGTTTCCCTTCTGATTTTGGTTGCATTGTTTTTGTTTGTACAAAACCTTTTTAATTTAATATAATCAAAATTATTTATTTTACATTTTGTAATTTTTTCTAATTCTTGCTTGGTTTTAAAATTTTCCCTTTCCCATAGATCTGACATGTATACTATTCTATGTTCACCTAATTTTCTTATAGTTTCCTTCTTTATATTCAAGTCATTCACCCATTCTGAAAACCAGTGGAAATGTGCATTGGATATGGGGGGGGGTTGAAAGGGGGTGAAGGGGAAAGTAAAAACAAGAATCATGTAACCATGGAAAATTTTTCTAAAAAAAAAATAAAATATTAAAAAAAAAGAAAACAAAAAAATTTTAATTAAAAAATTAAATAGCCAGTTATTTCTCAGGCTGAATTTGCTTGGACTTTTCCTTACTAGACAGTACACCATCATTCATAGAGAACATCCATTTTCCTAGGCAATGCCGCACCCTGATTTCAACGAAGAAAACGTTCACTCTGGTGAGGTTGTCAACTGTCTTTGTCCCCTGGTTATCCAGCAAAATGCTTGCAGTTCTGACTTCATCATATAAATGGATAAATATATAATTACATGATAAAAGTCCTGTAAATGGAAAGTCTATATCTCATCTTCATATCGTATCAGGGGACTAGTGCTTAGGCATGATGTGCAATCTTCATGGGAAAGAAACTGGGGAGCCTGCTGCTAGAAAAGTATAATGCTGTGTAGTGGAAATGCCCTACTCCGTAATTTAGAGCATGCCCAGTCCACTAAAAACCATCATGTGGTTACATTATGAAATCATAGAACCTTACCTGTATGCTAGTCAAATAGTGATCATGTAGTTGAATGATGAAGAGGCAGTAAGAAACATCATTTCAGGATATTCTTGGTCATCCATATTGCATGGCTCATGATAAGCATAAGCAACAAGACCACCATGCAGATAATTGCAGACTATTTGCAACATCTGTTATAGAGAATGAGAAGATGGAGAAATTCAGAGCTTTAGTAGTAAACAAAGATCTTACAGGCAGCCAGGAGAAAATCCTTCACATATCAAAAGAAAACAGTCTAAATCACCCAAGATTATTCATTAACCAAAAAAAAAAGAAAAGAAAAAACTAGGATATGTATTAAAAAGGAAAAGGGGGATATTTATCAGGAAATGACTGATTTGTCAAAAACAACTATATCCATAAAATTATTTTAAAACAAAAATATTCATGGGAAATTGATAACAGACTGGGTATCTACATGCAGACTATTATCACTTCCTACAGAAGTTTAAATGATATAAATCAGTCACCCCAATATTAAGGCCAAAGGAGCCTACAAACCATCCCAGTCAGCAAATGCTCAATCTCTTTGCCAAGTGGAGAGAAGTGGCAGCCAAGGGTGACAGCAGTTTAGAATATAAATTCATTTGGAAAACCTTACGGAGAAGGATGACGGAATATTCCAAGCAGTATCACCTCATTAAACAACAAGAAGCAATGGAAGGAAAAACAAGATTGCAGTAAGTTTGGCATGAGACTCAATTAATTGAGATCATCTCAAGGGCACTTAAATATGAAACTGGAAGGATAACAAACAGATGAAAATTGGAAAAGATCTTGGTCAACCTTTCATTGACAAACTAATTTAATCAATTACATTGGAATTACAGCATTTGGTCACTAACATCAGTCCAGAGTGTACCACGCCAGGAAGTAGAAATGACACTAACGAAAACAAAGATGGAACGGGCAGTTGCATGAAATCAGGTATACACACAAGATGTCTGGGTAGGAGGTTATACAAGTTGGAGGCTATTGGGAGAGAACTCTCAAAATATCGAAAAGAGAGGAAGACACTAAAAGAGTGAACAAAATGTGAATGGTATTATTGGCCCCCAAAAGGCTATAACTGCTGATCTCTATGCCTACTTTCTTACCTCTAAAATCTCTTCATCCGAATTCTCTATGAACATATTGAGAGGATCTTTGATGTAAACATGAGAAGAAAATAGGCAGAGCTTTGCAGATGCCATTCTTTAGTAAACGACATCTTTCTAGTCATACATTTGGCCGAAAGGTATAGAGAATACAAGATCCTATTGTTCTTATTGTTGACTATAAAAAAATCTAATAAAGCGAAGACAAAAATGTAGCTTTAAAAGAGCTACTCCCATAAAGTGTTTCCCATGAATGTGTTAAGATCATTCTAGATTACTTGACAAACTGAGAAGTTTATTTTTGCTTGTAACCTTCTGATTATTAATAACAAGTGAGGCATACAGGAAGGTATATGCTCAGCAAAGGTCATAGAGGATATCCAGTAAGGGGAGATTATCTACAGATGGTGAGATCTTTCAGATTCTTCTGTGTGCAGAAGATTCATTACTAATCATATGAAGTCTTGGAATATTGAAAACATATTTTTTATTTATTTTTATTTTATTGATTAATTATGAAAAATTTTCCACGGTTACATGATTCATGTTCTTTCCTTCCCCTCCTCCCAACCCCCTCCTATAGCCAACATGCAATTCCACTGGGTTTTACATTGATCAAGACCTATTTCCATATTATTGATATTTGCACTAGGGTGATCATCTAGAGCAGTCATGGGCAAACTTTTTAAAGAGGAGGCCAAAGGAAAGGAAATGCTCATCTGTCAATCTGTTTCTAAGGCAACTCTTTTGAAGTTTCGTTGTATTGTGTCCTACTCATTGTATTCATCAGATTAGGAATAATGTCATATGTGGCCAGACAGAACATTTCAGGGTGGCGCATCTGGCCTGCAGGCCTTAGTTTGCCCATCACTGGTCTAGAGTCTACTTCCCCAATCATATTCCCATTGACCCATGTGGCCAAGCAGTTGTTTTTCTTCTGTGTTTCTGTTCCCATAATTCTTTCTCTGGATGTAGATAGCATTCTTTCTCATAAGTTCCTCAGAATTGTCCTGGATCATTGCATTGCTACTAGTGGAAAAGTTTATTACAATCTATTGTGCCACAGTGTATCCATCTCTGTGTATAAGGTTCTCCTGGTTCTGCTCCTTTCACTCTGCATCCATTCCTGGAGGTTGTTCCAGTTCACATGGAATCCCTGCAGTTCATTATTCCTTTGAGTACAATAGTATTCCATCACCAACAGATACCACAATTTGTTTGGCCATTCCCCAATCAAAGGGCATCCCTTCCTTTTGAAAACCTCTTAAATAAGATCCTTTTTAATTTGATCTGGACCTGTGATTTCATTGGTGTGGGGAACTCCCAATGTGGAAATTCTCCTCCACTGATGTAGATCAGTAACTCATTTGTAAATTATTGTCTTAGAGAGGACCACTTGAGAAAAAAAACTATTTGTCCAAGGTTAGAATCCAGTCTTATATCGAAGTCATCTTGATTCTAAGATGAATTGTCACTCCATTGATATTTGACAGCTCTGTGATCATGGACACAGTATATCTGTGTTGGAGGAGATTCAAGTGGGAGAATATTGGAAGAAAATTCTCAATATTTCTTTTATTTTCAACATTTCTTAAAGAGAAGAAGATATAGAAATACTGAACAAACCATGGATGATATTACTACCAAAAAGGAGCATTACTACTGTTTTATATGGCAATTGTCTTACCTCTCAATGATCTTTATCAGAATTATTGATAGAGCATATTGAGGCATTGAAAAGGAAACAAGCAGGTCACTTCAACTCCCTGGATCTCAGTTTTCCAATCTGGGAAATGGAGATTATACTTATACTCACTTTCTTACAGGGCGTATGTGAAGGTGAAATGAGATGTTTATAAAGTGCTTCGCAAAACTTAAAAACTCTGTATGTATTAGCTCTTCTAGACTAGGGATCAAAAATAATAGGATTCCTACATTAGGTGGAGGAGGTCAAGAAGAGAGAACAGACTATTCTTGGTCTCAGAAGGCAGAACCAGGAGTAAAGAGAGTAAGCTGCTGAGAGACAGATTTAAGTTTGATATCAGGAAAACCTTCCTAACAATTGTTGCCATCCCAAAGCAGAATGGGCTGCCTCAGAAGGTAGTGTGTTCCTCCTCTCAAGAAGTATTCAATCGGGGGGGCAGCTGGGTAGCTCAGTGGAGTGAGAGTCAGGCCTAGAGACAGGAGGTCCTAGGTTCAAACCCGGCCTCAGCCACTTCCCAGCTGTGTGACCCTGGGCAAGTCACTTGACCCCCATTGCCCACCCTTACCAATCTTCCACCTATGAGACAATACACCGAAGTACAAGGGTTTAAAAAAAAGAAGTATTCAATCAAAGGCTAGATGACCACTTGTCAGACATATTACAAATGAGATTCTTAATTTAATTAATAAACCGTTAAGTGCCTACAAGCAGGTATGGGTTAGACTTAGCTCCCAAGGAGGCTCTCGGGATGGTAAAGGGTCTCATGATCATGTTTCAATAGGATTGTTTGAAGAAACTAGAGAAGACTTTGGAAGGCATGACAGTTGTATTTAAGTGTTTGAAGGACTGTCACGTGAAAGAGAGAACAGACTTCTTGTCCTTGCAGGTTGCAGAAGTAGGATCAATGAGGGGGAACGTGTAAATGTAGCCAAAATGTCAGGAAAACTTTCCTAATAATTAGAGCTGTCCAAAAGCAGAACAGGCTACCTTGAGAGAAATAGAGTTCCTTCCTCCTGGAAGTTTTTAAGCAAAGGTTGAATAAGGACTTTTTAGGAATGTTGTAGAGGGGATTCTTATTCAGGTTTGAAGCTGGAAGACCACTAAGGTCCCTTCCAACTATGAGAATTTATGGCTCTATGAAGTCACTTCCAATTCATTTCTGCTTTTAATATTTTAAAAAGTCAAACTATGAAGGTCCCAAGCAGGGGCTCTCTCATATATCTCTGGATTCCTGACACTTAGGCCTGGTGTTATGAAGCATCTTCTCTCCCCCATCTCATGCTTCATCTCAAAAATCAGTTCACTATTGTGGAAGGAACACTCACCTAGAATGAGCTTGAGGTTTCAAGGTCAACTCTACTGATCACTAACTAGGTGACTGTGGGAAGCCAATAAGAGAAACATCTCAAATAGATAAAAATCTGAGACTCCTCTTTTGACCCCTTTTGTGATCCTTGTGATTTCTTGTTGAAAAGTATTGCGGCCTTATTGAAAAGCTTTAAATTCCTAGCAAATCAACAGTTAAGAGGTTAACATTCTTCCCCTTTGGTCAGAAATGCAGCCAAGGCCGAAACCTTAGTTAGCTGGGGCATTTGCCCCTGAGAAAAGTATTCTCAGACTTAGTTTGCTGATAATCACACAGCTGAAGGTCCAGCCTGGTTCTTATCTTCACCTTGAAGTTTCTGAGTTTCTGTGTGTTGTCTAAACTCATTGCAATGTCTACGGAGCTGTAAAACTCTCTCTGTGCTTGTGGGTGAAAGGGAATTTGAATTTTCATATATAATAAACTTGTGACTCAATGGCACTTCGGAGAAGCAGCTATGAGTTAACAGTCAAGATTGTCTCCTGTGTCCCATTATTTTCTTATCAACTAAGCCATCCTTATCAGATTATCTGGAGATGATAAATAGATCTCAAGAGGTGACTTTAGGTAAGTCATGTTCTACTCTGAACTTAAGTTTCCTCATTTATAAAGTCCGGATTATCCTTGCATTGCACAGAGTTGTGAACAAAATGCCTTGGAAACCTTCAATGGCAAGAGTGTTGTTTTGGTGTTATTTTTACTTTGATTATAGCTACACTAGGAAGAAACTTCCTCACAGTTTTGTCCTTCACTTTTGGCTGGGAGGTGAAGAATGGATGCAGGTATGAGATTATTTTGTACCACCCATTTCACTTAGTTTTCAGCAGTGTGACTGACAATGTTCCCACTCCATGGCCACACAGGAGTTGAGATATCTAGGTTCATTTCCTCAGATGTTACTCAACTGTCTAGTCAATTGGGGAGAGGATGAGGCTGAGGGGAGGAGAAGGAATGGACGATATTACCCCTTTGTGGACTATTGCTAAGATTAACCTGTGCTTCACTCTAGCCTATTTTCCTAAAGTACTTCTGGTAATAAAGTTATCCTCCATCTGAACATAGCACCACCTCTGCCTACCAATCAGGAAAAAGGCCAACCTTTATTTTAGAAAGACATGGCCACTTTCTTTACAGGTTTTTTCCTGATTAGATGCTAATTGCCTCTCCAGACAACAGTTAATTAAATTCTGTTCATCTAACATTAGAGATCAGAGTTGCTATGCTTCAATGGAAAAAACCATGACCTGGGAGTCAGAATACCTAGGTTTAAGCCCCAATTCAGGTTCTCACCAGCTGTGTGGCCTTGGGAAAATCACTTTCCTTCTCAAGGGCCTCAATTTCCTCCTCTGTAAGTTGAGGTTTGGGCCATGGAATAATAGAAAGGATCCTGACATGTGTCAGAAACTTTGCTTTTAAGTCCCAGCTTTGTCATGCCCTAGCCCTGTTACCTTAGACAATTCACTTTCCCATTCTGGACCCCATTGTACTCATCTGTAAAGGGAAGGGGTTGATCTATATGATATCTAAGGCCCTTTTCAGCTCTGAACCAAAAATGTTAGGGGATGAGATACTTGTGGCATAGTGGAATGAGCACTGGATCTGACATCAGAGGACATGGGTTCCGGCCCTAAAATACTAGTTATGTGACTTTGAGAAAATCATGGGAACCGCTAGGTAGCTTAGTGTATTGAGAGGCTAGGGACAGGAGGTCCTGGATTCAAGTGGGACCTCAGATACTTCTTAGCTATGTAATCCTGGGCAAGTAACTTAATCCCCTTTGCCTAGCCCTTACCACTCTTCTACCTTGGAACCAATAAACAGTATTGATTCTAAGCAGAAGGGAAGGGTTTAAAAAAAGAAAATAGATTCACTTCTTGGTGCCATTGTTTCCCTACCTATAAAATGGAGCAATACTCTCTACCTTACAAAGCTGTTGGGAAGAAGCACTAAGATAATATAAAAAGCATTTATATACCTTAGAGAATTCTATGTAATGGAGATCATTCATGGGGATAGGCCTATACTCTAGCACTTTCCAGTGGGTCACAATGTGTTTTGACTCCATTACTAAAGGGCACGTGACTCTTTGGTACCTGGGGTAGGTTGGGAGTGGGACTGTGTCACAACAGAGGCCACCATAGAAGAGACTAGAAATCATCTCTTTTCATTTCTCATAGGCCACAGAGTGGATAGCTTTTCCTAGCTCAGCCATCAATCCTCTGATAAAACCTTCTTCTTCCCATCATGGCAACCAAAAGACCAACCAGAAGCTCCTGATTACAAATGTGCTTTTTCAAAGAGCCAGAATACATGGAGCCCATCAGAAGGTATCAGGGGAAAGAATCATCTTCACGCATGCTCCATGGAATGGCTCCCACTATGCCTATAAGTGTTAGCTTTTCTATGAGGAAGGTTGTTGCTGGCCATATATGCCATACTACCCTATATTAAAAGCAGTAATTGGCTTAGTTATGTTCTGATGGTTTTTCTGCTTCCTGGTCATTTTCATGGAACAACAAAAAAAAGTCTTGGGGCTGATAAACTCCTTTCTAACTTGAGATCTCTGGCCCCGGGTTTCTATGAACTACAAAACTCCAAACCTGGAGAGCCCTTGACAGTTTGTTGGGATGGAATCCAAACTGATTCTATCTTGGTAGTTTAGCAATCAGCAATTAAACAGGGAGCACAGTGAATTTCTAACCTTAAGTCAAAGTGAGATTATTGCTGTCCTTGGTGGCCAGGAAGTAGAAGATAAAAATAGACTTAGGCTTGAGAGCACTAGCTAGCTGGGCCTGTTCTCTATTCCAAAAAGTTTGGCACTGGGAGAGAGGAACCTCCTTCTGAAGAGTAAGCATCAATTCAGACAAAGCTTTTAGAAACAGATAGATTCTTCACTCCTTATGGGTGGAAAAGTCACTGAGTATCTTTCCCCAGTTAAATGACTGGGTGTGTTGAGGTCTGTGCCTTTTTAACACAAAGTATAGCAGAAAAAAACCCCTGGGCTTTAAGCTAAAAGAGTGATGACAGAGCCATCTTCCTCTTCTCAGAGAGTGCCAGTCCAGTTGAATCTAGAAGTTGGAAGCAGAAAAGATTCAGAAACTTATGCTCGGTGAAATTGTTTCTAGCAGTTATCACAGGCCCAGGAGAGCATTGTCAAGCAGCAGTCATACAAGACCAATAGGTTGACAGACTACATGTCATCTGCATATGTTCAGTATGAATTAAACATCCGGCAGAGACTGCATACCATGCAAAATCAATGAAGAACAAGCTGAGTGGTAGAAACAGTGTGATATGATAGTACTGGGAAAAGTTATCACTGTTTTTAGACAAAGAAATCAAAGCAATCTATGGTCATGTGGGGAAAAAAAGCTCTAAATCACTACAGATAAGAAAAATTCAAATCAAAACAACTGTGAGGTATCACCACCCAACACCTATCAGATTGACTAATAAGACAGAAAAGGAAAATGACAAATGCTAGGGGGGAATGTGGAGAAATAAGGACACTGATGCACTGTTGGTGGAGTTGTGAACTGATCAAACCATTCTAGAAAGCAATTTGGAACCATGCCCAAAGGGTTATAAAACTGTGCATACCCTCTGACCCGGCAATACTTCTACTTGTTCTGTTTCCCCAAAGAGAGCCAAAAGAAGAAGAAATGACCTATTTATGCAAAAATATTTATAACTGTTCTTTTCGTGGTGGCAAAGAATTGGAAATAAAGGGGATGTTCATCAATGGAGGAATGTCTGAATAAGATGTGCTATATGATTGTAATGGAATATTGTTGTACTTCAAGAAATGACAAGCAGAATGCTCCCAGAAAAACTGGAAAGACTTATGAACTGATGCAAAATGAAGTGAGCAGAACCAGGAGTACACTGTATATAGATAGTCACAGCAATATTGTACAATGATCAACAGCAAATGACTAAGCTCTTCTCAGCAATACAATGATCTAAGACAACTCCCTAGGACTCATGATCAAAAATGTTACCCTCCTCAGAAAGAAATGATGGAGTTTGAACACAGATCAAAGCATACTATTTTTCATTTTCTCTATATTTTTCATGTTTTTTTGGTCTTTGTTTTCTTTTACAACATGAGGAATATGGAATTATGCTTTGCATGATGGTACAATATAACCTATATCAAACTGCTTACCATCCCTTTTTGGAATAATTATAATAATAATGTAGCATCTGGGGGCACCCCCCCAACTTGCACCAGAGGACACTACCCTTGGTTCAAGGTACTCTTTGGGTCTGCATCAACTCAATCCCCTAGCTAACTGAGCTCCAACTAGTGTGTTTACTTTTGCCATTGCCATAGTTTTAGTTGAAAGCAAAGACACATAACAAGAAAGCATGGGAAGAAAAGGTGCAATAAGATGTCTCCTTCGTAAACTGAGAGTAAACTTTCATGAACATGCAACCCACTCTATCACTGGAAATGGTAGGTCCACAGAGAGAACGTGTCCAAAGGAACATGCCCTGATTTTGTAGAGATCTTGCATTTATTTTCTGTGAACACAAATTGTATCCCTTCCTCCATTTTCCAGAAATTTCCAGAGGTCCTTGAATGTAAGAACTGATTGTTGTGACTTCTCTAGTACTAACATGTAACCATGGGCAAGCCAGGGAACCTCTTAAATATCAGTGTCTGCCTCTTGAAAACTGGGATCACTATACCTGTACTACCTTCTTCCCCAGGTTATTATGAATTGTGCACTCTCAAATGAGATGTTTGTAAAATGCTTAAGATCAGTAATTGTTCATTGGCTTTATGTAGCACCATGCTCACTTTTCTTGTCAGATTCTTGAAGCTATTAGTGGATTTTCTTGTCCCTCATCTGAAAGAGCTTTTCCTTCATTGGTTTGTTATTGTTATCCTTCTCTTCAGTACTAAATGCAAAAAAATAAAAAATTTAAAAGTCACTTGCCACAAAATGCGGGGCTTTATCTTCACTCACTTCTCCCCATTTTCATTAGCCACATCTCCTCTCTTTTCATTTGCTTCCTTACTCAGAGGCAGGAAACGTTTAATAGACATGCTTGATTACCAGCAATGGCCCGTACTTTCAAATGTTTCACTTCTCTCGCCTTCATAATGAGTGTCTGGCTCTGGTTAACCCAAGCCAGAGGTACACAGTGTGGATGTCTTCAACACGGACTGGCTGTGTCTGCTTTCTGCCAAGGTAACTAATTTCTGCTGCCCATAGTCATTTGTTTTTCCACCTACAGATTTTCCAGCTGCTGGTCTCCAGCCTCTAGTGAGGTCCCCCCTCCCCTTTTTTGGCCAAGGAAGAAATTATCCCTTGTTTAAGCAAATGGTCCATCAATTGCCATAGAAATGGGGTGAGAAGCTGTTCTATCACCTCATAGATTCAAAATGTCATCTGGGTTAGCTAGTGTAATACAACCTCCTTTGTTCCAGTATCTCAATTACAAATGGCATCTAAACGCATAGTACATCTCAACACCAGAGTCTAAAACTAAGAACCCAAGAGCTTCTTCAAGGTTTCAAAACTGTACCTACTAATAGACCTCCAAACCACAAGATACCCTTCTCTGTGACTCTCACCAGCTTAGCTCCTGCTCATATCTTTCTCCCCAATCTACATCACACGCACCCCAGTAATTTCCAGGAATCAGAGAAGTGAGAAGTAGCTCAGCTTCACATACAGATTAAAGAGTCCTGCCCTAAAAAGCAAGAATAAAACACCATATGATCTAAAAAGTCACACAGAATGTTAGAACTGGAAGACATCTTAGAACTTAGATTGTTAGAACTGAAATGACTATAGAATATAGAATGTTGGAACTCAAAGGGACCTTAAAACAACAGAGAACTGCAGAACTGGAAAGAACTTTAGAAGAGAAATACACTAATACCTAGGAGGGGCTTTAGAACATTGAATGTTGGAGGACTTCTAGGTGATGTGAGCAACAAGATGCAGATTAGACATCTTCTTCAATCCCCATGACCTCTCAGACCTCTCCAAAACAGAAATTATATGCCAAAGATAAAGCAACTTTAGCTGTCTCCAAGGACAGTGATGGTGAAACTATGGCACAGGTGCCAAAGATGGCACATGGAACGCTCTCTGTGGGCACGCAGCTGCCCTTCCTCCCCATCCCTAGAGTTGGTTACTAGAAAGACAGAGGGACTCTGCTGGAGCTGCTCCCCTCCCCATCTCTACCGTGCCTGACAACATTTTTCCCATCCTTGCCCCTCTGCCCAGCAGCCCAATGGAAGCACACAGGAGGTAAGCTGGGCAGCTCACAGGTGGCAGAGCTGGAGGGGAGTAGGGCTCTTAGGCCACTCCCCTCCCTCTCTTCACTTGTGCAGAGGACACTTCTCACATGACCCGCCCCTCTGCCCAGAAGCCCAATGGAAGCACTTCCTCCATCCCCTGTGTGGGATAAGGAGGGAGGCACAGCACGTGGTGGTGGTGGGGGCAACATGGAACTCAGCCTGGGGGAGGGGCACAGGGTCCGGCACTCCACTTAAAGGTTTGCCATCACTAGTCTAGAACATCTGGAATTCAAAAGAAGTAAAAACAAACAAAAAAACAGAATCTGATGCCTGTTGACCTTGAGCTTACTCAGAACCACCCCCCATCCCATGCTACCCAGCAGTAAGGCTACATTAGCCTTGGACATGACACAGGCTTACATAAAAATCCCATATACCCCATTTTCAATGCTGTGAAAACCCTAGCTTTAGGCTGGGGAAATTTGTGTGGGCCTTGACAGCCAGCTTAGCCTCAGCCCTTCAGAAACAAAAGTCTTCTGGGGGTTAGAGTCCAGAAGAACCAGTGCTGCAAAGCTCTGAACTTACAGTGCTGGGCCAGAGAACTAACAAAAAGGAGTGGGACAGATCACCAGGACAGGATATCATGCATGTTGGGAGCTGTGCATTTTACCAAACCTGAGGGAAAGAACATAGTATCCCACTGGGTCCAGTTCTGACTACCCACAAGTCATTTCGGACAAAGAACAAGATTTGGACAGAGACCATGAATTGCCCAGTGTGAGAGAAGACTTTGAGGTCCAGCCCCCAGAGAAACCACAGTTAGAGTAAAGAGAGTCAGGAAGTGAGTGATAAGAAAAATAAGGGGAGGGGAGAAGACTGAAATTACCAAAGACTTCAGGAAGAAAAAATTCAAAGACCTTGAACATAAACAGATAATTCAACAGGAAAAACAGCAACAACAGAAGGAAATATGGCCTCCAGATCTACTAAATGAGCCCAGGCATCTATGAATACATACTGCAAAATAAAGAAAAATGATCCAACATTTGATGAGTACCCTGTGAAATGTGAGGAGAACATGGAACCCCAGCATGATGATACTAAGTGGTTTAAAATGGAAATGAGAATTATGAGAGTAGAATGTATGTCCTGCACAACAAAAATAATGGGAAGAATAGAAAAACTTGAAACCTGCACTGGCAAGCCTCACTAAAGAATCAAAAGAGAACAACAGACTAGAAATGCAAATACACAGAAGTGAAGGACAACCTAGGAGAAGAATAGCAAAAAACAAGAACATGAAAAGAGCATTGAATGTTACAATTAAAATGGACCTCAGAATATAAAACAGAGGATATGCACTTTAAGAAGGAGTCTAGATGACAGAATGTCAGCTAAAGAAGAGAGATTAGAACATGGAATGTCAGACCTGGAGAGGATCTTAAGAGATCATCTTATCCAATTCCCCATTTTTATAGATGAGGAACATGAGGAGCAGAGAGGTTATATGACCTTCTAGGTCATTTTTATTTTTTTCCCCAAGTTGCAAACAGTTTATTTTTTCCTGGGTTATACATGTATTATCACACAAAATTTCCATATTATTCATTTTTTGTAAGTGAATAATCTTATAAAACCAAAACTCCAAAACATATACCCAAATAAATCGTGTTTTCATCTGCATTTCTACTCCAACAGTTCTTTTTCTGGAGGTGGAGAGCATTCTTTTTCATAAGTCCCTCAGAATTGTCCATTGCTGTTAGTAACCAAGTTTAGCACACTTGATCATTCCACAATATTGCAGTTACTGTGTATAATGTTCTCCTGATTCTGCTTATATCATTCTGCATCAGTTCATGAAAGTCTTTCCAGCTCTTTCTAAAATCATCCCATTCATCATTCCTTACAGCACAATAGTATTCCATCCCCAGCATGTACCATAATTTATTCAACCATTTCCCAATTGGGGGACATCCATTTAGTTTCCAATTCTTTGACACCACAAAAAGAGAAGCTATAAATATTTTTGTACAAACAGATTCTTTCCCATTTTTATCTCTTTGGGACACAGACCCACTAGACCATTTTTTAAAAGTAACACAGCTAAGTAAATCTCAGAACCACAACTTGGACGCAATTCGTATGACTTCCAAGTCCAGTGTGAAAAACAGCAACAGATCTTACAAAGTATTTTCTTCATAACATACCTTGGGGGTAGTTTTTTTTTGTTTAAGATTATTTTCTCAGTAAAATGTACCCCATTTAAGAGGTAACCCATTGAGCCTTATTGATCATTTAGACCTTAGTGTGAATGATTTTCTGATCCTTTTCTGAGAGCAGGCTTTGACCATGGGGTAAACAGAAGGAGAACTTAAAGGGTTGCAGTAAGAGTTCAGAAAAGAAACACTGGAGAGAAAACAGAGCATAGAGGAAAGATTACTGAACCAGACTTAGAGGGAGAAGATCCGAATTTGAGCAGCAAGGTATTAGAGTGGGTAAGACTACTGAATGTGGGGTCAGAACACTTGGCACAAGTTACTTCCATTCTTAGGTACTTTGCTTGTGGGACCCATATGGAGAAACAGAAAGTGTGAGAGCTGGTAACTTTGTGCTTATCAGCTGGGAGATCCTGGGCAAGGCATCCTTCTGCTTCTCTTAGGGATTAGCTCAATGCCTGGCATCTGGTTGACTCTGAATTTTAATTTCTTCACATGCCAAACGGGGATAGTACTATGCTGCCTGACCTCACAGGGCTGTAGTGTGGGAAGTACCCTGGAAGCCTTATCATGCTCTAGTCATGTCATCTGCTATTCAGAAAAGAGAGCTGGGCTAGATGACTCTACGGTTCCTACCAGTTGTAAAGTCCTACTTCTGACACCTGCTATGAGCCTCAGTTCCCCATCTATGAAGTGGCCCTTTCTGTGTCACAACAGAACTCTAACCATGCCAGGAAAATCAAGGCTTTGACTGAGGGCACCAAAATTTAGAGGGTGCTTGAATTATATGCCCTTTTTCAGAAGTGCAAAAACAACTGGATGTAGGGCCTAATTAGTGAGACTAATTAGTTAAAAATCAAAGGCTAATATATGGTATTCTCTTCTTTCTCCTGAGAGCTGCACTTCAGGGGAGCTCCTCCCTGACCTATCCCTTTCTTCCCAATACTGGGCAGCAGCCTTTACAGAAATGTCCCTAGGTTGAGATATATTTGGATCTCTGCCTGTAATGTATAGATAAATGTTTAACAACCAGCTCTCGGGGGGGGGGCAGTGCATAAAATGTAAGTAGTATACACTTTTAAGTTTAATCAACATCATTAACATCTCCCATCACTTTCTTAAGTTTGGATAATCAACACGACAATAATTCAAGTCTTTATTTGTAAGATTTGCCAATTTCTGAGGTATAATGTTAACACTGAAAATTTAACAACTGGCTCTTGAAAAGAGCAGTCTGGGCTAGCTCCAGCACACTCCTGCCTACCATGTGGTATCATGGGGTCTCTCCCATAGCTCCTTCTACAGAATTTGTCTTTAAAAGTTAGTTTGGGGGGCAGCTGAGTAGCTCAGTGGATTGAGAACCAGGCCTAGAGACAGGAGGTCCTAGGTTCAAATCTGGCTTCAGACACTTCCCAGCTGTGTGACCCTGGGCAAGTCACTTGACCCCCATCGCCTAGCCCTTACCACTCTTCTGCCTTGGAGCCAATACACAGTACTGACTTCAAGGCAGAAGGTAAGGGTTTTTATTTTTTTTTTAAAGTTCGTTTGAAGCCTCCTTTCATGATTCTTGCCTTGGGCACCCAATCTACTAATTCTGGCTGCAGGGCCAGGATGAGGAAAGTGCTAAGCAGACTGGTCAGTGCTAGGGAAACGGAAGCAGTGCTTCTGATTTCCCAATGTCATCATCTAAGAGCTGATCCGGATTGCAAGGTGCACAGAAGAGCTCCAAACTAGTCCATTCACCTCAGAGAATCATTCTGGGTTATGGCTACAGTGAAACAACCCGCCAATGGATGACTCTCAGCCTACAGAATAGTACAGACATACATGAAGAGCTAGACACAACTGGAAATGACTGAAAAACAACTAAGTATGCACAGGTGAAATACCCCGGACCTAAAGAGGGAGCCAGATTCATCAGTTCTGTTTGTGGTCCAGAGAAATAGAAGCATAGCATTTAGAATTGCAGAAGGCCTTGGACTCCATCCAGTCTATGTGACTCACTTTACAGGTAAGGAAACCAAGACTCACAGAGGAAAAGGGACTTGCTCAAGTTACACACATAGAAAGTAGCAGAGCCAGGATATAAATCTAGATCGTCCTGATGTCAAATCTGGTACGGAACTTCATTTAGAACAACACGGGACTTCCGGGTTAAGATGGCTGCAGAGTAGAAGAAGCTTGCTTCACCTCTCCTAACCCACATATACATGACTCCTCAAGAGGACACAAATACTAAATCCAGACAAACAAAGGGACCCCACAACAGGGTGCAGCATTGAAGGTACGTGGGATCTGGGCATTTCCATGCTATAAGGAGGTGAAATAGCTCTCACTAAAACGCGAGCTGAGCAACCCCACACACACCACCTACAGTGCCAAAGCCAGTGCACAAGAATTAGAGGAAGTTTGGGGCATTCTTTAAGTTCTTGACAGCTACCTAAGATCACCAGGGCCTGCTCCTGAGAGCAGCAAGTCTTAAGACCCCAAGAGGCTAAAGAACTCGGACTTTGAACACAGACCTTGAGCTCAGGTGCGGACCTTGGGTGGGGACCCAGTGCGGATGGGGTGCATGACTGTGGAAGCAGCGCCCTGAGACTGTTAAAGGAGCCTCGGGCAGAGAAGCAAGCAAGGGGACCACCAGGAGGCTTGACCCTGAGAACAGCTAGACTTGAGACCCCAGGAGCCTAAAGAGTGCAGACAGGGGACAAGGATAAAGCTGAGAGGGCACACGGCACTGTGACTCGGGCAAAAACTGCTGCACAGCTCCATAGGCAGAAAGCCTGTCTGCCTCACCCAGACTTCTGACTAAGAAAAAATAATAGCATAATAATAATGGTAAGCCATGCACAAAAACCTCCAAAGAGAAAGATCAAGAAGAAATCTTTAAAATCAATAACTTTTACACAGAAAAAATCCAGACAACAAAGCAAACAGAAGAGGAGAACAAACAAGTAATCACATCCAAACCTTCCCCAAAAATGAAAATTGATCACAAGCTCTTGAAGAGTTCAAATCTGAGATCATGAGAAAGTCGGAAGAGATTTGGTGAGAGAAGTGGGAAATAGCTCAAAAGGAAATTAACAGGTTAAAAGAAGGAAACTCCCAATTGGAGAAAGATGCCCAAAAATCAAATGAAATGATAAGCAAATTGAAGGAAAACATGAAAAACAGAATAGACCAAATCGAAAAGGAAAATCAAAAGATTATAGCAGAAAACCAGTCTCTAAAGACCAGAATTGGGCAAGTAGAAGCCAATGATCTCTCAAGACAGCAAGAACAAATAAAGCAAAGTCAAAAGACTGCTAGAACAACACTGCCCAAAAACAACAATGAGGAGGACATGTGGGTAGCCACACAGACCTGCGAATGACAAGCTCTATTCCAGATAGACAGGACTCTGGGAGGAACTTTGTGTGAATGAGTCTATCCTTATTTTCTCCCTCTGTAAGTCATTACACTAGTAAGGCAGGAGTATGCTGGGGCCGGTAAATTTTCAGTGTGAGCATTTACACCTCAGAAACCAGCAAATGCTGCAAGTCAGGGTTCCACTTATTTTCAGGATGACTGTCTAGACTTCAAAAACTGACAGAGGAAATGTTCATAATGCCAATTCACCTTAAATGTATGTCACGCATACATTATGTTTGCCAGGGAGCTAGCTGTTAAGCAATTGTCAGCATGTCCTTGCTCATAGGCTAACGAGGGAAACATCCTCATTTATTCATGATAATGAAGAATAGAGAACCTAAAGCCCCCCTCGAGATCATGTGGAGTAAATCCTCATTTTAGAGTGGAACTAGAGGGCCCAGAGAGAAGGGGGCTTGCCCAAGCTCCCACAGCTAAGAAATAGTCATACCAGGCTTCCAAGCCAGGTCTCCTAGCTCCAAATTCAGGATGCTTTTCACCACACAGCACTGGCCCCTCTCATTGCCTTGTTTGTGGCAGGGCTCCTAATTCAGAAGCAAGGAAGGTTTACTACAGCTGGAATACATTAGTGTTATTCAAGTCACCAAGTTTCCATAGGCCAGAGAGTGGAGAATGTTCAGTGTTTGTCGTGACATAAGAAAACTGGAGTGGCTCCTGCTTAGAATTAAAGTGACTTAAGATGAGAAGAGATGAAAAGGAGAAAGGAGGCTTGTTTTATAATGAAGTCTCTCACTCCAGTACCATGTTAGAGGAAGAGAGTAGAGCACAAGGTCCCCTTTCCATCCCAAAGATGTGCAAATGGAAGGAAAGCAAAGGGATGTGGTCAAAGCTGATGGGTTCAAAGTTAGGCTGGAATGCTGGTTTTGTAGGGGATATTGCACAGGTCGTCATAACATTTCACTCAGTACAGTCTATTTTTCCCTTCTTTGGACCAAACGTTTCTTTCAGAGAGTCTTGTGATGCCCTGGGGTAGAAAGAAAGCTGACAAGACAAGAAACATGGCTTCTAGTCTCAGCTCAACCATTGCTGGTTACCTGCCCATGCACCATGGACCAGTCACTTCCCTCCCCTGAGTCTCGCATACCTCTTTTATAAAATCAGGGGGCTAAACTAGATAATTCCTCAGGTTCTTTGCTGCTCTAATATTCTATGATTCTAGGATTTCCCATCCTACTTCTCTTCACTAACATTTTCCATTCTGTGCCAGCCCTAGAAAGCATGTGAAAATGTAAAACAAAGCTCTGGGTTATTGAACTTTCTATCAAAGACCACTCTACCTCTGATAGTCTGTGTTCTGGGTTCTTAGGTTCTCGCCAACCACTCTATGGTTCTATGGTGAGTAGAGTGACTTGGGAAAAAGAACAGAGGACAGGGATGTTGCAGTGGAGTAGAAGGTGAAGGAAAAATTGAAAAGCACAAGGCCTGGGGCAACTAGGTAACTGGGTGGATTGAGAGCCATGCCTAGAGATGGGAGGTCCTGGGTTCAAATTTGACCTCAGACACTTCCTAGCTATGTGACCCTGGGCGAGTCCTTTAACCCCCAATGCCTAGCCCTTACCGCTCTTCTGCCTTGGAACCAATACACAGGATAGAGTCTAAGGCGGGAGGTAAGGGTTAAAAAAAAAAGCACAAGGCCTGCCTGTGGGTGAAAATGGGGTAAAGGGAACTCTAGGCGGCCATCGTTATTAGATGGTCACAGCAAAAGGGAAAATGAGCCATATGAGAGGAGTGAGTGGGAGACCAAACCAAATAGGCTCCACTTCATGACCTCCCTGAGGGGCGGACCTCCCCCTCTGGACAATACGTAGGAGAGAGAGAAGACAACCTGGCTGCTCCAATTGCCACAGGTTCCCTCTCTAACCAGATGCGTGCAAACAAAACACATTTGGCTTATCAGGTCTCCAGAGCTATGACCCCATGTCCATGTCATTTATCACTTGTTCAGAACTGGACTGAAGTCTTATTTGGGGGAGAAAGCAAGCATCCTATTGATAATGATCTCCTTCCTCACTCTGTACCTGCCTAAAACACTCACAAGTCAGAGTTTATTTCCAGGAGGAAAAACAAGCAGAGTGAGAAGGCCCTTCATGTGTTCCAGTTGCTTGGCATATAGGGGAGCTCTCTTCTGAGATTGCTATATTAAGGCCTGAGGTTAATATGGTCTTAACTGGCCCCGTTCCTTTATTCATTCTCTAAGAAAAACAGCTCCAAGCTGGCATCTATAAATGTTCTAAATAACCTTCCAAACATGAAGAACCTTTTCAAAATAAAAACCTTTTAATGGATTTTAATGGATTTGGGCGTTGGTAGGTCCATCTAGACCATGAAGACCTTGAAATAGCTCTTAGAATTCTGGTCTATAGTCCTTATTTCATCCGATTCACTGTGGAAAGAAGAAACCTCTAAGTTAGACTTAGCCTTTTCACTCCTTACACCTCCCATTAGAAACAGAAAGGCCAAAAAGTAAAATTAGACACTGACAGCTGCTCTTTCAGGCCATTTTCAAATGAATAGGACCTGGGATAGAGCCTTCTGAAGAAAAGAGAAAGGCTTCTAGCAAGCAAAGCTCAGCTCAGAGCAAGTTGATGGTTTTTGAGTTTTCCCTTCATTCAGAAATAGTAAAGCACATCCATAGGACCACATTGAAGCCTTGTTTTTTTAATTTAATTTATTTTTTCCATATTGTTCATTTTTGTGAGTAATCTTATAAATCCCAAACCCTAAAACATAAATCCTAATAAGAAACTGAAAAATCTACTTTCATCTGCATTCTGACTCTAGCAGTTCTTTCTCTGGCAGTGGATAGCATTCTTTGTCCTAAGTCCCTCAAAATCGTCCTGGATCTTTGTAATGCCGAGAGTAGCTTAGTCTTTCAGTTTTGATCATTCCACAATATTGTAGTTACTTTGTCCAGTGTTTTCCTGGTTCTGCTTCTTTCACTCTGCATCAGTTCACGTAGGTCTTTCCAGCTCTTTCTGAAATCATCCTGTTCATCATTCCTTACAGCACAATAGTATTCCATCACCATCATATGCCACAATTTGTTCAGCCATTCCCCAATCGATGCGCAGCCCTTTCGTTTCCAATCCTTTGTCACCACAAAAAGAGCAGCTATAAATATTTTTGTAAAAGTAGGTCCTTTCCCCTTTTTATCTCTTTGGGATTCAGACCACTACGTGGTATTACTGGATCAAAAGATATGCATTGTTTTATAGCCCTTTGGACATAGTTCCAAATCAGCCCCCAAAATGATTGGATCAGTTCACAGCTCTATCAGCAATGCATTAGTGTGGGATCCTGCTTTTTATCTAAAGTGAAAACAATAATTTGGGGATCAAGCAGAAACCAAAAAAAGAGCCACGAGAATCCTCCATCTTATTTGTATAAGACCCAAATCTAAGTCATCAGTGGATGATTCATGGAGAAGGTCTTTGGGACAGGAATGGAGCCATTAGTCCTAATCTCTCATTTTCACTATTATAACAACTTTCTAACTGATCTCTTTGCCTTCAGACTCTCCTCTTCCTGATCGATGCTTCATATAATTACCAAAATAATCTTCCTAATAGACAAGCCTGACCATGCCACTCCTGTACTCAGAAATTCTTGGTCACTTCCCATCATCTATTAAAGGAAATGCAGCCTCCCTTGGTCTGGTCATTTAAGGACCTCCACCTAACAGACCTTTTTATACTCTTAACATTGACTCTTATGCCACTAAAACTTCTTTGATGCCTTTCTGTATCTCACAAGGGATCCTAGGTTCTCAAGGGCTCTGCTACAGAATATAAATTCTTATTAGTTCTTACTAAAGTAGAAAGGCTTCAAGCCCAGGCCCGATGATGAACCGTGTGTCTGTTGTATGAGGACTAATTTAGCAAAATTGGGAATGGTTCAGCCTCAGAAGGTTGGCTGCCAAAGGATAAATTTCTTTGGTCAGAGGAACTCACATAGACAGTAGGTATGGAAAGGTTGTAGTAGTCATCACAGGGAACAGGGTATTAAACTATCACAATCGCATATCCTTGAAAGAATCTCATCTCCTCCATTCCATTATAATTATTTGTTCATATGACTTTAAGCTCCATGAGGGTAGAACTTGTATTATTTTCCATCTCTGTAGCCCCAAACCTGATCATAGGGGATTCTGTTTAATAAGATTTCTATAGAAGAGCCAAGGAGACAAGATCTAGACTTTGAGGATTCCTCAGAAACCAAGGTTGCCAATTCTCTAGCCCAGTGATTCCCAAAGTGGGCACTACTGCCCCCTGGTGGGTGCTGCAGCGATCCAGGGGGGCAGTGATGGCCACAGGTGCATTTATCTTTCCTAATAATTGCTATTAAAATTTTTTTAAATTAATTTCCAGGGGGCCGAGTAATATTTTTTTCTGGAAAGGGGGCAGCAGGCCAAAAAAGTTTGGGAACCACTGCCTAGCCCAAGCTGAAATAGAAATAGGAATCACTAATTCACATGTAAAGATTCCTCTAGGCCACACAGATTTCTTTAGTTTGAAAATGTAATATTATCTGTGTTTCATTATATTTTATTTATTTCATTAAATATTTCTCCATTAAATTTGAATCTGGCTTAGCTGCACTTGAGAGTATTGTGGGCCAAATGTGACCCACCACATGTTTGACACTTCTGCTGACAGTTCTGCCATTTGGTAACTGATTCTACCATGGACTGGTAACCTTTCAGCTTCTTTTGTTATGATGTGCCAGTGGAAGGCAGCAGGGCTGATGATCATCAGCTTTTGCAAACTGTAGTGCATAAGAGAAAAGGGATTATGGAATCTAGAGCTAGAAGGCACTTTAGTCATCTAGTTACCTCATTTTTGGAGGAAAAAACTAAGGCCAAAAGAAGGGAAGTGATTTGCCCAAGGTCACACAGAAAGGGGAAATATCTGATCTTGTTTTCTCATTCTGAATTGAGGGCTCCGGCAAGACAACAGGAGTTTTGTTCCAAAGAGTAACATGGCGGGACAGGCTTTATCCAAGAGGGAAATGCCTTCTTCTTCTTGTAATCTCCAGAGACTGCAGTCTCCATACCTTGTGCTTCACAATCTTCTGTTAGGCTGTTCTGTGATTCTGCTCTTCCACCTAACTGTGAGTGACCTTCTCTCTTAGCCACACTAGGGCCATGGTCTACACTCTTCCAACACAACTGTACTTTCAGTTGAGCTGTCGTCTAGACCGCTACCACTAATGCTGCTGTATATTTATCCCACCACCTGTTTTTCCCTGTATAAAAGAACTTCTAGTTAAGGCTCTATTTTTTCTGCTGAATTATACAGGGGGCAGGTCCCAGCTCTTGAGAGGGACTAGAGGGGATTCTGTCACCCCAACCAGTTGTGGAGAAGAGATGGGCAGCAGCTCTTAGAAAGAACGGTGTATAGACTCTCACAAGGGCCAACAACCACTGACCACTAAAAATCAACTTTTGTGCCATTCCTAACATCTGTTTCCAATGTATGGACCATACCCTGCTCTGATAAGTATCAAGGGTTTGAATCTCAGAGGCCTTTAGTCAACACTAAGAGCTCACATTTGAATAGTACTTTAAGGGTTACAACATAACTGTAAGGTTTATAACAACCTTGTGAGGTAAGAAGTTTAAGTATCATTATCACCATTTTACAGATAAGGAAACCGAGGCTCAAAGAGGTTAACTTTCCATATGGCTATTTACTAGAACCCATGGCTCCAAACCTATAAACTCTGGGTTTAAATGGACCAGATTTGGTCTTTGGAGTAGATCTCAAAAGATCATAACTCTTTTTGGCTTGCATTATCCCCACCCAAAGTTGCCTCTGGGAAATTCAGAAAGTAGTTCAAATGTCTGGCTCTCCATATATGTGGGTAAAAGGGTCCCAGATCCCAAATAAGCACTCAAGGTAATACTAAATGTGGCCAATAGAGGGCAGTCTTTATTCTACCCCACAGAAAATGCAAAAAAAAAAAAGTCACATGAAAATATATAATAGCCCATAACCAATTGATAAAACTTTCCTCCCTGTCAGATGAGTGCCACCTCTCCCCTAGAGTATTTCAGACTCATAGCACCACCCTGTGGTTTGGATTCCTCTCAGAAGGGAAATAAACTCGGGGTTCTTGGTAAGTAATTCCCCAACATTCTGGTGAGTCCCTCTTGTATACTAGAGAGCCATACTGTCATAAAGCCTCCTCGTACAAACTTGGGCTCATTCCTCCCTAGAAAAGAAAGGTACTTGGGCCTGCTAGATAGACAACCCCTTTCACATTGAACTTACGTCGTCCGAATAAGCCACAGTAATACCAAATGGCAAAGGCCCAGTCTTTTGGTGCCTCCTGTCATATCTTTGGTTGCTCACAGCTCTTTCAGCTCCAGGGTCATGTAAATGATTCTCTTTTCTCTCAAAGTGGCCAACTTTACCCAAGAACTCCCCCTTTCTCTCTTTAAGGCTAGACCTAGGCTTTCAGAGTCCAGGGACTTACCCTAGATACTGCCGTCTCTTAGGCCGAGAATTGGGAAGGGAAGTTGGTCCCTACGGGGGTGGGGGGGGGCGGTATTGTGATGTATAGGTCCCCTCCTTCCCTCTAAAGACCAACATTCACTTTCTGGTTTCTCTTTTATGATCTGTGCTTGGAAAATAAAGTAAAAATGGTTCCGTCTGTGATGAAGGCTCCCTTTTGTAAGAACGGCACAAAGGATTCACCACTCTTCCCACAGTGGTCTATCTACTACAACAGCTGGCGCCAACCCACGTATCCTCAATCAATCAATTCATGACCATTGGAGATTGGACCTGATGGGCGGATCGACCCCCTCCTGACAGAGATGTAATCAAAGTCCCAAACAAAAGTTTCCCACATTATAAGCTCATCAAGTGGGGGTTGTGAGGAAAGTCCCGCTCTTGGGATCAGGAAGCCTGAGTTCACATCCTGCCCCTTATAACTCTAAATCTATGATGCTGAGCTCATCAAGGGGGTTCACCTGATCAATCCCCTACCTACGTAAACTCCCAACTCAAAGCTTCAAGATTTGGAGAGAACAGTTCCTCTCCAAAGACCAAAGACTAAGAAGAACCAAGGCTGCGCACTTTCCATATTGAGATAGAGTATCTATGTTCCCCAGAGCAAACAAAATTCAATTCTCAATGAAGAAAAAACATTTCCTGTTCATTAGACGCTGATGTTCCTGGAGCATGATGGAGAATGTTGGCTAGCTTGCCAGTTTACAAAACTGGAACAGATGGAACAGGTGAAAATTGAAGCACGATGTCAAAAGAATGGCTATTCATCTCCCAGAAGCCATTTTTAGCATAGAGACACACAGGGTCTTTTGGTTCTCTTTTTCCGTCTTTCATCCCACATCCCTATAAAGATGACCAAGACAAGGTTTTCTTCTTGCTAAGACTGCCTGATCATGATTCCTTTTAGACTTGAATTATAAACATCTGGTACTGCAAAAGGACACTGACGGACCTGGGAGTCAAGAAATCAGTATTGCCTTAGTCCCAGCTCTGCTACTAGCTACCTCGGTGACCTTGGGCAAGTCACTTTTTCTTTCTGGACCTCAGTTTTCCCATCTACAAAATAATGTGATTAGATTAAATGATCTTTGAGATCCATTCCAGTTTTCAAATCCCATTTCCATATTCTAAGGTCAATTAGTTAAGCAGTTAGCAAGCATTTCTTTTTTTTATTATTATTTTTATTTTATTTTTTAAACCCTCAACCTCTGTGCATTGACTTATAGGTGGAAGAGTGGTAAGGGTAGGCAATGGGGGTCAAGTGACTTGCCCAGGGTCACACAGCTGGGAAGCGTCCGATGCCGGATTTGAACCTAGGACCTCCCGTCTCTAGGCCTGGCTCCCAATCCACTGAGCCACCCAGCTGCCCCCGCAAGCATTTCTTAAGCTCCTACTATGTGCTTGACACTGGGCTAAGTGCTGGGGATACAAAAACAGGTAAAAGACAGTCCCTGCCCTTGAGGACCTAACAATCTAATGGGGGAGACAACAAGCAAGCAAATGTAGACAATCAAGCTATAGATGGGATAAATAGGAAGTAAGAAACAAGAATAAAGGTACTAGCATTAAGAGGAGACCAGGAAATGCTTCCTGTAGAAGGTGACCTTTTAGCAGGGACTTGAAGGAATCCAGGGAAACCAGGAGGGGAAGATGAGGAGAAAACGTTCCAGGCATTGGGGCAAAGGGGAAGGGATCAGACAGATAGTGAAAATGCCAGGGGCAGGAAATGGAACGTCTTGTTCAAGGAACATCAAGGAGGCCAAGTGTCCCAGGATTATAAATTACACAGATGGTGGTAGTCAACGGTGGAAGAAGATTGGAAAGGTTGGAGGGGGCCAGGTTAGGAAGGGCTTTAGAAATCAAATAGGTTTGATATTTATTCACTTTTGGAGGTAATAGACAGCCACTGGTGTTTACCGACCTGTGTTTTAGGGGGATCGATTTGACACCTTAGTGAAGGATGGCTTGGAGTGGGGAGACACCTGAGGCAGGGAGACCCACCAACAGGCTATTGAAATAGTCCATGGTGGCAGCAGTGCCAGAGGAAGGTGTTCCAAAGGTAAAATAAACAGGTCTTGGCAACAGATAAGGTATGAGGACCGAGATACTCTTGAGCCTGAGGGACCCGAAGGACAACGGGAAGCTTTGGTGGGAAAGATAATGAGTTCCATTTTGAGTATGTTGAATTGAAGTTGTCCACTGGACATCCACTTTAATATGGCAAGAAGGCAGTTGGAGATAAGAGTTTGGAGGTTTAAAGTGAGGTTAGGGCAGGGTAAGTCAATCTGAGAATCAGCAGCATAAAAGACACTAAGGTCCCTTCCCGGTTTAACATTCCATGCTCTTCGTTTTAAGGGATGTCATGTCTGACATTCTGTTTTCTCAGGCACCTCCCAGCCCTGACAACTCTTGTCTTAAGCCCCCTTGCAGCTCCCAACTCGTACATTTTTCTCTTCAGCAGTTTCTTCCGGCTCAGACGTCCTATCTTCTTGAAGGTCCCTCTCAACTCTGATGTTCTATTCCGCAAGCTTCATTCCAGCTTTAACTTTCTTCCCTGGGTTTATCCAGGAAACTCAAAGCTACAGCTGCCCACCTGGGGCCATTTCTTTGGATTTGGAGACCATCTCCACCTGTGTGACGCAGGGGCAACGGAGAGCTCCATCACATACCATGGGCTGCACAGTGAGTGGAAGCTTCAAGGCATTTGGTGACTTTGGGCGTAGCCTCAGTGGATGCTTGACTTGCTCTCACCCTTCCGGTGACTTTTTGTGTGTAGCCCACAAGTGGTGTGTAAAACATGCTTGCCCGCTCTCTTCTGCTAATACCACAAAGGCCCAAGCTTCCCTAAGGTAGTCCCTGGCTTTACCTCTAGAACCTTTTCATGGGCTCAAGGAAGCATTGGAGCAGTTCTTATTCGACTTAAGGATTATTTCCACCCGGTGCTCCGTTTAACAAACAAATGGCAGCAGAAGCACACAGGATGACGATCTACAAGAGTTTAACTTGAGGAAGGCCCGGTAGTAGGATTAGAATGGAAGGGACACACCATATCCCCAAACTGTGCCACAGTTCTCCTCATAGCAGGAGTTGTCAGAAATAAGTTTTCTCGACTTTCTTGGCCCTGTAAATGTGGCGTAGGGTCTTGGATTTGGACTCAGGACAGACATGAGTTCAAGTTCTGACTCAGACTCATACTAGCTGTGTAATTCTGAGCAAATTTATTTAACCTCTCTGGGTCTTTGTTTCCTTATCTATAAAATGGGGATAATAACAGCACCTTATCTCACAGGCCGGTTGTGAGGATCAAATGGGCAGACATATTTAAAGTATTTTACAAACCTTAAGGCACTAGATAGATAAATGCGAAATATGATTTTTGTTGTTGTTATGCTTCACATGGAAGCGGGGGGGTTATTTTTCCAAGATCTGTTTTTCTTTTTAATATTCCTGTGAGGTCCAGAAATGAGAAGTGACTTATCCAGGGTTATACAACCAGTTAACAACAAGGCTAGCATTCAAACCTTGGACTCCTACCTCTGAGAAGAATCGGTCTATCTATTGGCATAAAGGGAAGCAAGACATTTTTAAGCCTTTATTCATATCTAAGAGGCTGCATGTTATATTAGAGAGAAAATTGGTCTGAGAGTTAGGAAGATCTGGGTTCAAATCCTGGTTTTGATACATCTTGACCCTGTGACTCTTGGCCATGCACTTAGCCTCTTGGTGCCTCAGGAAACTCTTTAAAACCAGATAACAAAAGCCAAGATTTGTCATCTCCGTCAGTGGAGACAATTTATTGAGAATGAAAATCATGGGTCCCGACACCTCCCCCCCCCACACCAAAAAATGAGCCAAACTAGTAAAAGTCTATGATGGCATTAATACCTGTTAGATATACCATTAGGGAGAATTATTGTGACATTCCTTGTACTTATTTGTGCCACATTTTCTATTTTCTCCTTTGACTCTCCATTTAGAATCCCTGAGAAGGAAACAGAGTAGGCAGAGATCATTATTCCTACTTAACCAAGGAGGAAACTGAGGCTGAGAGGTAGGTCATGAAGGAAAGCAATGGCTGGGATTGGCCCAGAGCCAGCATCTTCTGGTTCCTAGTTGAGCCGGGGTTTTTCCTACACTGAGATGAATTTAAAATCGAGATTTCGCAGCCATCTCGGTTTCGTTTTGAAGTCCAGACATTTGTACTCAACTCCTTGACAGGAAAACAATTTACCATTAGGGAGAAGAATTGTGAAATGTCCCTAATAAAACAGGCATGTTTTCATCCAAATAATTCATGAGTGCTAGAGCTGGAGACTAGCTTCTGGACCCCATTGGGCCATTAACTAGTCACATGACCTTGGGCAAGTTACTGACCTGATCTCAGTATCACTTCCCTCCTCCATAAAGCGAGAATGTTGGCCTAAGTGACCTCAACAGCCTTTCTGGCTCTGACATCTAGGCAATGGGGCTAGAAGGAAGGTGGTCTGCTGTAGTGTGAAGGGTGGAGCAGAGCCTGGTTGATGAGAGACTGGAGTGAGTCAGTCATCAGACGTTTATTAAGCACTCGTTGTGGGCCAGGCACTGCTAAGTTCTGAGTTCAAAGAGAAGCAAAAACATAGGCCCTGCCCTCGGGGAGACAACAGGCAGACATCTTTGTACATACAAATCCTGTTCAACTGGAGGTGATCTCAGAGGGAAGGTGGGGTGGCAGCTAGAAAAGGGCTCTGGGATTTGAGCAGGGGCATGAAGGAAATGAGGAGAGCAAGCATTCCAGGTATGGAGGCCAACTGATGAAAAGGCATGGAGTCCTGAGTTCCAGTCCTGGCTTCCCCACGCTCTAGATTTGTAATCTTGAACAAGCAATTCCCCTTCTCTGACTTAGTTTCCTTTCTGTGAAATGAGAATAATAACCCTCACTCCTGTCCAGGGTGTTGTGAGGAAAGCTCTTTGTTAACACATCACGATAGAAATGCGTGCTTGTTCTTTTCCAGTAATACCTCCCATTTTATAGAGGAGAAAACTGAGGCCCAGAGAGACAATTAACTTATAACCCGATTTCAAATGGTTTATAAGCGGCAGAACCAAGTCTAGAACTCAAACTGGGACTCCTTCCACCACACTACAAGGCCGTCATCTGAGGAGATATAAAAAACAGAAATTGAAAAAATATTAAATGATTGGGAGTGGATGCTCCATGCTTTTTGATAAGGCCACCAGACAACCCTTCTCCCACTGAGGCAAACTCCATTATTCCCCCTTAAGGCCCATCTTATCTGTCTTTTATCCTTCCTGCATCTTTTAACATCGAGTGATTAAAATTGAATAAGGCTCCATACTAGGATGGCAACCTAGTATGGTGGAATGGATGCTTGATTTATAGGGTTAGAGGATTTAGAGCTAGAAGGAACTTGAAAAGTTATTTAGTCCAACTCCTCCATTTGACAGAACAGAAAACTGAAGGCCAAAGATTAGACTTCCTCTAAGTCAATCAGCTCAAAAGCATGAGAGTCAGGATCTGAACCCAGATCCCTTACCTCTAAACCTGGTATTGTTGCCACTACATTCAAATTCTAACTCTGCTATATACTAGCCCAAAGATGATGAGCCTAAGGCATGGGTGCCAAAGATGGCACCCAGAGCGCTCTCTGTGGGCACTTGGTACCCTCCCCACCCTAGTTCGTTACTAGAAAAGCAGAGGGACTTGGGCAGAGCTGCTCCCTTCCCCCTCTCCACCAAGCTTGATGACATTTTTTTTCACATCCCTCTCTCTACCCAGCAGCCCAATGGGAGCATTTCCTCCCTCCCCTATGTGGGGTAAGGTGGGGGCAAGGTGTGCTGGGCACTCAGTCTGGGGGGGGGGTGGAGTAGGGGGCAGGGCCCAGCACTCTGTCTCTAAAAGATTCGCCATTACTGTACTAGCCAATCCCCCCCGCTACTCTAACTTCCTTAAGGACAGGGACTTTGTCTTATCAAAAGATTCTGTCGTTCCTTGCACCTGGCAGAGGGTTTTGTGCCCAGTAGGCACTTGACAATTATTTATTGCATCATATTTGTGTGCTCATGGGCAAGGGAGACAGAGAGATGGAGAGACAGACAAAGAGCACACTAGATGGGAGGGTACCGTGGGAAGAGTGTTGGATTGGGAGCTGAAAATTTTGGACTTAGTCCTGCTTTCAAAACTTATTAGCTGGGGGCAGCTGAGTAGCTCAGTGGTTTGAGAGCCAGGCCTAGAGACGGGAGGTCCTGGGTTCAAATCTGGCCTCAGACACTAATCAGCTGTGTGACCCTGGGCAAGTCACTTGACTCCCATTGCCTACCCTTACCACTGTTCTGCCTTGGAGCCAATACACAGTACTGACTCCAAGATGGAAGGTGAGGGTTTAAAAAAAATAACAAAACTTATTAGCTGTGTGACCTTAGATAAGTCCTTTCCATTCCCTGGGCCTCTGGTAAATGAGGAGGGTCACCTGTATGACTTCTGAGGTCCCTTCCAGCCAGCCATCTATCATGCTATGATGATGCCATGAGATGATCTCCAAGGTCTCTCCCAGCTCTCAAATCTAGGCGTTGCATCTGGAAAATCCCAGTTGTTTTCACTGCATCGAGCAGATCACAGTGAAGCGTGGTGATAACTGTGTGTACAGGAAGGAGAAAACCAGCACCCGAGTCATCTGTTGTTCATTGAACAGCTGAATCAATTCATTTGAATCCAAGAACAGCAAAGTGGTTTTCGGTCTCCTATGACTATTGAAAGTCATAGTTGCTATCAAAACTGCACCAATGGAGGGACATGTGTTTCTCCCACTGTTTTATTTCACGAGGAGTATTTTGTGTCCTGCCAGCTTTTTCCTTTGAGGGTTACTGCAAACGTGTTCTCTTTTTCTTTCCCTCAAACACTGAAAAGGGAGCTAACGATGTTATTATGCCCATTTGGGATGGGGGGGGTGGAGGCGGTTCTGTGTTCAGTTCTTTTTCTGGGCCATAACAAGTATCCACAGGAGTCTATGAAGTGACTCATGTAGTTGGGGTGGGAGGAAGCAAGGAGAGATGGGATTTTAGGGAGTCGAGGTATGCAATATATTATCTATGGAAGAGCAAAATGAATTTCTCCTTAGGGAAAGAAATAGAGAGCATTGAAGGCACGATGTCAACTGACAATGACATCCCCTCGTCGTGAATGTCTTGTTAACTTTCAGTTCAATAAAATTGACAGCAGCTCTGAATCCTGGCTCTGACGTTTCCCATCCGCATGGCCCTGGATACATCATTTCCCATCCCAGCGGAGAGCTTAAATTTCTTCTTCTCTTTTTTAAACCTTTACCTTCCACTTTAGAATCACTACTTTGTATTGGTTCTAAGGCAGGAGCGTGGTGAGAGCTAGGCAATGGGGGTCAAGTGACTTGCCCAGGGTCACCCAGCTAGGAAGTGTCTGAGGCCACATTTGAACCCAGGACCTCCCATCTCTAGGCCTGGCTCTCAGTCCACCGAGTTACCCAGCCGACCCCAATTTCTTCATTTTTGAAATGGGGATAACAAGACTTATACTACCTGACTCGTAGGGTTGTTGTGACAAAAACACTGTAAATTTTACAGCACAATGGATTGTAGGTCTTAGATTTGGAAAGCCCCGTGTAATACAGTGCTCTCATTTGATAAATATGTAAACTGAGGCCCTGAGAAAGGGCAGGACTCATTCAAGGACATATAGCAAATTGCAGCCAGGATTCAAATCCAGTCATTCTGACCCCAAGTCTTGCCACTCCGCTCCGGTACCTCCAGAAATGAGTTCTCGTTTTTAAATACTTACCAGGCCCCAGACCCCTGGGCTTAGCCCTGAGGATACAAAGGCAGAAAATCACAGCAGAACCAGAACATTGTACACAGAGACTGATACATACGGCACAATCAAAAGTAATCGACTTTTCTACTAGCAGCAATGCAATGATCCAGGACAATCATGAGAGACTTATGGGAAAGAGCACTATCCACATCCAGAGAAAGAAATGTGGGAATTGAAACGCTGGCGATCTACTTGGGGTGGGGGAAGAAGGTGTCAGGTATACAAGTATGGTACCAGCCAAAATAGTTTCAGGACAAAGGCAAGCCAGGCCCGGTGATCTAGAAAAACTGGAAGAGGGAGAGATCACTTTTTTTTGGTCAAAAAGGGGATTCCTCTGGGTCTAGCCAATTCCTGCATCTTTGGATAGTATCTTTTCCTTCTGACAACTATTCCAACATAGTCCAAATACAACTGGAATCCATTTTCAAATCAAGGAATTTTTTGCCCCAAGGAATTGCCTTTGCTGGAACATCTCAGGCTTGGGAACAAGGCCTGTTGGTCGGGTCCTGTTCTTGCCAGGGTTGACAGTGGGAAACAGTTACTAGAAAAAAACCAGATGAAATTCATAAACTCACTCCAATCACTCTTGCTTTAGGGAACGTTTCAAAATGGCTCAGATAACACACACACACACACACACACACCCTTACTACACGTCGAAGGCAACGTAAGAGACAACTTCAAACAGGGGCCCTCTTTGTCTGATTGGTGCTGCAACACGGGCAGAGATGGGCCTTCATTGGGTACAGATCTTGGTTTTTTCCCCAAAGTTGAAAGGAAATCAAAGCCCTGAACATCAGGCCAGTAAAATGATGAGCTTTAAAGTGTGGCACAGTGAAAGCTACAGAACTAGGCGTGGTAAGGCTCCTAACTCATCTCATCGTCGGACCCAGACACAGAGGCAGAGGCTGGCCGAGCAGTGAGGTCATTCTTCCCTGAAACTTAATAATGGGCTAAGCTCAACTAGCATTGGTGCTTTATGATCTCCACTCACATGGTTTCCATTTAGACTAGTTTTGCATATGTCCCCCCTAGGAGTTTCCTTAAAGTGTACAAACCAGTTGGAAATGGGCAGGGTCTGAGCACGAGGAGAATTTACTGATCCAACTGGCAGGAAGATACTCATTCAAATTGACTTTAAAACTCTACCGCTGAATAGAGAACCACCAAACGGCAGTAGAGAACAGTACCTTAGAATCCCTCTATCCCAGTGCCCTCATTTTACAGAGTAGGAAACTGACTCCCAGAGAGAGGGAACAACTTAGTTAACTTGACCCAGCTAGTAGGAGGCAGAGGCAGGATTCAACCAAGTTCCTCTAACTCCACTTCCTTTCATGAGACTATGAAATTGCTTAGTAGTCTAAGACGGCCACAGAAATCAGAAGCGAAGGACTGCAAAGGCCTTGGAAAGGCGACTTCTTCCACCGCCCTGTCTACTTTGGCTAAGAATGCCTATACTAGGTGGAAACAGAAGGAAATTTGCCATCTGTCTGTTTTCAAGATTCTGAGAACAACCAGGAAAAGGGACCAAACGAGAATGCTGGGCCTTGGTTTCCTCATCTGTAAAAAGAGGGGATTGTATTAGATGACTTTTAAGGATCCCTTCCTGCTCTAAATGAGCATCCTCCTATACCTTTGCTGTACTCCAAACATGCTGTCTAGATCAGCTCGGCCAAGAAAAGTAAGCTGTATCTCCCAGTCCAGCATCAAGAGGATCTGATTAGAAGACAGACACCAGTAGTGGTCATTAGGCACGATTCATTGGGCAATTTCACAGCTAAGTGGTTTAGATCACTTGAGAAAAGGCTGGCAACAAGGATTCTGATGGCCGGGAAAGCTTAGCTTGCCTTGAAAACTTGTAAACTAAACATGTCTCCAAGACATGAAGAGGCTGACACCTCCTTCTTAGTGGGCCCCTGAGGAAAGCAAACCTGGCTCCTGAAGGGAAAGGGTACTGTGACACAGTGGAAGAAGAGCTGGAATTAGAATCAACAGAGACCCAAATTCAAATCTTGGCTCCAAGACAGGTTGGTTGTATGACCTTAGGTAGATCACTTTCCTTCTCTGAATTCCAGTTTCTTCTTCTGTAAAAAGGGAAAGCTAATACTTGTGCCATTTGCCTCATAAAGACATTGTTAGGTAAGTTTTTTCATAAATTTTACAACACTACAGAAATGGAAGGCATTATAGCGAAGTCCTGATTAACGTGGATGACGAATCCTGTGAAGTGGTTGAATTTTTCACATTTTTCCTGCATATTTCCATTGGGCTGGAAGGAATTATCATATTTTACATAAATACAACTTCAAATAGTGTGAATTTGAATATACGAGACCATTTCGCGGGATTTATTATTCACACTAATTGGGATGTAGTCATGTTGGTTGTAGCCACTGAGACTCTGGAATTAGGTGTTTCTCCACATTCCTTCCTCCAACAGACACATCCCTTTTGCCAATATTTCCTTCCTGCCCACCTTCCAACACGTAACTGTCATGAAGTTGTGAAGGATAGTCTTATATACACCAGATGACAGTCAAGATCCAAAAAAGCTCTTGACAAGCTAATGAATTGGGCCAAACCTAATGAGACAAAATATAATTGGGATAAATGTAAACTCTTACACTTGCTTTCAAACATCAACGTCACAAGCCTAAGATTGAGGCTGCATGGCTGGGTGACAATTGGTCTAGGAAAGATCTGTGGGGAGTTTAGTGAATTGCACAGTCAATATTTAGTCAGCAGTGTGATAGAATAGCCCCCCAAATCTAATATTATGGAGAGGCACAATTTCCAGGAGAAAGGAGGTGAGAGGTACTTTGTACTCTGCCTTGGTCAATCTATGATCTGGAGTAATATGTTTGGGTGTGGGTGCCACAGAGCTGGGAGGTAACATTGGTAAGCTGGAGAGGGTCTAGAGGAGGGAAACCAGGATGGTGAAGAGCCTTGAGTCCAGATCATAGGAGGATTGGTTGAGGGAACCAGGCATGTTTAACATAAAGAAAAGAAGACCCGGGAGTTGGGAGCTGAGAGTAGAATGGGATGGCTGTCTGAATATTCGAAGGGCTGTTATGGAGAAAAGAGGTAAGACTTGTTCCATTTGGCCCCAGAGGGCAAAACTTGGAGCAACAAGTGGAAGCTGCATAAAAGTTGATTCATTCTTGATGTTGGGGGGGAAATTCTTAACTACTAGAAATCTCCAAAAGTAGAAATGGCTGTGTCTTTAAAAAAGTGGCTCCTTCTGCCTTCTGAGTCTTTCACCTGTTAGTAAGGAGGTAGGTAGCATGCTTCATCACACATCCTCTGGAATCGTGGTCATCGTTGCATAGATCAGAGTTCCTAAGTCTTTCAAAGTTGTTTGTCATTGCAGCGTTGCTGTCACTGTATAAATTGCTCTACTGGTTCTTCTCATTTGACTGCACATCAGTTCATACAAGTCTTCCTAGATTTCTTTGAAATCAGTGATAAGTTGTAGGACATGGTGGCCAGGGGCCCTTCTAGTTTTGAGATTCTGTGATTTTAGTTCCTTTATCTCTGTAATATTCATTTGAATTCAACAAACATTTCCTATGGGCAAAGCCCTCTACTCAGCACTAAGCATACAGAGATGAAAAACAAAACCTCCCTGCTCTCAAGGAGCTTACAGACTAATAGGAGGGACTTAACATGTTCGAACATTTGTATGCTGACAGCAGAGAAAGATAGGGATCGAGTGAAACATTCAGGCAAAGTGTTCTGACAGATTTTGAGACGGGACAGATTGCATATAGTTGGGTACCAGAGTAAAACGAACCTCTCAGTAGTTCATGGCAATGTTCTGCTATAGGTAAAATGATGTCCCAGCTTTCTATATGGAATCCAGCAATCTAAAGCAGACACAAGCCTTGTTCTGGCCACCAATGCTACAGTAGGCTTCTACTGCGTGTAGAATATTTAGGATCATCGAATTTCAGTTTTCCAAGGGGCCCTAGATGGCTTCCAATCCAAAAGTGTCCAACTCGCTGCCCATAACATTTTAGAGTGCTTAAGAACCAGAAAAAAATGTACTTGGGAAATGTTTAATAAAATCAATAAAAATCCAACACGGATAATGTTAATTTGTGGTTTTCTTTTTTTTCTTTTTTGCTTTTTTTTAAACCCTTAACTTCTGTATATCGGCTCCTAGGTGGAAGAGTGGTAAGGGTGAGCAATGGGGGTCAAGTGACTTGCCCAGGGTCACACAGCTGAGAAGTGTCTGAGGCCAGATTTGAACCTAGGACCTCCCGTTTCTAGGCCTGACTCTCAATCCACTGAGCTACCCAGCTGCCCCTATTTGTGGTTTTCTAAGCCAATATGCCACCATGGAGATTTGTTTCTATTTGAGTCTGATACCACCTATCTTAGTTCAATCTTCCACTCTAAACGGGAATGACCTCCATCATATCAAAGCATAGAGGAAGGAGTATAGGCCGTGGAGTCAGCAGAGGTGGATTTTAAACTTGCTAAGTTGTGTGGTCTCAGATAAGTTATCTCTCCTCAGCAAGCCTCAATTTTTTCATCAGTAAAATGGGAAGAAAAATATTTGCACTACTTTGTAAAGCTCAAACCACTAGAAGAATGTGAGTTATCATTATGGCCCTCGATGGGTCTTATTTCTGCTTAGATGGCCTTAGAACACAGATTTGCAAAAGAGGGACTTCCTAGATAGCAAAGTCCTCCATCAATAGATATGCACAGATATAGATATCTATAAAAATAGATACTATATAGATTGCATATACAGAGTCAGTATGCACACATAACATGTGTGTGTGTGTGTGTGTGTGTGTGTGTGGCCTAAAGGTATTCACTTTGAAATGCATCCAGGAACCAGCCATTTCTGCAAAGTGATGTGGTACATAGTACTGGTGCAGTGGACTGAGAATCAAAGGAGCTGGGTGTGAATCCCAACACCACCTCTTGAATAACTTCAGAAAAGTCATTTAATCTTGCTAGGTCTCAATTTCCTCCTCCGTAAAATGATGATCTCAAAAATCTCTTCTACAACACTATGGTGCTGAACTCCTAAGTTCCATGAAGGGAGGAACTTTAAACACCTGGACTGGTACTGTGCTTGAAAAATGCTTCTCACACTTACGTCAGGTTAGCATGTCACCTATGCCCAATAAGTCGGTCACTAAACACTTATTAAGCACCTACTATGTGCCAGGCACTGTGCTAAGTCCTAGGGACAAATACAAAGACAGGTAAAAGACAGTTCCTGCCCTCAAGAAGCTCACAGTCTAATAGGGGAGACATCAAGCAAACAAGTATGTACAAGCCATATACAGGATAAACAGGAAATAATTAAGGCACTGAATTTCAGAGGGGGTGGGAAATGCTTCCTGTAGAAGATAGGATTCTAACTAGAATTCTAAGGAAGACAGTTGGCAGAGATGAGGAGGGAGAGAATTCCAGGCATGGGAGACAATCTGAGAAAACACCTGGAGCCGAGATGGAGTGTCTCAAGTGTTTTGTTCATGGAACAGCCAGGTGGCCAATGTCACTGGATTAAAGAGCATATGGGGTGGGGTAAAAGGTAAGAAGAGGGGGCAGCAGGGTAGCTCAGTGGATTGAGAGCCAGGCCTAGAGATAGGAGGTCCTAGGTTCAAATCTGATCTCAGACACTTCCCAGCTGTGTGACCCTGGGCAAGTCACTTGGCTCTCATTGCCCACCCTTACCACTCTGCCACCTAGGAGCCAATACACAGAAGTTAAGGGTTTAAAAAAAAAGGTAAGAAGACTGGAAAGGTAGGGGTAACTAGGTTATTAAGGGCTTTGAAGTCATACTAATAATAATATTAATAACCACATTTCTATAGTGCTTGAAAGCTTACAAAACACTTTCCTCGAAACCACTGGGGGAACAAATATTATTATAATTATTAATATCCCCATGAAGCAGCCAAGGTTCAGAGAAATGAAATTATTTGCCTAAGCGCTCATTTAGTCTGATCACACCGCAGAGCACTTTGGAATAAAGAGGAATCTCAATATACGCAAGCTGTCCTGGGAGCACTTAACTGCCTTGATGAAGCTCAGACTCCTGTCTTTCTTGGGAAGATAGAAACCACTCCAGGGACACGACACCAAGCTGGCTTCTTTTACACGCAGAGATGTTTGAGTTAGAGAATATAATGGTACCTGAAACAATCAAAGTTTGAAAGGCAAGGATCCTGAGTATAGAAGGTCTTCCTCCAGATTTCCTGTAGACTGTATGCTTTGGGATATGAGTTCCACTGAAAAACAAAAAAAGAAAGAAGAAAAGACTGTCTTTTATCATTGTTTTTAAAAAAACTCCCTTCCAAATAGGACCAGATGGACTGTTAAATCTTTGAGTCTATATGCTGACATAATGAAACAATAGGCCAAGGCGAGTTCCCATTTCTCCTAGTCTTTCCACTGGAGCATTGACTTAGAACTCTAATTATGGGAATTTACTCTCACTATTGGCACTATTAACCATTTCCCCGCTAAGCCACCTGCCAAATCATATATATGTGCGCATGTGTATGTGTGTATGGCAGTCTGAAAGCTCACGGTAATAATAATGGCTCCTTGTATTTCCATAGTTCTTCCAAAATGTCCAGATCTCTTCCCAACTTCATCTTCTTAAGTATCATTTCCATGTCGCCATATAGCAGATAGAGAACTGAGGCATCAGAGTCCAAATGTGGTCGTTCTATTGTCATTGATGATGAGAATATATTGCTGTAGAAATGCTGACAAATCTGTACCATTTTGCCTCTATTTGTCCTCCTTAGAATTTCCCATAGAGATGTGCGTGGGGTGCTATGACTTTAGTGGGATCTTTTGCCAAGCTCTCTGTAGTGTGATGTACTGGAAAATGTCCTAGACTTGAAGTCATAAAACCTGGCTCTTCTGGGTCGCACCTGTGTGACCTTAACTCGCATGGCCTCAGTTCCTTCTTCAAAGGTCTCTGTCATTACCAAATCTCTGCTCCTTCTAGTGCTCATTGCTATTTTGTCTTTAAGATTTTTTTGTTTATTGTGAATTTGGCAATGCATTTCAAATGTGTGCATTTCAAAATATAAGAAAAGCAAGAAGAGTGTATTAGAAACTGAATTTATGTTATGTAAAAAATTTTAAAATATATGTTGCTTATGCAACGATCCAGGACAATCCCAAGAGACTTATTTTTTTAACCTTCACCTTCCGTCTTAGAGTCAATACTGTGTATTGGCTCCAAGGCAGAAGAATGGTAAGGGTGGACAATGGGGGTCAAGTGACTTGCCCAGGGTCACACAGCTGGGAAGTGTCTGAGGCCAGATTTGAACCTAGGACCTCCCGTCTCTAGGCCTGGCTCTCAATCCACTGAGCTACCCAGCTGCCCCACCAAGAGACTTATGAGAAAGAAAGCTATGCATATCGAGAGAAAGAACTCTGGAAGTAGAAATGAAGAAGAAACCATTTGATTTATGGCTTGTTTGCATGGGTATAGGATTTGGGGTTTTGGTTTTAAAAGATTTCTCTATTACAAAAATGAATAATATGGAAATAGGTATCAAGTGATAATACATGTATAACCCAGTGGAATTGCTTGTCAGCTGCAGGAGTGGGGAGGGAAGAGGGAAGGGGGAGAACACGAATCATGTAAGCATGGAAAAATACTTTTAAAAAAATAAATAAATAATATAAATAAAAATGAAAATATATATGTTGCTTAATATTGTAGTTCTACCACTATCCTGGTTGTTTGTGTTCCCTCTCAAATTCCCTTCTGTTTTCTTTTTACTTTGTAATTGTGCATAGTTATGACACCGTTTTCTTTTTTACCTTTTTTAGTATCACTGTCGCTATCTCCCCTTACCCCATTCCCTTCCCAAGACAGAGCAGTGGAGTCAAGAAGTACAGGATTTTGAATCCTAGCTTCAGCTAGGAGGAAAGGACTTAGAGTTAGAAAGACCTTAGCTCAAAGCAGGCCTCAGAGACTTCCTAGATGAATGACGCTAGGTAAATCGCTTAACTTCTGTATGACTCTGTTTCCTCTACTATAAAATGAGCATACTAATAATCTCCTTCCAGGGTTGTCATCAGGATTAAATGAGACAATATGTGTAAAGTATCTGCTTTTTAAGAGATTGCCTTACAATAAGTCAAATTTCTCTTAGTAACACAAAGTCAGTGTCTTTATCCATTTCCCATTTTTGACATCAACGGCTTATTTAAACAGTTCTTTTTAAAAATGTAATCCAGTTACGTCTGATATCTTCATGGCTCTATCTTTTCTTCAACTTCGTTGTTGACGTTGACCTTTGTTCTAACTAGTCAATGGTCTAATTGTACACAAACAATTGATTCGGAAATGAAATGAATCTTACATTGGGAACCACATACTTCCTGTCTGTTTAGCTATTTCCTGTTTTGTTTTGGGGGTTTTGTGTAATTTTTTTTTGGTCCTCACTGTCTCAAGACATCACCATGCCTATTGTCCTCTGACTCCCTTCTTGAAGAAAGTCTTCTATCATCTCCCTTGTGCCATTAAAGTCTCTTAGTATTAAGGTATACCTTGGTTTGCTAGATATCGTCAACTTCTTCATAAAATGTCTCTTCTTCTTCAGCCTTTGCAACAACTATGGGCATTTAAGGCAGCAGTTATCTATCTGCGTCCATTTACCACTCATCACAAACTCTGAAATATGAGAGGATAAAGACAGACGCGAGCACAGATATGGTTATTCAACGAGCCTTTGATGATTAGCAGGAAAACTCATCGCTCTCACTGGGATTCCCTGTACAAAGTCTAATTGGCAGAGGGATTCCCTAAGAGAAGGTGCCGTTCTCCATGTGCTCCTTTTTGCAGAGTACATTGTGCAAACTGCATCGAGCCCCATAAAATTCCAGGATCATTTCAATGGGATCTCAAAAGGGATCAGATGCCTGACAATGCACACCAGAAAAAATAATCATTGTTAATGTTTCCATGACAATGAGTTAGATATGTGATCTCTTGAGTTAGCACCTTGGTGCATGTATCTTGGACAGGATTTCTAGATGGAAAATGAGGTAGGCCCAGAATTGAACGGGAAGAAGATAGTGGACTGGATTGCAGCTGGGAAATTGCCCAGCATTTACAACAGTTCCGAGTTGTTCTGAGACCCAAAAGTCTATCTATGGTATCTTTTTAATATCATTATTTTCCTGCAAAAGCAAAACATATGACATAACTTATCACACGTCTATATGGGGATGTGATTTGGGGTTTAGGCTTTAAAAATCCCTCTAAACTAAAAGTGAATAATATGGAAATAGGTATCAAGCGATAACATTTGTACAACCCAGTGGAATCGCTTGTCGGCTTGGGGGGGGGGGTAGGGAGGGAAAGAACATGAATCATGGAAACAAATATTTAAAAATAAAAAATTTTTTAAATGTATATCATTATTTTCCTTGTGATGCTGGGAGTCATGGACGACCACAGTCTCTGAAGAAACAAAATTACAGGTAACTCAAAGGCCAGAGAAGAGACGCGTGGCGGCCATAAATCACCTTTGGTATATTACCAAAGATGACTTGAGTGTAAGAAGTGGTATAAGGAATATCACCCAGGAAATAGATGACCCGAAAAGATAGTGAGTTACTCATGTTGCACAGGAGTAAAGGATAAAGGGACAGCTTAACCACTGCATCGATACCCACAACATGTTAAAAGACCTAAATAGTGGCAGCCATAAGTATCTTCTAGTTCCTTTATGGTGGAGTCTTGTTCATTGTGGAATAAGATCACACAAGGCAAAGAGGTGTGGATGGGATGGAATCTGCACTGCTGGAGACTGATAATATCACTGACGGGCCCAACTATCTCATCTTAACTTCCCAACAATTCTATGGTAAGATTAGCTTAATTATCCCTTTTTGTACAGATAAAGAAAATGAGACCCAATTTGTCAATGACTTGCTTAAGGCCACTCAGAGGGTGGCAGTTCCAGCAGGCCTTTTTTACCCAATAGATGATAACAATAGCCATAATTTCTACAGTTCTTTAGTTTCTAGAGTTACCCTCACAATAAGCCTCTGAGTTAGGAGAGTTGAATATCATTATCCTCATTTTATAGATAAACAAACCGATGGGAAGAGGGGGAGTAATTTTCCTCTGGTCACACAGAAAATTAGTGGAAGCACAGGAACTGGAACTCAAGTCTTCTGACTCTTAGTCTACGGCATACTCCACTAAAGAATGCTTGGATAAGCTCAGAGAATTTAAGAGGACTTTCCAGGTCTAATGATGTGGTTACCTGACAGATTGATCAGGGTAATTTCCCAGACGTGTTATACCATGATTTCAGTAGTCTCTTAATCTCTCCTTGTGTACAAAACCCAAAGAGAGTAATTAATCTCTTTAATTAATGGGTTGGTGTCAGCTGAGAGGGAAGTCTATGGAAGAGTTTCTCAGGGACTTCTCTTTGGCCCTGTGCTATTTAACATGTTTATTGATACGTTAATTAAACAGAGCATTGATTTTTAGTCATCATAGTTGTCATCCCGGAGGAATAGCTAACGTGTCAGACAACAGAGTCAGGATCCAAAAAGATTTCGACACGTCTGGACAACGTGTCTATTCTAAGATGATATTTAATAGAGATAAATCTAAAGTTCTCGCTATAGGGTCAAAAAAATTCAATTTCACAAGTGCAAGATGGGGGAGTAGTAGCCAGGAAGCAGTTTCTATGAAAAAGATCTGGGAGTTCGAGTGCACTGCAAACTCTATATGTGGCAACCGCATGACATGGAAGCTAAAAATAAAAATCTGGAACACCCTACTCTTCTTACAGATGAGCGATAAGGCTAAATGTTAGGTAAGTGGAGTAAATATTATTGCCCTCTTTTGCTGCTGAGAAAATAAAGGCTCAGAGAAATAAAGTGATTTTCCCAGGATCATGCAGTCAGAATCTGAATCCAGGTCCTCATGACTGCAGTTCAGTGGGTGCTTTTCGCCAAACTGCATTTCATCAAGGCTGCCTCTGTTTTTTTTCTTATGTGAGAAATTACTAAAGCATAACTGTGCCTCTAGGGGCCTGTGGATCGTCTGGCAATAATAAAAACACATCTGGAACCCAAAGGCCCAGATTCAAAAGTGAACTCTTACCTTCACTACCCATGTAACTGTGGGCGAGTTTCTGAGCCTCTCTGGGCCTCAATTTCCTCATCTGCAAACATAAGGAAAACAATACTTACACTAAAAAAAAAACGAGAGTTACGGTCACAATTCTTGGTATGATGCCTGTGGTCTTATAGCCATGAGCGATGATCTGATTTGCCTGGTGCAGGGCTGCTTCTACTATCCTGAGCTCCCAATAATATTAAAATCCAATTGGGGAATCTCCCTGCTTCAGATTTCCAAACCGTTCCAGCTGCTGTCGGCCTACTAAAGTTACGGGGTTTCTTGGTGTTGTTTTGTTTTTGTTTTTTGACCTAGGGAATGTCAGTTGGCCCAGAATCATGGGACATGACCTCTCAGCTGGAGTTAACAGTGCGGCTGGACTGTTGCTTGGTTCACCAGGGTAAGAGTGCAGGGCGTGTTCAGGGGTAGAGAGTAGTCCAATTGGAGTCAGGCCGGATTCCTCAGAAGGCTTCCAGGCCTTTCTCAGACCAGATGGGGAAGAGAGAAGTCAACCAGTTCTCTTACAGAAAGCCCCATAGGTCCCAAGAGTCCCAGCTAAGGAATGGCTTAATAGTCCTCGAACCTTCGCCAATAACAACCCCAGCTTCCTGGATGCTGATCCAATAGCTTCCCATTTGATGGCCTGTCTCTGGGGAACACTAAGTAAAGGAGGAGAGGCAGAATCTTCCTGTTTCTACTGTTTAAAAGTCGAACGAAATGCCTACCAAGGGTTTCTAAATATCTTTTGTGCCACTAATCCTTTCCTAGGTTTCCGTAGTGTGATCCACTTCTCCCATATCATAATGATAATGATAACTGCCATTGATATGCATTTTTAAGGGCTTGATCTTCATAGTCTCCCGTCCATTTCCCCTGCCTCTCGGGTTGACAGCCTTAGTATCCTCTTTGGTTCTTTTCTCTCTTCCACCTCTTAAAACCAATCAATGATCTGGTCCTATTGATTCTGTGCCTGTAATCATTAATGAGCCTGCCCTTCCCCTCTATTTCCACTTCTGCCACCCGGGCCTTCATTGCCAACCAGCCTGGATTATTGGAATGAACTCCTAAGAGGCTTCCATGTCACTACTCTCTCCCAATCTAACCTTTCCATGCTACTTCTAGATTCATCTTTCTTAGAAAGAGACGGGGGCTCCTCTGCTCAGGAAATCGTAAGTGGCTTCCTGTGGCCCTCCCAAATAGAGTTCAATCTTGTCTGCCTTGGCATTTGATGCTCTCCACAATCTGGCACCAGCCTTCCTTTCCAGGCTTTTACAAAAAAATTCTTTCTATTACTATTTTCTCCCCCCAACCTGAAATCCATTCAACTCACTGAGCATACCCTAGCCCAGGGGTCGGCAACGTATGGCTCTTGAGCCATATCTGGCTCTTTCGAGGGCCAGATACGGCTCTTTCTGCAGGAGCCATAAAGTCCATTTTTTTCAGGCGCTGTTACAGGAGCGGCACTGTGAGCACTGCACGGCTCTCACGAAATGACATTTTAAAAAACGTGGCGTTTATGGCTCTCACGGCCAAAAAGGTTGCCGACCCCTGTTCTAGCCCCTCTCACCTTTGTGCCATCAAATGAGATATGCCTTGTAAAGCACTTGGCACAGTGCCTGGCACACAGTAAGAGTTATAAAAATGGATATTCCCTTCCTCTTCCCCATTGCTTACACTGTTTTTTAACCCCGTACCTTCTACCTTAGACTCAAAACTGTGTATTGGTTCTAAGGCAGAAGAGCAGTTTTTGGTTTTTGACCTAGGGAATGTCAGTTGGCCCAGAATCATGGGATATGACCTCTCAGCTGGAGTTAACAGTGCGGCTGGACTGTTGCTTGGTTCACCAGGTTAAGAGTGCAGGGCGTGTTCAGGGGTAGAGAGTAGTCCAATTGGAGGCAATGGGGGTCAAGTGACTTGCCCAGGGTCACACAGCTAGGAAGTGTCTGAGGCCAGATTGGAATCCAGGACCTCCCATCTCTAGGCCTGACTCAATCCACTGAGCCACCTTTTACACTGTTTTCTATGAAGGAAATGTCCTTCTTTCCCATCCCTTAAAAGGCCGCTCAAAGGCCAACTCTTGTCCAATCTCCTGGGTCAATAATAACCTTCCCAAGATGGTTTCAGAAAGACCTGGGAAAACTTAAATGAGCTGGTGCAAAACGAAGCAAGAAGACCCGGGAGATGGTGTACACACACACACACACACACACACACACACACGCACGCACGCACGCACGCACGCACGCACAGTAACAGCAAAATTGGAAGCACAATCAACTGTGAAAGACTTAGGAATACAAAACAACACCATGATCTAAGCCAGCCCCAGAGGACTCTGCAAAAAGGGCTCTTCACCTCCAGAGAGCAAACTGAGGGACTCTGAGTACAGATCGAAGCCAATTTTTTTCTCTCTCTCTTTCTTATTCTTGTTTTTCCCCCAGAACATAGTTAATGTGGAAATGTGCTTTGTATGACTTCATATTTGTAATAAGTTTTGGATTTCTTGCCTTCTGAATGGATGGGGGAGGCTGAAAGAGAAGAGAGAGAATCAGGAGCTGAAAAGAAAATTAAATTGGAAAAAAAAGTTAAAAAAAAGTTCTCTAACCGACCTCCTTATGCTGGGGGAAAATGGCCTTCCTCTTAGACCTCCTGAAGCATTTTTCTTTGCATCTCTCCGTCACACTTTTAACATAATATTTCATATCACAGTTACATCTGCTTGTCCTGTATTCCCCCTACTAGACTGTGAAAGCTTCCAAAGAGCAGGGACGGCATCTTAGCTAAGCTCAAATCACTGCTATGCCCAGCAGAGAGCTCTGCACATGATAGGAGCTTTTTTTTAAACCCTTAACTTCTGTGCATTGGCTCATAGGTGGAAGAGTGGTGAGGGTGGGCAATGGGGGTCAAGTGACTTGCCCAGGGTCACACAGCTGGAGGCTGGATTTGAACCCAGGACCTCCCGTCTCTAGGCCTGACTCTCAATCCACTGAGCTACCCAGCTGCCCCCATGATAGGAGCTTTAAAAGCATTCGATGAATGAATGAATGAGTGTGTGGACATTGTTTTGTTGATTTCTAGACTTTAACAGGTGATAGAGAAAATGTTCATAGTACAGATTAAACATAAAAATGTGTCCTGCATACTCTGTGGGATGGGAGCAGAGGGAAGCCAGTTGTCAAACATTTACCAGAACACCCCTGGACATTAGCCTTTCTTCTCCTGAGCTAACCTGAGACAGTCTTTAAAATAACTTACCTAGAAAAATAAGGTAAAATTGATCAGTTTTCCTAGCACCAGAGTTCTCTAGTTGCAGACCCTAGGGACCGTCTCCTTACCTACCTGACCATCAAAGCCAACACAGCCTTCCCTGTTAACAAACTTAGTCAGGGCCTCTGAAAATTAACCTTGTACCCCTGGCTCTCACTTATCCATATATGGTCTCTCAGTAGTTTAGGGGAAAGATCAGGGGTGAATGAGTTCATGACATCCAGAGCTTGGAGGGCCCTTACAGATTATCTAGTTCAGCTTCCTCATTTTACTCAGAAGAAGAACCTTTGGGGGCAGCTGGGTGGCTCAGTGGATGGAGAGCCAGGCCTAGAGACGGGAGGTCCTGGGTTCAAATCTGGCCTCAGACACTGTCCCAGCTGTGTGACCCTGAGCAAGTCACTTGACCCCCATTGCCCACCCTTACCACTCTTCTGCTTAGGAGGCAATACACGGTATTGAGCCCAGACCTACCATACTTGCTGCTATTCCTCAGTGCCTTAGAGGACCCTAGACTTCAAGCTAGAAGGCACCTGAGAAGTCACTGAATCTAGCTCCTTCATTTTACAGAGGAGGATATTGAGGCCCAGTGAGCTTAAATGACTTTCCAGTATTACACAGGGAGTGAATGGTAGAACTTGAAATCAGGACGACCTGGGTTTGAGTACCACTTCCTATACTTACTAACTGTGTCACCCTACACAAGGCACTTGGACTTGTCTGATTCTGTTCTTTTCTCTGTAGAATGAACGTGATCTAGCACTGCTTGCCTCTCAGGGGTATGGGGAAGAAGGCACTGTAAACCTTGAAGTATTACCTTAATGGGAAATATTATTAAGACTAAATCACAGAGACATATAAAATGCGATTAGATTATATTAACCACATGTTATATTGCATTATATGATACGATATCATCCGTGATATCGTATCATATTAACAATGATTGTTTATAATGATCTTTGGTTATAATGACGGTGACGGAATCTGTGATTTCATTGGCTCAGAGACTTCCTTGGGTAAGGGCAAGGACTTCCTCATGGGCCTGTGCTCTGTAGCTTCCAGGATGAGGGCTCCCTAGAGGGTGGAGAATTTAAGTATACCATCTGGCACTGTGTGTCAGGTGGGACTTGAACCTGGGACTTTGTGCTTCTAAGGCCATCTCTACAATGCCACTGCTTCTCGGAGTAATTATAAATAACCCAATTCCCTGTCCTTTTCCATGTCCCAAAGCGAGTGTCCCTCCAGCCCCTTTCATCTCCAGTTTTCCAGATCAGTGCTTTGCAGGCCATTCATTAGTTGTGGGGTTAGCAAAGATCTACCCACCGACGGGAAGAGAATGGGCCCATCTTCCCCTGAAGCCAGTGTGGGCAGCTCTCCCCAAGGGGTCCCTAAGCCCTTAATGTAAAGGAGCTCCTCAGCTCCATGCCCTCCTGGCAGCTTAGGATCTATTGGGATTGGGCAGCAGGCAGACGAGGGCTGGGAGAAGGGGTGTCGGGAGCTGTGAACATTTCCCAGTTTGGCTGAGGGCTCCGGCTACCACGTCGTTTTCCAAATCGGGGAGGAGAAGGCAGGATCTTGCCCACGTGTCCACTTCCTGCTGTTCTTCCTCATCTTTCACTAACCGAAGAACACCTAAGAAGCTATCGGAGCTTCTTCGGAAAACCTTTCGAACCAGTTTGTCTTTCAACCAGGCCCTCTGTCTCCTTCCCCACCTCCTCATATGGGCCCTTCTGCTCAGTCTGGGGCACAGGCAGGCCAGAACTTGTTTCGTTTGCTGAGGGTATTTCTACCTCCCGAATCACACTCACATTTAGAAGTGCGAGGCAGAGACTAAAGAATACCAGTCCTTAACGCTTTGTAAAGCATCTTCCTCACATCAGCCCTTCGAAGAAGGAAAAACAAGAATAGTTAGCCCCATTTCACAGAGGAGGAAAACTGAGAGTAGGAGAGGCCCAAGAAGGAAGCATCAGAGTCAGGCTTTGAACCTCTGACTTCTGACTCTGTCTACACTAGCTCCGCTGTACTACATTACAATAACAGAGACAGTGTTTACTATTCAATTCTGAAGCTCTTGCCCTCTATACACATAGTGTGTCATACTTTGGAGTAGACCTCAAAGATCACCTCATCTAAGCACTTCCCTTTCCTGTCAAATAAAGGGGCAACACTAGAGTCTGTGATTAAGGTGTGGTATCAGGGGCTGACTCTACTGGTTGGAGAGTTGATTGTTAAATTTTCATCGTGACCACTTAACACCTCAGAAATTAGCAAACACTACAAATCAGGGCTTCATTTATTGTTTTTAATGATGCAGATTTTCTCAAATGATGGAGAAAATGTTCATAATAACGCAGACTCACCTTAAAACTGTGTCCTGCTTTTTCAGAGAGCCAGTTGTTAAACATTTACCAGCACTCTCTTGAGTCTAGCATGCGGTTATTAAATACTCACTACATGCCAGACCGAGATAAAGACAAACAGGACGGGTTATGGGCCCTGCTCTCAGGAAGCTTAGAGTCTAGTAGAGAAAAGCCCAAGTATACATCACCTTGTGGTCCAAGGGCTAAGTGTGAAGATTCAGGGAAAATGCAGGAAGGCATCCAAAGAGGGAGAGATCACTTTCATCTGGCTTGAGGGCGAGGGAGATCTTTGTGGAAGCCATTGCCTATGAGCTGGCATTCTTCCGTGAAGGAAAGACCGTTCCCTGGCAGCTTCCCTATGGTCTTTTACAGTGCTAAATTGATTCCTATAATCTCTCATTTTACAGAGAAGGAAACTGAGGCTGGGTGAGGGTAAGTGACTTGCTTGAGGCCACACACAGCTCATCAGTGGTAAAAGTACGACTGTCGTGGGACTCTCTTAATCACAGATAACTTAGTATAATCATGGCAACACAACGATCCTCGAGGTTGGAGTGAAAGGATGGAAGGGAGCCAGGCTTCCTTTGCCACCGCCAGAAAGAAAATAATGAATAGAAATGCCAAAGAGTAAAATAAAAAATTACTAAAAAACACAAACACAAGAAACAAAAGTCAGCTTTTTTCCTTTGTACAAAGGCAATTCAAAAGTGCTGCAGAACAACTGAATTAGCTAAAGCATCAGGAACATCAAGAAGCCCAAAGATCCACGAGGAAGCCTCAACGAATTCACTGAAGAGAACCAGTGACTTACTGCTATATCAGCAAATATAAATAAATACCCACAATGCAGAATGGCTGGAAATACAGGCTCCTCCGAATCACCAAACTACCCAACTACTGGAAATGATAAGAGCAAACAGACATTTCTCCAAGGTTCTAAAGCAGTGATTCCCAAAGTGGGCGCCACTGCCCCCTGGTGGGTGCTGCAGCGATCCAGGAGAGGAGGTGATGGCCACACATGCATTTATCTTTCCTATTAATTGCTATTAAAATTTTAAAAAATTAATTTCCAGGAGGCTAAGTAATATTTTTTCTGGAAAGGGGGCGGGAGGCCAAAAAAGTTTGGGAACCACTGATCTAAGGCTTACCACCTGCTTTCCTCCCAGCATTTCTGATGAGGTATATAGAGTTTGTGTATTATTATATGCTGCTTTATTGGTCAGTTGTGTCTCGCTCTTCATGACCCCATTTGGGGTTTTCTTGGCCAAAATACTGGAGTGGATTATCATTTCCTTCTCCAGTTCATTTTAAATAGGAGGAAACTGAGGCGTACAGGATTAAGTGACTTACCCAGAGTCACACAGCTAGTATCTGAGGCCAGATTTGAACTCGGGAAGATGAGTCTATCTAACTCTAGTCCTAGCACTCTATCCATTGCACCACCTAGCTGCAACATTTTACAGAGGATAAAACATAGGTTCCTTGAGTGTGAAATGACTTGTCTAAAGTCACACACCTGATAAGGAACAGAGATAAAAATCAAAAGACAGTCTCTTCTCATGTCAATTCTTTTTTTTTAAACCCTTACTTTGTGTCTTAAAACCAATATTGTGTTCTGGTTCAAAGGGAGAAGAGTGGTAAGGGCTAGGCGATGGGGATTAAGTGACTTGCCCAGGGTCACACAGCTAGGAAGTGTCTGAGGCCAGATTTGAATCCAGGACTTCCCATCTCTGGGCCTGGCTCTCAATCCACTGAGCTACCCAGCTGCCCTCCTTCTCATACCAATTCTTGCGTTTCCCACCATACCCTGCTGCTGTCCACCTGTGGCCTGATCTGTAAAATGACTTTAATGGCATTAGTTGTCTGTCTTACCTCCTTGCAGGATTCTTGAGAATCAAATGAGATAATATTTGTAAAAATTGCTTAGCACAGTGCTTGGCACATAGTAAGGGGACAGTTACTTTCTTTGGGGCCGACGATCAAGGTTTTGAAGCAATTTGTTTAATGGACAAAACAGTATTAGTACATAAGGTTGTTAGGGCTTTAGATGAATGTCATCTGAACATCCCTATCTCCTACAAATATTAAAGCGGGGGAAAGTAACCACCCTGCAGAAGCAGCAGATTGGGGGTTATGAGGGACATGGATTTGAATCCCAGCTCCAATACTGGCTAGCTGCGTAACTCAGGGCAAGTTATTTCTTGGAACCTCATTTCTCTCTTTTGCAAAATGAGGAAAATTATTCCCTATGCTTCCCATCTCCCTGGATTATTGCAGAGAAAGTGCTTCGCAAACCTTATGGCCCTAGAGGAATGGGAACTATCCTTATCTACTATTTCAAGTTTAAGCAAAAAAAAAATGGAAAGGAGGTTTTAACAGGGAAATCAAAGGCCCAGCTGTGGCCATAAGGAAGCAGTCTGCATGTAGATCCCTAACATATGGGGCTTTGGAAAACAGCTTTGTTAACTCTTGGGAAATGTCTGGCCCCTCACTCTGATCCTTCAGCTCCCCCAAAGGAATGGGGTTTTGATTAGGCTCTAAGAAAGTCTTCATAAGCAGCTGCCAGGAAAGGGAGATTTCTCCCTGGTACTGTCATCCATCAACAAATACCTATTCTAGGGCTTGGTGTGTGCCTGGCCCTGTGCTAAGAGCTCATGATCACAGTTCAAGAACTGAAAGGAACCTCGAAGATCATCTGGTCCAATTCTCTCACTTTACAAAGAGGTAAACTGAGACTCAGAGAGGGGAAGTGACTTGTCCAAGGTCATATAGGTAGGTTGTATGTTAAGTGGCTAAACTAGGATTTGAACCCAAATCTTCTGACTCTAAATCCATTCTTCCCACTGCACCATTCTTGGGGGCAGGAGGAGAGACATAAAGCCAACAGATTATGGTGAGATAAGGGGATTTCAGAATGCTTAAACATAGAAGTGGTACGTTTGTGGGTGACGGCATAATCAAAGGCATGACCACCTTTGCATGTGGCTTAGATTGAGTGAAGGAGTAGCTTGGGGGAATGTGTATATAATAGGGCCTTTGAGAACAGCAAAATAGATTTGACTCGGTGATAGAATAGAGCAGGGAATTTCAAATCATGAGACATGGGTTCAGATTCCAGCTCCACCGTTTCATATTCCTGGGTCTTTTCAGTATAAGAGGAGAGAAGAGGATGTTTTTGAGAAATGTCAGATATGAAAGGGTGTGTTTTCAAAAATAACCTTCATTTTCTGACAGCGCGATCTTTAATTCATTTACTCACTCAGTGCCATATAAATTGAACTACCAAAGGATTATTTTATAGAGCTAGGGAAAAATAATAAGATTCATTTAGTCTATTAAAAAAGCCCCAAATCTCAAAGGAAATGATGAAAAAAAAGTAAGAAGGAAAGGGGCCTACTAGTTCCAGCTCGCAAACTGTAATATAAAACCATAATTATTAGAACAATTTTGTACTGGCTAAAAATTTAAAATTTGCTATCTAACACAGAGAAGGAAAATAACTTCTTAGTGATGTCTTCCATATCCTCCCTTTCTGGAGTAGGAACTCATTCTTCAACAGAAGCTGTTAGGAAAACTTGAAAGCAGTCTGGCAGAAATTAGTTTTAGACCAATGGCTCCCAAATTTTTTTGGCCTCCCGCCCCCTTTCCAGAAAAAATATTACTTAGCGCCCCTGGAAATTAATTTTTTAAAATTTTAATAGCAATTAATAGGAAAGATAAATGCACCTGTGGCCATCACCACCCCCCTGGATCGCTGCAGCACCCACCAGGGGGCGGTGGTGCCCACTTTGGGAATCACTGTTTTAGACCAACACTTCTCACCAAATACCATCATAAACTGAAAATGGAGATGGTACAAATTGGGTACAAAAGGTCACATCATCAGCAATTGGAGGAGGAAGAAATTACCTTTTGAATGTATAGATTGGGGAAGAGTTTGAGACCAAACGAGGAACAGAGGATCCCATAAAATTTTTGATCACATCAAATTACTAAGTTTTTGCACAAATAAAACCGATGCAGTTAAAATTAGAAGAGAAATAATTAATTGGGGGAAAAAATCTTTGCAGCAAGTTTCTTTGATAGAGGTCTTGTTTCCAGAATATATGAGAAGCTAACTCAAGTTTACAAGAATAAAAGCAATTCTTCAACTTCTAAGTGGTCACAGCAGTCTTCAGAGGAAGAAATTAGTCTATCAGCTGGGCAGCAGATATTTAGTAAGCATCTACCTGCACAGTGTTAAGCACTGGAATAAATGGAATATTAATTAAGCAATGGAATAAAAAGGAAGGTAAAAGACAGGTTATTGAAAGCCATATGAAAAAAAAGCTCCAGATCCCCAATAATTAGAGAAATGGAAACTAAAACAACTCTGATTAGCCAACTTGGGCCCATTGGACCAGCAGAGATAAGAGAAAATAAAAAGGGGCTGCTAGGAAACAAGAACATGGATTCTTTGTTGGTGCACCTGTGAATTGATCCAACCATTCTGTACTATCCCCCGTCTCTTGGTCACCAAACGCTATATACCCATTGACTCGGCAATCCTCATAGTAGGCCTCTACCCCAATGAAAAAGGAAGAGGACCCATATTTACCAGAGTGTGTATGCTGGCGCTTTTTGTAGTGGCAAAGACCTGGGAACCAAAGGTGCTCATCAATTAGGGAATGGCCGAACAAATGATGACGCTTAAGTGAAATAGAATATTATTACACCACAAGGAATTACAAAAGGGATGGCTTCAAAGAAACCTGAGAACCCTTGGATGAACTGATGCGAAATGAAGTGGGGAAAAAAACAGAATCCATACAATAACAACAACATTGGAGGGACCAACAAGTCGGAAAGAATTTTGTACATGGCAGTGGCCAACTACCACTTCCAAAGGACTAAAGAGGAATAATAATACCCACCTCCTAGCAGAGTTGGTAATAAATTCAGGGTACAGAATGAGACATTCTATTTTGGCAGGACTAATGTAGGAAATTTTTTTCACTTGGCTACATTTGTTTATTAAAACAATTTTCTTTTTTCCTTTGGAAGGGAGAGAAAGTAAATGTTCATTAGTTGAAAATGAGCAATTTTTTAAAAATAATGATAACCCTCATTTTCTAAAATGGGATAGATCTTTGGGCCATGCTAAACTAGCATGATCTTAGAGCTAAACAGGCCACAAATGCCTGAAAGAAATCCATCCTATACCAGGATATATTGAACCACTTAAAGGAAACCTAATGGCGAAATGAAATGGCATGATTCAGTGTCAAGTGGATTTGGAGTTAGGGGTCCCGGATTCAAATCCCAGCTCTGTCACTTCTGAGACATTGAATGAGTCTTTTAATCCCTCTCAGCCTCAGTTTCCTCCACTATAAAATGAAGGAGCTGGATCAAACAGACTCTTAGGCCCCTTCTAGATCTCGTAAATAAGGACAACTGAAAATTCCATGTAATCGATTACAGGCTAATTCTTTTTTGGAATTCTGCACTTGTGTGTGCACTGGTAGAATCTGCTCTGTTGGCATTCAGGGAGAAAGTGAAAACCTCCAAGGATAAGAATCCAGCTAATGATATTTCCTGCCTCCATCACTCCGCCAAGAATTAATCAGAGAGCAAGAAGCAGCCAGATGTTTCTGTCAGGGGGACGCACCAAGAACTCAGCGTTAGATAATACAGCTGTAGTGAGAGACAGGAGAGGGGAGGCAAAATGGGAGAGGAAGGAGCCCTGGACGAGCAGCCAGAGACCAGGCTTCCAGTCCGAACCACCACTAGCTCTCTGTGTGACCTTTCGCAAATCTCGGCCTCTCAGCTTTCTTTTTTGACAGGCTCGACTACATGATCTCAAAAAGCTTTTTCAGCTCTTAGTCTGGGTCCTAAAGCCCTTTCAGCTCTGCCATGGACGTCCAAAGGACCCTTCCAGCCCTAACTTTCCCTGTCCGAAGGTTCTATCATTGCTTGTTCTAAGCTTTCTCCCAGTTCCAACACGCATGTTCAAGCTCTCTTCCAGCTCTGACATGGTGTGTTCTAAGGTTCCTCTCCCTGCCATAATGTATTCCAAGGTCTCTCTCAGCTCTGACATTCTATATTCCACATTCCCTCCAGGGGTGGAGTGGAGCCAGCTCAGACAGAGCCAATTGTGAAATTTTCAGAGTGAGCATTTATACCTCAGAAATTGGCCAACGCTACCAATCGGGTCCTGATGTTCATTCTAGTCTTAAAGTGATAGAGAAAACGTGCGGAAGGTTCAAAGTCTGTCTGGGATGCCGATTTTCTTTTCTTCTGAGATCCAGTTGTTAAACTTTTAGCCAAGTATAGCCCCTGGGGCACCTCCCTCCTGACATTTCCCAGAATTCTATCTTCTAGTATCCCTGCAAGGCAGGCCTAATAGTTTAGGTGCTAAGGTCCCTCTCTGCACTGGCGTTCTGTTTTCTAGCACTAACATTTGTGTTCTAAGATGTCTCCCGACCCCTCGGTTCTAAGGTTCTAAGGTCTCGCTTTTCGCTGGCATCATTTTCTAAAGTGCTTTCTAGCTTGAACAGCTTATGTTCTAGGGTCCCTCCCAACTGGGGCAATCTAAGTTCTCGGGTCCCTTCCCCAACATCCTGGGAACACTCTGTGGCAAAATGAGTCTCCTTAGCCTGGCCCACTTTTGCCAAAGGAAGTCTATCACAAAAAAAAAATCCTTCCATTGCCACGAGGGGGCAGCCCAGATCAACCCTTCCTCCTCTAAGCCTCCCAGAGTGGTTTTTCCTACACCAAGATGAGGCTTCTGGCCCAGCACTTGAAATTGTTTTTCCAGGAATAAGGATGAGGCCACCATTCTCTCACCCAGTCCCTGCTGTGACCAAGAGCACACACATTTTGGGGCTCTCCTGCCAGAGTCGAATAGGGTCATCTGGCCCATGTGGGGATTGAACTCGTGACCTTGGCCCCACTAGCACCTTGTTTCAGGAAGCTGAGCTAACTGGCCCAACGGAGTCCAATAAGTAAGCCGTTCCAAACCATCTCAGAGTTCAGCAAGAGCAAGCCAAGGAATAGGCCTAGAGAAGCTAGCCATGGAGGGCATCAGTTGAAACAGGAAGGAAACAGCTGGGTATTACACTCACTTGGGACTTGGGAACCTCCTTGTTTCTTTCAGTTCCCACCTAAGGACAGGTTTCCCTCCTACCAGCTGCCTTGAACTGGGTTTATTGTAAGAACAGGGAGTGTAAGGAACCCGTCCAGAGTCCAGAAACTTCCTAGGCTGTTTGAACAATGGAGCAAATATGCATTCGCATTTTCATTATGGCTCTCATTTGGCTCACACTTAAAGGTTTGTAAATCGCTTTCCTCCCAACAGCTCTCTGGGGTGGCCCGTGCAAAGACTTTTATGACCATTTTACAGATGAGTAAACTAAACCTTTGAGCCATGTATGCCTTGCACAGGGTCACACAGATAGTAAGTGTCGGCACCAGGATTTATTGTTTATGAAGTTCCGGCCTTATACAAGAGGACATCTTTGAGAGATGTAAACATCAAGGAAGAAAAGAACGTGGTTTTTAGATGCGCCTCTATAGGGAAAAGATGTTTCACTAGATAACAACAGCTAGGATTTCTATAATGCTTTCAAATTTGCAAAGCCCTTTCCATCTGTTATGTCATTTGATCCTCGCGACACCCACTCCTGGGAGGTAGATGCTATTTTGTTGTTCAGTTGTTTTTCAGTTGTGTCTGACTCTTCGTGACCCCATTTGGAGTCTTCTTGGCAGAGATCCTAGACAGTTTGCCGTTTCCTTCTCCTGCTCATTTTACAGATGAGGAAACTGGGGCAAACAGAGTAAAATGACTTGCCTAGGGTCACGCATCTAGGAAGAGTCAGAGGCCAGAATTGAACTCTCGGGGAGATGAGTCTTCCTGACTTGGGCCAGTACTCTTATCTACTGTGCCACCTAGTTGTCCCAGGTGCTATGATTATCTCTATTTTACAGATGAGAAAAGTGAGGCTGAGTGGTTAAGTGACTGGTTCAGTGTCACACAGCTTGTAAGTGTCTGAGGCAGGATTTAAACTTGGGCCTTCCTGACCCTAAGTCATCTCTCTATCCCCTGCACCACTTAGCTGCCAGTTGCTGTGCTCTGTCCAGAGCCTATCCTCTCTCTGACTGCTTCCAGCATCACTAGATTACTAGGTGGCCTTGTAGAGTTGTCCCGTACTTGTTCTCTGATCGCTAACTCAGAGTGGGCACGGGAGTCAGTGCCAAATCCTGAGAGAGGCGCCTCCTATGTTGCCATTCCTCTGCCTCATCCTTGAACAGCCCAGGCTTTATGCACTCTGCAACTCAGCCACCTCAGGAGCTCCTCCATCTTTGCACCAACTTCCAGGCAGAGGGCTTGGGCCTAGATCTGTGATCTCACTGATCCAGAGAAGTCCCAGATAGCAGTATGGGGTGACCCCTCTGCAACTTCTGGTCTCTGAAGAGGTGCCTAGTGTAGTCACATGGCCAGTGTGTCTCAGAGGCCAATCCTTCATCCAGAGAATTGAAGCGAGTCGGAAAGAAGACTCAAATGGGAAACACAAAAACTCTCTGCAAATACTAAAGGGCTGTTTATGAAGCAGAGCGATCCGCAAGCGTTTATCAAGTGCTCCCTATGTGCCCCTGTTGGTGTCGCTTAATATGTGTTTGTTCCCTTTATATATGTACAGATGTGCCACTGTCCATTCTAAGGGCCCTCCCAGATGGAAGAGTGTGTATTTGAAGGCCTCTTCTGGCACTAAATCCTCCGCTCCTAGGCTAGGTCAAATCTCAGCAGGTTCTGTTAAGGGTTAAGTGAAAGGCAGCCTGGTGTGATCTGACACCACAACTCCAGGAATAACATGTTGAACAAACCAGAGGACAGGGTGGGACAACCCCAAGGGGCAGTTGGGCCTTTGGCCAGTGGCCTGTGGGGTAACCTACCCTGTTGACACTTTTCCTGGGCAGGAGGAGGGAGAAACAGTGGCTTCAGTTACCAGAGCTTCTGCCCAGTGGCCTGGCACGGTGGGAATGGGCCTCGGCTCTTTTGGGGAGGAAGACCCTGACAGAGACCCGAATATTTCATTTCATACATTGGCTGACAGAACAAAACCCTTCTTCGTCTTGGAATGCATGAAGTGGAATTTCGGCTCATTCAACCTTTCTCCCCGAGCTAACAATAAACACATGTAAGTTATTAACATAACAGAGCATGACCATTTCTCCATGTTTGGACAGTCTTTCCCTCAGTGTTTAAATGAATCTATTTTGCCTTTTTTTGTTTTTTAAACAAAATTAATTTCCCTGGCTAATCAAAACCTCATTCGCTTACATCATTTTCAGAACTGTTATGAAGCCCTGACAAAAGGCAGCGTGGAGCTCTGTTAAGCATCCTGATGCTCCTCAAGCCGGGAGACTTGGGTTCAAAGTCCACGTTTGACCTTGTCCCTTGCCGTCTTGGTGACTCTGGGTAAGTTGCTCCCCGTAGCTGAGGTGCAACGTCCTCTTCTTGAAGAGAGGAAGACAGTATCCATCTGGGGAGTGTGCTTTGTGAGCTTTACCACTCAGGAGATGGTGATGGTGATTCCTCTAGAGGGGAATGTCAGGGGATCATGGAGCTAGAGCTAGAAAGGACCCCAAAGCCTCTCGCTTTACAGATGAGAAAATTGAGGCCCAGGAATGTCGTGTGACTTCCTCAAGGCTGCACAGGTGGTAGACAGCAGAAGTGGGATTTGAACCCAAGCCCTCTAACTCCTTTTCAACATGGCTCACTCACAGCTCCTTGAAAGGGGAATGTGACAACTTCTTTATTTAAAAAAAAATTTTTAACCCATTTTAGAATCAATACTGTGTATTGGCTCCAAGACAGAAGAGTAGTAAGGGCTAGGCAATGGGGGTCAAGTGACTTGCCCAGGGTCACACAGCCAGGAAGTGTCTGAGGCCAGATTTGAACCTTCCTGTCTCTAGGCCTGGCTCTCAATCCACTGAGCCACCCAGCTGCTCCCAACTTCCTTATTTTGAAAGGACTTCCTTGAGATATTGAAGCCACTTTGGTCATTTTGTAAACAGTTGAAGATATCTGGGAGGTTTTTCCCCTAGAAAGAGAAGAGTAGTCATGCACAAAACTTAGTGCTTGGGCTCGGGCCTTCAACCTTTATTTGCCAGATGCTTTTAGAGAACTACAGAGCCGGTGCCACATCTGTTTTGGTTACTTACATTCCATCATCCTGCCCAGGAGAGCCAAGTTCTGAGTAAAGTTTAGTGCCCCACTTATCCGGAGGTTACTTGTTCAGCAATCGGTACTCCCCCTGAGCACAGCCAAGAAGCTCAAAGCAACAAAAGAAAAGAAAGCGACTGAACAATGGGAACAGACTCCAGAGGCCCAGAACCAGAAGAGTCCTTAGGCCTTACGCCATAGAATAATAGAGTGCTCCAGTTGGAAGAGAACTTGGGCATTTTCTTTTTTTTTTAAACCCTTAACTTCTGTGTATTGGCTCCTTGGTGGAAGAGTGGTGAGGGTGGGCAATGGGGGTCAAGTGACTTGCCCAGGGTCACACAGCTGGGAAGTGGCTGAGGCCGGATTTGAACCTAGGACCTCCTGTCTCTAGGCCTGACTCTCAATCCACTGAGCTACCCAGCTGCCCCCAAGTTGGGCATTTTCTACCATAGCCCCTTCATTTTATACTTAAGGGGAAGTGCTATGTTGTTCACTTACGAAGGAGAAGCCCCAGTACCTGAAACCACACGTTCCAAATGTAAGGTGAGGGCCACTAAAGCCTACGGACACATGGTCACCCAGGGAGAGTCTCTGAAGTCCTTATTCAGAGCCAGTTTATGAAGCTGAGCAGAAAATCTGCAAGGAGGCTGCTAGAAGCAGGTGTACTGAACGTGGTAAGAAATGACATACCTGAGAACAAGGGAGAAACCAGAAAAACAGAAAAGTCCACTTCGAGACCTAAAAAGGTAGAGCGGTTTGGCCATTCGGGGGAAAGGCAGCCTAGTATGATAGAAAGAGCCTTGAATTTGGAGTCTGTGACTTAAAACTCCACTGCTGCCATTTACCGTCCATTCAACTCGGGACAAGTTTGTGGGCCTTGGTTTCTTGCTCTGTAAAATGGGAAAAACAAAGCCTGTCCCACTTACCCTGCACAGCTGTCCTGAAGATCAAATGGAGAATGTGCCAAGTACTTAGTAAGGTTCTCTAGAATAATGATTCGCCTCTAAGTCTTGGAAAATACTTTCTTCACTGCAACCCTCTTTGGTAGGCGGCAGGACAAGGACTGTTATCCCCATTTTACTGATGAGCAATTTGAGCTGCTGAGAAGTATCAGGAATGTTATTGAGTTACAGAGCTAATAAATATGAGAGCCAGAACCCAAGTCCAGGTGTCTGGGCTCCAAGCTGGGTAGTCTCTCCACTAAACCATCCAGTGAAACATCAGCTACTATTCATTAGCTCCAAAACAATCCTCCATACTTCAGTAGGCCCTGAAGGCACAGTAATTGGAGGAAGGCAGACACACTGAGAGTGCCTAGTGTGGGGCTCTGGGAATACAGAGGAAGCCAGTGTGAGGGGGAAGAGGGAGAGGGAGAGGGAGAGGGAGAGGGAAAGGGAAAGAAAGACCGAGAGACAGACAGGCAGACAGAGACAGAGAGATGAGAAAGAGAAACAGAGAGAATGATAAACATAGAGAGAGAAACAGAGAGAGAGAAAAACAGAGAGTGAGAGAGAGAGAAAATGAGAGAGAAACAGAAAGAGAAACAGAGAGAGTGTGTGTGATAAACAGAGAAACAGTAAGAGAGTGAGAGAGAGAGAGGGAGGGAGAGGGAGAGAAACAGAGAGAGAGTGATAAAGAGAGAGAAACAGAGAGTGAGAGACAGAGA
>NC_058136.1:36478741-36513381 GCF_016433145.1 Gracilinanus agilis | reverse complement strand
GGAATGGAATGGAATGGAATGGAATGGAATGGAATGGAATGGATGGAATGGAATGGAATGGAAATGAATGGAATGGGAATGAATAGAATGGAATGGAAGTGAATAGAATGGAATGGAAGGAAAGGGAATGGAATGGAATAGAATGAGTGGAAGTGAAGGGAAGTGAATGGAATGGGAATGAATAGAATGGAATGGAAGGGAAGGGAAGGGAAGGGAATGGAATGAGTGGAAGTGAATGGAATGGGAATGAATGGAATGTTGTGGAAGTGGATGGAATGGGAATGAATGGAATAGAATGGAATGGAAGTGGATGGAATGGAAGTGAATGGAATGGGAATGAATAGAATGGAATGCAATGGAATGGAATGGAATGGAATGAGTGGAAGTGAATGGAAGGAATGGAATGGAAGGGAATGGAATGAATAGAATGGAATGGGAATGAATGGAATGGAAGGGAATGGAAGGGAATAGAATGGAATGGAATGGAATGAATGGAAGTGAATGGAATGGGAATGAATGGAAGGGAATANATGAAATGGAAGGGAATGGAATGAATGGAATGGAATGGAATGAAATGAAAGGAATGGGAGTGAATGGAATGGAAGTGAATGGAATGGAATGGAATGGAATGGAATGGAAATGAATGGAATGGAAGTGAATGGAATGAAATGGAAGGGAATGGAAATGAATGGAATGGGAATGAATGGAATGGAAGGGAATAGAATGGAATGGAATGGAATGAATGGAATGGAATGAATGGAATGGAATGAATAGAAGTGAATGGAATGGAATGGAAGGGAAGGGAATGGATAGAGGGAGCACTCACATCAATGAGATTCCAGATCCATTGAAACCAGGAAGAGCTAGGGCTCCCAAAGGCCTGAAGGTATATAGGTTGAGCAGAGGCACCAGAATCTACCTGCAATAGCTGGATGGTAAGGCTAGCCAGCATGTGGTAGAAGATGTCTCTGTGATTCTGACTCAGAACTATTCCCCCAAAGCTAATAAACCATACATACCCTTTGACCCTTGGCTCAGGGAATTTTCTCTGGCTGTCCTTCATGCCTGGAATGCTCTTTCTCCTCTACTCCACCTATTGACTTCTTCCCTGGCTTCCTTTTAAGTCCCAACTAGAATGTGAACTTCAACTGGAAGCCTTCCCCAACCCCTCTTGTTTCTACTGCTTTACTTCTTTTAACAATTTCCTATTTATCTTAGGTACAGCTTGCTTGTATATATTTGCTTGAATATTGTCTCCCCCAAAAGATTATAAGCTTCTTGAGTGCAGGGACTATCTTTTGCCTCTTATTGTATACCCAGCACTTAACACAGTGCCTGGTACATGTTGTGCAGTCGTTCAGTTATGTCTGACTCTTTATGACCCCCATGAACCATAGCACTTCAGGCCCTTCAATATTTCCCTTTCTCTCAAAGTCTGTCCAAGTTCATGGTGGTTGTTTCCATGACACTATATATCCATTTCAGCCTCCACCATCTCCTTTTGCCTTCAATATTTCTCAATATCAGGGTCTTTTCCAATGAGTCCTGTCTTCTTATCATGTGACCAAATTATTTAAGCTTCAGCTTCAGAACTGGATGTTCCAATGAATAGTCTGAATTAATTTCTTTTAACTACTCACTGATTTGATCTCCTTGCTGCTCAAAGGTCTCTCAAAAGTCTTCTCCAGTACCACAATTCAAAAGCACTGATTCTGTGGTGCTTAGCTTTCCTTATAGTCCAACTCCCACAGCCATACATTGCTATGGGAAAATCCATAGTTCTGACTATATGGACCTTTGGTGGCAAAGTGGTCTCTGCTTTTTGGTATGCTGTCCAGATCTGCCGTAGCTTTCCTTCCAAGGGGCAAGCATCTTTTAATTTCATGACTGCAGTCACCGTCTGCCTCCATTTCTTCTCGCTCTTTTTGTCAGGACGTGACGAGACCAGTTTCCAAGATGTTAAGGTTTTTTATTATGTTAAGCTTCAAGCCATTTTTTATACTCTCCTCTTTCATCCTCATCAAGAGGCTTCTTAATTCTTCTTCACTTTCTGCCAGCAGAGTGTATCTGAGACAGATAATATTTCTCCTGATAATGTGTATTCAAGTTTTTGATTATCCAGTCTGGTATTATGCATGATGTACTCTGCATGTAGGTCAAATAAATTAAGGTGACAACATACATCCTGGCACATAGTAGGCCCTTAATAAATGTTTATTGATTGATTTACTGATCCTACAATACCACTATTAAGTCTGTACTGCAAAGGGATCAAGGAAAGAAAGAGAAGACCAATATGTGCATAAATATTTATAGCAGCTCTTTTTGTAGAGGTAAAGAACTGGAAACTAAAGAGGTATCCATCAACTGGGGCATGGCTGAACACGTTATGGTATATTAATCTAGGGATAGGGACTAGAGACTGTGATTTCATTAGTGTTGGGGAAATTCCAGATAAGGATATTGTCTCTACCAAAAGAGGTGAGTACCTTCTAGGCTTAGAGCGTTGCTTAGAGCTGAGGTCTTCCTAGCTCCAAGTCTAGTACTTTGTCCACTATACCACACTGCATGTCACATGAATGTAACTGAATAGTATTGAGCCATTAGAAATTATGAAAGGGATGGATGTAGAGAAAACTGGGAAGACTCACATGAACTGATACAGAGTGAAATGAGCAGAATCTGCAAAAACATTTATTCAAAAACCACATTGAAAATAAAAACTATTTTGAAAGAGTTAAGAATATCAGATCAAATACAATAATTGACCACTACTTCAAGGACTGATGATGAATCATGTTAACAGGGGAGCACTCAAGTCAGCTGAAAACAGTATGGTAGGGCTAAATGCTAAATTTTCAGTGGAAACATTTCCACCTCTGAAATAAGCAAATGGTACAAATCAGGGTTCGATTTATTATTTTATTGATTGTCAAATCTTTAAAAGTTATGAAGGAAATGTTAATAATGTGTGGACTTTATTTTTGAGAGCTAGTTGTTAAATATTTACCAGCATGTTGCTTCTTATTACCCACTGCTTGACAGAGAGATGAGCGCCTTGCGGGGAAGATTGAGATCAACAGTTTAGGATATATCCAGTGTGTGGATTTGTTTTTCTTGACTATGCTTACTGGTTACAACAGAAAGTTTTGTTTTGTTTTTTCAATTTAAGGAGAGGTATTTGGGAAGGATAAGCATTCTAACAGAGATGTCAAAAAAAAAAGAAAAAATGAAACGTAACATTTTTTTAAATCCTCAGAAGAGTACAGAAGGAAGTTCAGGAGACACAGACAGGCAGGAAAGCTTTGAAACTAACATGCTGAAATTCTTCTATTCCTTATTCTAAATGTAAGATGTAACAGAGATTTGGTTTCACATACAACCCTTTGTCTATACTTTTGTGTGTGTGGAAATGCTGTTTGATGATGTTTGTTAACAAAATAATTTTTACAAATTTAAAATTGTGGCCTAGGTGTGACAGGCTAGAACTCAGGTAAGGCCATGATCTCTATCTTTCCTCTCCTAATTAGTCAGATGGCCTCCTGACTGATCCACAAAGTATTTTGTGACTAGAGCCTGCTTACTCACTCTTCTCCACCCTTTGGTATATCAGTAATCATACTCTAAAGCAGTGGTTCCCAAACTTTTTTGGCCTACCGCCCCCTTTCCAGAAAAAATATTACTTACCCCTGGAAACTAATTTTTTTCAAATTTTAATAGCAATTAATAGAAAGATAAATGCACCTGTGGCCATCACCGCCTGCCTGGATCACTGCAGCACCCACCAGGGGGTGGTAGCGCCCACTTTGGTAATCACTGTTCTAGAGAAATAGATCATGAGTCAGGCTTCCTTCAAAAGCATTGTTAAATTTCCTCATCAATTAAAAAAAGGGAAGTTTGGACTAGATGACCTCCTAGTTTCGGTGGTACATAGTACTGGATTTGAAGATGAGGATGTCCAGATTCCTGATCTGCCCCCCACTACCCATGTGACATTGAACAGCCTCTCTGGACTGTGCTTCCCTCCTCTGTAAAATAAAGAGAGTTGGGCTAGGTCCCTTCCATCTCCAAATCTCTGATCCTGTGTACCCTTTAAACTCAGAGCCAGGTTTGGAGTTTTTTGCTTTTTACCACATGGCCAGCTCTCTTTCACTACACAAATAGAAAAGCTTGCTAGCTCACATTTATATGATACTTTAGGATTCAAAAAGTGCTCTTTTAATAATTCTGATATAAGTGGTATAATTGTTATTATCAGCATTTTATAGATGAGGAATTCAAGTGACTTCTCTAAGGTCACACATATAGCTAGCAAGTAACAGAAGAAGGACTCAAAATTAGGACTTCTAACTCTGGGTACAATGCTCTGTCTATTCTGTGATAAAATAAGAGGGCAGAAAGCTTTAGGAGATCTAAAGAAGGGGAAAGAAGGGGTGGAGGAGTCAGGAAAGGCTTCATGGAGAAGATAGGATTTTAGCTGGGCCTTGAAAGCTGGATGGGATGTTGTTAGCGTCTTAGAAGAGAGTCTGTCTCCCTCTGTTAATACTGACTTCACAAACTATTCAGGAAACCATTTGCTTTTCTCCCTCCTTTTACCAGTTGGTGGGTGTGGGATGACCCTCATCTGACCTCGATGGCCAACATATGTCAAAGCCTGGAGCCAGAAGCCAGGAGCCCAATACTAATTGGTCATTTTCTTCCCATAAGAATGTGCTGCTAAAAGGCAGATGGAGGAGGGAAAGCTTCAATGATAGGTCTTATTCTGGCATCCTCTACAAGTTGCCAACATCTGTGCGAGCCATTTGTCAGCAGAATAGCAGGCGTACCAGTAAGAGGTTTGAGAAATGAATTCACGACTGTTCCATAGATCTGGCTGAACATAATTGAATTATCAGCCATCTTGAAATTTTATGGGAAGATTATGTAAGGCATCCACTAATAGAGAACATTTGTTTGCAATAACTCAAGTTCTCATAAAAATGGTTTCATCAATTCTTAATTATAAAAGGCAGTGGCTCATATGGAATCTTAAAATGGGCTGGAGCTCAACCCGGCGCCACTAAGGAGGAAGCTGGATGAGAGTTATGCTGGAGAACTGTGCTGTCAGGACCAGGAACTTTTGCCTTTGTAGTCCTCTGTTTGGGCCAATAAAGTCTTCCCTCTCCAACAGACCCCTTTAACTCCAGCCAACCAAGCTCCTCTTGGCTTCCTTTTGTTCTCCCTTTACTGTGCCCCACTTTTCTTCTATGTGTGCTTAGAGCACCCTCTTTCTCTGGGTTCCCACTCTTTCCAGGTGGTAGAAAGGTATGGACATCGTGAACAGGCCAGATGAAACACAAATTGGTGATCATTTTTCTCCCCACCTTAGCTTTAGGCTGTCTCTAACCTACTCAAAATACTATGGTGCCAGGCCTTCTAGCCTTCTAAGTCAAGAGCAATGGATGTGATTTCTTCCAGGAGCCACTGACCATGATCTGAAGGGAAGCACCATAATGGAGAGGGGAACAATTTAGACCGAGGTGAGGGGAAAAGAACAGGAGTTCCAAACTCACTTGTGCCACTTAGCTTGTGCTTGGCCATCACTTCCGCTTTCTGGGCCTTCGACTCCTCCTCTGGAAAATGAAGATGATGGATTCTAAGCCTCTTTCCAACTCAAAAATCCAGCCATTCCAACAGTAGGAGATGACTTCATTAGTTTGGGCTGTAGGAAAGCAAAAGAAAGACTCAACTTAGTCCTTTTTAGATTAAAAACAGTTCATTAAAAACGATTAAATATATAAAATAAATACCCGCTGGTTGATGTATTTTCAGGGCTAGCATTGCATGGTGGAAAGAGCACAGTACTTGGTGTCAGGAGAAAGCACCGTGGGTGGTCAGTTTACGGGAGGTCACAGAAAAGCATTAGAAAGGATGGACAGGCATGGATGGGTTGTTCGTGAATTCCCAGATCCATCTGACTATCAGAGCTGCCCTTTGGCTGTTCTGGGGGATTTTATAAGCCTGTGTAGGGAACACCCCATGGTTAAAGTCCTTCCGGCACTGACAACTCATTAAGAATTTCAAGCCTTTGAGAATTTTCTAGAGCAGAGAGGCCAAGTAGCTTGCTCTGGTCACACAGCTGGTATACTGCAGAGGCAGAATTTGAACCCAGGTTTTTTCCCCAGACATTAGGGAAAAATTGGAAATTTTAGGTTTAAAAGTCCCTAAACCAAAGAAGGCTGGAAAACTATCTAAAACTCCAATAGTAACACTTGGCAAAGAGGAGGAAAACAAACAGGATGTGGAACTGAATTGTTTTGTGGTCACTGTTCCCAAGTGGCTCCTCAGGGTCCTCTTTCATGGAGCAACATGCCCATCTTGTGAATTTTTAGGATATTGCCTTTAAGCCCTTTAAAAATCATGTCATGATTTATCATGTCTTTATTCAACAATGGAGTTACAGGCTCTTAAAAGACACTTTAAACAATCCCAAACTTCACGAATGCCAGATAAAATGATCATTTCACAGAAAAAGAGGATCATATGTGAAACTGTGAGTCCTTATTATCTACAGCCTGCTTTTTTGGAAATATGTGTAATCTATAATATGCTTATATATTATTTGACCTATTATGTAGAATTAGATAATGTGCATTGTGTAAGTGCAGATATCTTTTACATAGGTGTATATGTATTTTATAGGAATTACTTCTATAATATTGTAGAGACCTGTATTCTCTGAATTATAGAAATCTCCTCTATACTATGTCTCATTATACATTCTATTCTATATTACTTGTAAAGCCATCCTGTTTGTTATTCTTTGGGGCCTTCCTTTTGTTCTCTTCTGTGCATTTCTGAAAAAAATACTTTCATTGACCCTCTTTTCTCACTTTTTTCTGAATTTTCTTCTTACTACCTTATTGCAACCCCTTCTCTGCCTTCCACCATTAAAAAAGACAAAGAAAACCATTGTAACAAATACTCCTAGCCCAGCAGAACAAATTCCCATATTAGCTGTGTCCAAAAATGTATGTCTTATTGTGCTTTGAGTTCGTCATCTCCCTGTCAGGCAATGGCAAGCATACTTCATCACCATCATTCCTTCTAATAGACTAGCTAAACCAGGGGGTTTTCTCGCCATATTAATAATCGGATTAGGCCAGTTGCCTGGCACCTACAGAGTACATGTGGGAACTCATGGTGCCCAGATAGGATGAACTGTACAGTCTTCTCCCTTTAGGATCTCAATATTACACTATTGCAGTGATGGCAAACCTATGGCACAGGTGTCAAAGATGGCACACAGAGCGCTCTGTTTGAGTACTCAGCCACCCTCCCTCTCTTCTCCTCCCTCCAGAGTTCATTACTAGAAAGGCAGAGGAACTCAGGTGGAGCTGCTCCCCTCCCTCTCTCCATTTTTTCAAATCCCCCACCCCTCTACCCAGCAGCCCAATTGGAGCACACAGGGGGTAAGGTGGGTGGCTCATAGGTAGCAGAGCAGGAGGGGAGCAGAGCACCTGGGGCACACCCCTCCCCCTCTCTACACTCACTGAAGACATCCCTCACTTCACCTGCCCCTCCACACCAGCAGCCCAATGGGAGAGTTTTCTCCCTCCCCTGTGTCAGGTAAGGGGGTGGTATCCAACATGTGGAGGGGGAGGGGCACAGCATACTGTCTCAGGGTGGGGAGTGGCACCCCATCTCTAAAAGGTTCACCATCACTGTACTATAGTAATGGATGTGTAGTTACAGAGATTGTATGGCACAGCAGATCAAGACCAGGTCTCAAAGTAATGATGATTTGGGTTCAAAAATTTCACCTCCAATACATACTGACTATGTGATCCTGGGAAAATGCCTCCAGATTCTACTCTATCTTGATAAAGGTCCTTTCCCCACTAGAAGTTCCTAAAATTGATGAAATCTGTTTCAGACCTCTGTAACCCGTCAAAAAATGCCCAACTCTGCTCCTCTCTGTGTAAATCTAGACAAATTCTTGCCCCTCTCTGGACATAGTTATTTCCCCTGGAATATGAGGGTCCTTATAGCTCTGGTCCTGTGTTCTATGCTATAATACCCCTTCTAGCTCCAAAATGTTCTGGTTTATTTTCTTTTATTTTCTCTTCTGGCCTTGGAATTCTATATTGTGATTCCTTCTCAGAAATGTCTCTCCTCAGCTCCATGCTCTTTAAAGATATCTAAATAGCAATCCTCTCTGAAGGAAAATTAAAGCTTTAATATTCCAACCTAAGTACTAAATTGTGTTTCTATTTTCCAATCAGATTCCATTTTCCTTCATGACTGAAAATTTGATTTCAGAGTTGGATTTATAAATGACATCGATGTGCACCAGGATGTAGTTTGTAATGGATTTGGGTGCCCAATGACTGCTATTTCATTAACCCCATGTAAGGAGACAGTGAGTGAGGCTCCAAATTCAGGATGTAGAGCTATTAAGTTGAGAGCCTGACATTGGTCTCAGAAGCTCAGTCCAAATAGGTCAGTCAGGAATTTTAAGGAAAAAGAAAAGAAGGAACTCAGCATTTCTGTCTGAGGCCTTTCATGGTCCCCCCAGCTTCTAGTGGCTTCTCCTCTAAAATTACTTTGTATCTGCCTTGTCAGTGTTTTGTATAGACCTATCTATATGTATGCATATAAGATCTGTGAAGGCAAGGATTATTTCACTTGGGTTTGTCACTTCAGTGTCATCCTCAAATCCTTATACTCAGCAGCCCCCACATATTCATTCACAGCTGCCAGATCTTGTCATTTCTACCTCTACAACTTTTCTTCCATACCCCTCTTCCCACTACCAGCCACCATCCTAGTTCAGGTCCTTATTACCTCATCATCTTCCTCTGATACTGTTGTAATAGCCTACCAATGGATCTTCTCTGCCTCAAGTCTCTTCTCCATCTGGCACATGCTACCTTCCCTGCCTTATTACACAATTAATTATTCCCCTTCATGAACACTACCTTTCCATCAACCTAGCCTTCTTACTGGTCTTCGTACATGGCACTCTCTGTCCAAATCGCCTTGCTTTTGTACTATTATTACAGTAAATATGACATAACATAGTATTGTATGAAGGAAGACAGAGCGAAAATCTCCATGTTCTGCATTGATACTATTCTAGGTCCTTTCAAGGAGGTTATAGTCAAGATGGGAAGAAAAGGCAAAGTGTCAGCACCATGGCCAGTGGTAGCACAATGACTAACTGCCCACATGAGCTTCCAGGAATGGTGGAGAGATTTAAGGAGAAAGACTGAAGCCTGTTAATGGCAGGTAACAGACTGGCTACTATTGTGGAGCCTTGGGTCAGATTTAAGTAGGTGTGGAGAGCAACTCATACTCAAGTAAGCCTTTGGAGAGTAGCTACTGCTGCCCGGGGATGTCCACAAAACTTCCCCACTGTGGTCATGCCTCTTTATGTCTCACCATGTTGCTAACCTATGGGAAGAAGTCCAAGGGAACTTAGGCTGATTCTTTGTTTCTTCCTCTGGACATCTCGTGTACTACGGGTTCCCTCCTGTTGGCTGAGGGTTGGAGAAGGGCTGAGTCTATGAGGATAAGACTTCCTGAGATAACAGAATGCTTGATATGCAACTGTCTCAGAGTATGTTTGAGAGCCCCATCCCTAATATAGATCAGACCATCAGATTAAAGTATGCCATATGAATGTTTTACTAATAACATTAGTCCTCTGACCCCACACCCCTCATCCTAAGCAAAACCCAAGTCACTAGAAGAGACTCTGGGAAGGACAGAATTGGGGTATGTGATCAGGCAAAAATGGAGCCTGGGTTTGAGGTGGAAGTCATCCTTGTCATCATCATCTCTACTTTCATCTGCGTAGATATTCTTTTACTAATGTGGGTTACAATTACTGTGAATTAAGAGTCGTTGTGGTCAAAGAGCTCATCACCCTATGGGCACTCTAATGATAAGTCTTTTCTAACTTATTTAGGCTTAGGTAACAAACACACAATCTATTATCAAACCTAAGCTTAAAGCCCAGAACTTGTCATAGTCTTCAAGAATCCAGTATCACATCCAGGCCACGGTGAGGCATCAGAGGAAAAAATAAGAATACTTCACACTTTGGGTCCTTTAAGATTTACAAAGTTCTTCCAATGCTTTATAATGTAGGCAATGGAAATATTTTGTAGACTACAAATTGAGGTATAATTAGGTACGAGATTTATTGAGCCAGAACCAGAATCCAAAACCAAGGTCACAAGGCAGGGCAAGGATTGAGTTAGGTCCAAAATGTAGTGTATACTCAACAGCCTGTATGGCCTTAACAAGGTCTGCCTCACTGGTTGAATTTCTATTGCTTCTTAGAGAGGGGAGGCAAATAACCTGGGAGACTGGACACCTGAGCAACAGCAGCCTAGAGACAAATATGTTGTTATTCAGTCTTTTCTCAGTCATGTCTGACTCTGTGACCCATTTGGGGCTTTCTTAGCGGAGATTCTAAAGTGGTTTGCTATTTCCACCTGAAGCTCACTTTACAGATGAGGAACAGAAGCAAACAGGGTGAAGTGACTTTACCAGGGTCATACAGCTACTTAGTGTCTGCAACCAGATTTGAGATCAGGAAGATGAGTCTTCCTGATTCCAGACCCAGCGCTCTATCCACTGTGCCACCTAGCTGCCCCAGAGACTCAGCCCATAATTATAGCAATAATATTTATATAGCCCTTGCAGGGAGCCATATATGACAGGTCCTCATTCTGCAGATGAGGAAACTGAGGCCCAGGAAGGGGAAGGGATTGCCCAAAGTCACCTACCCAGGTAGTAATTAAGTAGCAGAGTTTGCATTCAAACCCAGGTCTTCAAACTCCAAATCCAGAGCTCTTCCTGGCATACAAAATAGTTCAGTAATTTAAGATAGGCCTGTGATAATTGGATTAAGTCTACATTGACCCATCTTTAGATTTAATCACCAAAGGTGAGAGCACCTCCAAATTCTGGGAGGTCCTTAACCCACGTGTGCTAGAGTAGGTGACGAATCAGAATCAACTGACCACCCCCTAGGCATCCTAATAAGAAGAGTCTAATGTGATTGGACACGCAAAGTAGGAGGGAGGCACAGGAAGTGACGCATAAGTGACCCCTTTAAAAGGAGAAGGTCTTCTGCTGGAGAGGGTCTTCAGTTGAAGAGGGTGGCTGGTGAGGGAGATCTTCTAGTTTTCCTGGTTCATGGAGGAGTGCTGGCTGGAACGCTGAGACCTTGGTGAGACTACCTTCAATATCTTCTTTAGAAGTCCTTGGTGAGTTTAAAGACTGACTGAATCTTCCTGAACTTCTCTTAAGGAACTTCTTTTAATAGACTCTATGAATGAAGCTCCGGGCTTCTGGCCCTCTGACTCTTGGCTGAGGGTTAATTAGGTCTACCTGGCTTAATTAGAGGATTGTAGTAAATTACCTACTGTGTTGAGATTCTTATTTCCTTATTTCCTCTCTCTCTTCTCAATTGTAAATAAACTTCCATAAAGTCAATTTTGACTTGAGATTATTCTTAATTGAAGATTGATAATTGTTCAATCCTCTGGCGACCATCTTTTAATATATTGAACCCCAAGACCCCTTTCCCCCCCTTACAGGCCCAATTTCTGACATGATTTCTGGATCAGTCAGTCTTTTAGAGTCTCATTAGCATCCGCTTTGCATTTTGTCTCCTCAGGGTAATAATACAGATATTTAGGCCAGGGCATTGTGAAGCCCTAAGGCAGTGATGGCAAACCTTTTAGAGGAGCCAGTAATGTCCTCGGGCACATGTGGAGAGGGGGAGGGGGCAGCCCAACCCTGCATCCCTCTGGCTTTCTAGTACCGAACTCTGGCAAATTCTGTACTGGGGTGATGGCATGCATGCCCACAGAGAGGGCTCTGGCACGTGTGTCATAGGTTTGCCACCAAGGTTCTAAGGAGTCTAAGCAAAGCTCCTATTTCTAGAGCACTGACCAGCTCCAAAGGATTTTCCCAACCATTATCTCATTTGATCTTCCCAATAGTGCTGTGGGAGAGTTACTAGAAGTGGATCCTTAGAAGCAAAGTGATTTTATCTGCAGTCCCACAACTGGTAAATGGCTTGTTCTCACATTGGGTCTCAGGGCTAAAAGTGACCTTTGAGATATACATTATATATCCCTTAGTAGGGTGTAAGCCTCACTTTTAAATTTGTATCCCTAACCCTGAGAACAGCACATGGTAAATAATGGGAGTTTAAGAAATCCTTATTAAGTAATTGATGAGTCTAGGCTCACCTTTTGCATTTTTCAGAGGAGAAAAAAAGGGACCAGAGGACAATGACTTTCTTAAGGTCCTGTGGTATACTAGCTAGTACCATCTCCCTGGCTGCTGGTTGTTAAATTTCAATGTAAGCATTTATGCCTGAGAAATTCACTATAAGTCAGGGCTTTAATCTATTATTTTACTGATTGTCTAGAATTAAGAAAGTGATGAATAAAATAATAATGCAGACTAAACTTTAAAAAAAAAGTCTGATGAGGTGGCTCAGTGGATAGAGAGCCGGGGCTAAAGGTAGGAGGTCTTGGGTTCTAATCTGGCCTCAGACACTTCTAAGCTATTTGACCCTGGGCAAGTCACTTGACCCCCATTGCCTAGCCCTGACCACTCTTCTGCCTTGGAGCCAATACACAGTATTGATTCTAAGATGGAAATTAAGGGTTTTTTTTAAAGTCTGTTCAGCACACTTTTTTTTTTCCAGAAAGTTGGTTGTTAAACATTTGCCAACACACCCCTGCCAAGGCCCTATAGCTAGTGGGTGGTAGCATTTGCATTAAAACCTAGGTCTTCTGATTGACGTCCAATGTTCTCCATCATATCACGCTGTCTCTCATCTGCCTTTTAAGCGGTTCTCAAAGTAAGGTGTCTTTAGCCATTTCATTGCTGCCCTTCCCCAAGTTTTAAAAAAAGTCTCATCTGGTCTGTTTTTCTCAAAAAATTCACATGATCCCATGCTGACTCACCACATTCAATTTGTGGCTAATTTTGTTTCGTCTCCACGAAATTTACTTGGGAACAAAGTAAAACAATCCTCACATTCAAGGCACCAGAAACAATATGGCTGTGTGTGAATGCAGGGGCCCGCAGAGTCCACGAAGAGCCACACCCTGGAGGTCACGTTTCTGCCTGTTTAAACAATTACCCTATTTACTCACATGATCACATGTGTTCAGCTGGATTTGGGAACGAGTTGGAGAGGGGTGCTCATTTTGTAAGAGCCGAGTCCATTATGGACTGAGTTTGCAGCCAGAGAATTTGGACTGTGCACACCAGCTTTGCTACTTATTAGCAAAGGATTTCCTTGGGCAGGTCCTACATTTCTCTAAGACTCAGTTTTCCTTATCTGTAAAAATGAAGTAGCTGTAATAGTTCACTTCCAAAGAGTCCCCTGAAGCCACAAATCCATGTAATAAAAATTGCTATAGAATGCAAAAGGCAGCAAAAGGGAGATCATCTCAAATCATTCAGGTCTTCCTCTACTGCTTGCTATTTATTCAGATTATCTCCCTGCTGCAAAACATTGACAACAAGGGAGGCTCGTCTAAGACTGGCAAAGACCCTTGAAATCCAGTGAGGCTGACCAAATGGAGTGGGGCTGAGCAGGAGACTTGGAAAAGTCTAGCTCCAGAGAGCAAAAGGCCGGGGTAGCTGTCACAGCAGCAATTTCCACAGACGTATTGGAAATCCTATGACTCGTGATTTTGTTGTTATTCAGTCACTCTTCAGTCTTGGCCAACTTTTTATGACCCCATTTAGGGAGTTCTTGGCAAAGATATTGGAGAATATACTGCCTCTTCCGTCTCCAGCTAGTTTTATAGATGAGGAAACTGAGGCAAATGGGAGTAAGTGATGCATAGCTAGTAAGTGCCTCAGACCATATTTGAACTCAGGAAGAGACTCTGGGCCTAGTACTCTAACCACTACACCACCTAGCAACCCAATGACTCACCATAGACCCTAGCAAGCTCTTCGTGACACGTTAACTCTCTGACCATAGTCCCTAGCATTCTGCCACAGAGGACCTCTTGATACAGCCTTGGGCCCTTGCCCTAAGGACTAGGCTTCTTGGTCTTTGCCCTGCTACTTGACTTCAAGGTTTCAGATTCAGCCTGCCTGACCATTCTGATATCATATCAACAACAATAATAAAACCAACTCTATCCAAGTCCAACCCACCATCCATTATGGGAAAAAGGAGAAGGGTTAGTAATAGCAAAGTAATGGAATGCAAACTAGGGTAAACTAGGCAAAGCCACTGCCAGAGTTAGAATCAGAAGTCAGTCATTGGACATTCTCCTGACACTGAGCACCTGAAAGATGGTGGGAACGTGGAGAAGAGCAGAAAAGGCAGCCAGTGAAGCCTTTATTAGTACTTGATCCCTGGCCTAGCCTGTGCAAGAAAATCAATGGCTGACTCGGGCCAACCTAAGAAAGTATGGGAGGGTATAGGACAGTGATGGCAAACCTATGTCATGGGTGCTAAAGATAGCACACAGAGTGCTCTTCTGGGGGCATGCAGCCATCTCCCCTCCACCCGCACCAAGAGTTTATTACTAGAAAGGCAGAGGGATTCAGGCAGAGCTGCTCCCCTCCCCTTCTCCACCATGCCTGATGACATTTTTTCACATCCCCTACCCCTCTGTCCAGCAGCCCAATGGGAGAGCTTCCTCCCTCTCCTGTGTGGGGTAAGGGGGGGCAGGATGCACCTGGCACTTGGTGAGGGGGAGGGGCATAGTATGTGGTCTAGGGTGGGGCCAGGGCCCAGCACTCCATCTCTAAAAAGTTCACCATCACTGGTCCAGAAAATACCATAGATGTAGTTGTTGCCCAACTTCAGTTCCATTAAAATCAGATGATATGATGCAGATGATATGATGGTCTACTTAAAAAATCCTAGAGAATCAACTAAAAAGCTAGTGGAAATAATCAACAACTTTAGCAAAGTTGCAGGATACAAAATAAATGCGCATAAATCATCAGCATTTCTATATATTTCCAACACATCTCAGCAGCAAACATTAGAAAGAGAAATTCCATTTAAAATCACCCTAGACCAGTGATGGGCAAACTAAAGCCCATGGGCCAGATGCAGCCCCCTGAAATGTTCTATCCACCACCAACATTATTCCTAATCTGACAAATACAATGAGTAGGATACAGTACAATTAAACTTCAAAAGAGTTGCCTAAGAAACAACTGACAGATGAGCATTTCCTTTCCTTTGGCCCCTCTTTAAAAAGTTTGCCCATCCCTGCCCTAAACAACATAAAATACTTAGGAATCTATCTGCCAAAACAAACACAGGAATTATACGAACACAACTATGAAACCCTCTCCACCCAATTAAAACTAGATCTAAACAATTGGAAAAACATTTATTGCTCATGGGTAGGACAAGTTAACATAATAAAAATGACCATCCTACCCAAATTAATTTACCTATTTAGTGCTATACCTATCAAACTACCTAAAAACTGCTTTACTGAATTAGAAAAAACTATAACAAAATTCATTTGGAAGAACAAAAGATCAAAAATATCAAGGGAAATAATGGGGAAAAAACATGAAGGAAGGTGGCCTAGTAGTACCAGATATTAAACTATACTATAAAGCAGTGGTCATCAAAACAATATGGTACTGGCTAAGAGACAGAAGGGAGGATCAGTGGAATAGACTAGGGGAAAGTGACCTCAGCAAGACAGTCTATAATAAACCCAAAGAGCCCAGCTTTTGGGACAAAAATCTACTATTTGACAAAAACTGCTGGGAAAATTGGAAAACAGTATGGGAGAGATTGGGTCTAGATCAAAATCTCACACCCTACACCAAGATAAATTCAGAATGGGTGAATGTCATGAATATAAAGAAGGAAACTATAAGTAAATTAGGCAAACACAGAATAGTATACTTGTCAGATCTCTGGGTAAGGAAAGATTTTAAAACCAAAGAAGAGTTAGAAAAAATTACAAAATGTAAAATAAATAATTTTGATTACATTAAATTAACAAATGTTTGTACAAACAAAACCAGTGCAACCAAAATTAGAAGGGAAGCAACAAATTGGGAAGAAATCTTTATAACAAAAAACTCTGATGAAGGTCTAATTACTCAAATAGATAAGGAGCTAAATCAATTGTACAAGAAATCAAGCCATTCCCCAATTGATAAATGGGCAAGGGATGTGAATAGACAATTTTCAGATAAAGAAATCAAAGCTATCAATAAGCACAAGAAAAAGTGTTCTAAATCTCTTATAATTAGAGAAATGCAAATCAAAACAACTCTGAAGTACCACCTCACATCTTGCAGATTGGCTAGCATGACAGCAAAGGAAAGGAATAACTGTTGGAGGAGATGTGGCAAAACTGGGACATTAAAGCATTGATGCTGGAGTTGTGAATTGATTCAACCATTGTGGATAGCAATTTGGAACTATGTCCAAAGGGTGCTAAAAAGCTGTCTGCCCAGGCCTAGAGACAGGAGGTCCTAGGTTCAAACCCGGCCTCAGCCACTTCCAGCTGTGTGACCCTGGGCAAGTCACTTGACCCCCATTGCCCACCCTTACCACTCTTCCACCTATGAGAAAAATACACCGAAGTACAAGGGTTTAAAAAAAAAGTTGTCTGCCCTTTGATCCAGCCATACCACTGCTGGGTTTATACCCCAAAGAGATCATAAGGAAAAAGACTTGTACAAAAATATTTATAGCCATACTCACTGAAAAACGAGGATATGTCCTTCAATTGGGGAATGGCTGAACAAATTGCGGTATCTGTTGGTGATGGAATACTATTGTGCTCAAAGGAATAAAGAACTGGAGGAATTCCATGTGAACTGGAACAACCTCCAGGAATTGATGCAGAGTGAAAGGAGCAGAACCAGGAGATCATTGTACACAGAGACTGATACACTGTGGTAAAATCGAACATAACGGACTTCTCTACTAGCAGCAATGCAATGATCCAGGACAATTCTGAGGGACTTTTGAGAAAGAAAGCTATCTGCATCCAGAGAAAGAATTGTGGGAGAAGAAACATAGAAGAAAAACTGCCTGATCACTTGGGTTGATATGGATATGATTTGGGATATAGACTCTAAACAACCACCCCGGAGCAACTATTAATAATATGGAAAATCAAGCATTTCTTAAGTACCTACTATGTATAATAATACTAACAGCTAGCACTTATCTAGCTCTTGAAGGCTGGCCAAATGCTTTCCATAGGTTCTCTCACTAGGTAACCTGTGCAAAGTAGTGTTCTGGATACAGGGGATACAAAGGGGAAAAGAAGGCCTTGTCCTTGAGGAGCTTACAACCTACAGGGGAGATTAAGAAAAATGTACGTGGTCAAATGCATACTAAGTATTCCCAAAGTGATTTCAGTAGAGAGAGAATCGCATCAACTAGGGTGATCACAAAGGAAACAAGCATCTATTAAAAGGTAGACACTGGCAAGTATATTAGACGCTGTGCTAAGAACTTTCAAATATTATCTCACTCAAAGCAACCCTGAAAGGGAGATGCTATGATTATCCCCATTTTATAGATGAAGAAACCAAGGCACAAAGAGGTTAAGTGACTTCCCCAGGGTCACACAGCTTGACAGTAGGCAGAATTTAAACTCAGGTCTTCCTGATTTGAGCCCTAATGCACTATTTTTTTAAACCCTTACCTTACACATAGCTTAGCACTTAAACACATCCTGCATTATATGGTTCACTGATTTTCCCCCTTATTATTTTGTTTCCTGGGCTAGAAGAGAATCTACTTGATGCTAGGGATCTTTTGCTATAGGCAGCCTCAGCTGCTATAGCTTTCTCAACCCAAGACCACTGAACCCAAGAAAACTTCATAAAATTTCATTCCAGAAGGCCTATTTGTAGCCCTCCCCACTAAGAGAAACATAATTGAGTATACCAGAAAATTAATTTTTTTTAAACCCTCACCTTCTGTCTTAGAATCAATACTGTATACTGACTCCAAGGCAGAAGAGTGGTAAGGGTAGGCAATGGGGGTCAAGTGACTTGCCCAGGTTCACACAGCTGGGAAGTGTCTGATGCCGGACCTGAACCTAGGACCTCCCATCTCTAGGCCTGGCTCTCAATCCACTGAGCTACCCAGCTGCCCCTCCCCCCCACAATGCACTATTTATTGTGCCACCTAAGTGCCTCTTGGCAAAGCCTCCTGTAGGATGTTACCTAAGGTGAGCTACAGGAGGAGTGGAGAAAGGAGTGCATTCCAGAGTGGGGAACCCACCATCTGCACAAAGCTATGGAAGAGGGAAGTGTAATTTCATGTAGAGGGAACATCTCTCAGGTTAATTCGATTAGGATAGAGAGTATAAGAAAGGAAGGACTGGGAAAGAAGCCTGGACAAGTAAATGATAGCCAAGTTGTGGACAGCCTTACCTGTCAAGCTCAGAGTCTGTATTTTTTCCTCAAAGCACTGGGGAATCGGTAAGATATTTGAGTGAGAGAATGACATAGTCAGAGCTCTGTTTTAGGACTAGGAACATCAATTTGGTAGATGTTTGGAGAATGGATTGCAGAAGGGAGAGGCTAGAGGCAGGGAGGTTGATTAGAAAGGTATTGTAGGCCTGGTGAAAGTGATAGAAGCCTGAAGTAGAGTAGAGGCTATGTGAGAAAAGAACATGAGCAATATTATGGTGATAAAACCCAGAAGGTGAGGCAAGTAGTTCAACAAGAGGAGTGAAGGAAGACTGGAGACCTGAGTGATAGGAAGGCTGATGGTATCCCTGACAGGGATGGGAAAGCCTGGAGGGGCCCTTTGATCTAGGCCAATCCTAAACCCTGTAACAGATCGAATGGCAGAGCTGGAAAGGACTTTAGAATATTTGAACTTGAAGAAACTTTGGAACACAGAATGTCAGAGTTAAGAAGAACCTTAGAATCCCAAATATTAGAACCAAAAGGGGCTTAAGAAAGAAGAATGTCAGAGCTGGCAGCAGGGGTGTGCTGGAGTCATCTCAAACCTAAGCCAGTGTGAGCTTACCCTTCTGAAATTGGCCAACACCACACATCACACACACACACAGAGAGAGAGAGAGAGAGAGAGAGAGAGAGAGAGAGAGAGAGAGAGAGAGAGAGAGAGAGAGAAAACACATTACTGTTCTGTTGATTGTCTAAACCAGCAAGCAATGGAGAAAACGTAAATAATGCAAAATAAAGTGAAAGTGGGTCACAGAGTACATTTTTCTGGACAGATAGTTGTAGAACTTTTACCAGCATTCCACTGATTAGAAAAGGCCTTAAAGAAGAGAGTATCCACTATGGAAGGCAATAGAGAACAGATTTTTAGAGCTAGGAGGGTCCTTAGAAAATAGAATCTCAGAACTAAAAGGAATGGTAAAACATCAAATGGCAGGGCTGAGATGGACCACAGAACCTGATATTTGGGTACACAGGGGATGATGGTCTTTGAGTCCTCTGGTTTTTCACTTGGTCTGTCTTGCTAAGAGTTTAGAGGCAGCCTTCTATATAGAAAGAAGAGGAGCTTTGGAGGCAGGGGAGCTGGGCCGAAATCCCACTTCTTCCCTAACTAGCTGTGTGACTCAGAGCAAGTTATTTAATCCCTCTGGGCCTCAGTTTTCTCCTCAGAAGAAAGAGTGGGGCAAATATCCCCATGACCCTTTCCAACACTAAATCCCACAAAATCCACAAAACTAAGACCTGGTTCAGCTCTGATTGTTTGTGGTTCTTGGTAATTTTATAGCTTAGTCCAAAGTGAGTGAATTGGACCAGGTAACTGCCCTGTGATTCTATATCTTCTGCGCCTAAGCCTTGGCCTCCAATTCACCATGAAGAACAATGACACCTTCCCATGAGGCCAGATAGAATTTCTACCAATTCCAGTTGGAGACAAGCATCTTCAGAAGCATCCCCAGAGCAAAGCCACTTTAGGCTGCTTCTCCAAGCAGCAAGGCTAGTGAGACAGCCCTCACCCCCAGAAAATTGGGAGGAGCCTACATTGTTTGTCCTGGGACATTGAGGGGGGTATCGGAGTCCCCCAGACCACTGTTGTTCTGACATCTGGACGTGGGCCCAGTCAGGCTGCTCAGAGGCTGAAGAAAGGAGCAATATTAGAAACAGCAGAGAGGGTGTGTTGAGTGCATTGTCCCTATCCATACTACAATAGACTGATAATTACTTGCTGAATTGAACCAAATTGAATAGCCATTGTGGCCAACTCAATAGAGTCAGCTGCAGTGGGGCCCCCACCCTTCTCAGGCTGCATCCCTTCCCCACCCCCAGAAGATTCCTTCTTGGTTTAGGGCCAAAGCCAAACTCTACAACCTGAAAAATTTCCCACATCCCCCCTGCCAGGCAGTAAGCCTCAAAGTCAGTGTTCTTTCTTCACTGCATAAATACTTACAGGAGAAATGGGGTAGTCTTGCTCAAGGAATTGGGGGGGATAGAATGAAAAAGTAGGTTTTCCTTGAGTCTGGGAGTGAAGCTGGAGGGAGGTGGGGTTGGATGAATTTGGGAAGTAAGGAAAGTTTTCCTTTGGCAACCCTTGCCTCCATCTTCCAGTTCCTTCCCTCCCCTTGCCCCCTTCCCTAACCCTACAGCTTTGAGCCCTGGATCCAAGGTGCTGTCTCTCATCTAGAGATAAGCTAATACTTGACAGACTATTTTTTCTTTCTGTACTACTGTAATAGTCTACGGACCTGAACTAGCTCTTGCAGCTTCTGTCCCTGAATCATCCCGAGTGTGCCAGCAGATTCATCTTTTGGTCTCATTAGTCACTGCTCTGCTCTGAAGTCTTCCATGGCTCCCTACTACCTGTGTAGCCACTTAAGACCAGACTCTAGCCTAGCACTCAGAGCCCTCAGACTGGGCTCCTCTTCCTCTGCAGCAGGTTTGCCTGCCTCCCTGCCTTTGGCAGTTAGTTACTACACCATTTCTTCTGCCTACAATTTCTTTTCACAGAATTTCTGCCAGGTAACAGCTGTCTCCTCCTGGAACCATTCCCTAAGCCAATCTTTGCTTCTAAAGGCAAGGGCTCTCTCTTTCTCCTTTCAACTCCCAAGGTACTATGTCTGTCTCTGTTTTCAGGTACTGACCACAATGAGTCTTGAATGACCATTTCTGTATGGGGCTTTGCTCCACTTATCGATATTATTATTATTATTATCATTATTCCCACTCGCCATAGGATGTAAGCTTCTTGGGGGCAAGAACTCTTTTACTTTTGGATTTGTACCCCTAGCACCCAGCACAGTGGCCAGGGCAAAGGGAGCATTTAATAGATGCTTGGGTCACTGTTCACATCATCTTATGCCTCAGAGTGCGCCACAGAGTACATGGATCTGATGGAGAACAACAGCTTGGCCACAACCTCGAGCAGCCATAGAAGGGCACCCAGTGAAATCACTCAACCCTGCCCCCTGCCCCCCTAATACTCTGACTCTTCTCCTCTTTCCCAAATGATTAAAGCAAAACTTAAGGAATCCAAGACCTACCTATAGAAGTTTTAAGAAATTCCAGGCTGTGTGATCCTGGGCGAGTCACTTGACCCCCATTGCCCACCCTTACCACTCTTCCACCTATAAGCCAATACACAGAAGTTAAGGGTTTATGAAAGAAAGAAAGAAAGAAAGAAAGAAAGAAAGAAAGAAAGAAAGAAAGAAAGAAAGAAAGAAAGAAAGAAAGAAAGAAAGAAAGAAAGAAAGAAAGGAATTCCAGGAGCTGGGGATCAGGAGAGGGGCCTAGCCTGGGTCCTGAAAAACTATGGTACATGGGAAGGAACTCTAGATTTACGACAGAAAACGTGGGTTCAAATGCTTTTATCAGCTATGAGACCAAGAGCAAGTACCATGGGGCTTGACCAAGTTAAACTTGTAGATCTCTTCCAGCTCTAAATTATGGGACGTGTTTTAACTATCTTACTGTATAAATGAGGGAATGAAAATTCAGAAAAGAACACTGGAGTTAGCGTAAGAAGGCTGGGGTTCCATTCCTGGCCCTGCCACTTACTTGCTATATAATTCTAGACAAGTCACTCTCCCTTCTGGACCTCAGTTTCCTTTTCTCGTAAATGAAGAGGTTGCACTAAGTGATCTTTAAGGTCCCTGACAGCTCCAGATCTATGATTCAGTGAATTTAAAAGTTGCCAACTCCACTTATTCTTTGCCCCGCCCGATTTTCTTGCTAATTGACACTGCAATGCTGCCATCTGGTGAAGGCCAGGGGAACCTCACTATTTGGTCACCCAGCTGGCCTGTGTCCTATTTGGGACAGGATCCACACACGGGCTTCTTTCTCGCAGACCCACACTGCTGTTCTGGCAGGTAGCAGCTAGGCCCTGGCAGATTGGTCAGCTGGCACTTTTCCTCAGGCAAACCCAGAAACCCAGTTCTCACACAACTCACTGAGAAAGGGTGGGCAAGCACAAACCCTTGGAGGAAAGCCCTCTTTGAGTTCATGAGGGGTTGGGAAAATGTGTTCCTTCACCCTGTGGGAAGGGTGAAATGAGGTTTTCTCTTGTTTTTTGCCCTTTCGAGTCAGGAGATCTGGATTTGAAGCCCAGCTCTGACACTCCCCCAGCTGGGTCACCTTGGACAATTCATTCAACTCTGTGGGCCTCAGTTTCCTTATGTGTGAAAAAAGGGGTTGGACTGGATTTCCCAAGTCCCTTAGTAGCCTCTAATGCTCTTTACCACTCCAGATGGGGAAGACTGTTGGGCCCAGCAGAACCGAAGAATGAGCAATAGGCTGTTCTTGCCCCTGTTAGCCTATGCCGCTGTAGTTTCTTTTCTTTTTTTACATGAAATGTATTTTTTTTCCTAGAAAGTTCCATTGAGGCCTTTGGCCTTTTACTCTACAGTCATCTCCAGCTACTCCCCAAATCCAAGAAAGATACTTAAGCAAACCTGAGAGGACATAGACATCGAGTGACAATATAAACAGGTTTGAATTTACAGGATGCAAAGTATTGATGAAAGGAGTCGAAATGAGCTCATGTGTCAGAGGACAAGACTAGCAACGCAGTGTAGAAAATTCAAGTTATTTTTTTGCAAAGGATTCAGTAATGATGGACTCCCTTATTTATGGCAGCAGTGGAGGCTGAGGGAGCACTGGGCAAGGAAACCTGAGATCCAGTCCTGGCTTAGTCACCAACATCCTGGGGCCACCTTGGCTCAGTCACTCTGGACCTCACACTTTGTGCCTTGCCACATGCCCAGGGTGGCAGAGAGGATGTCCCTTTCTCATCCGGGAGAATGTTTTGAAAGCAAGAAAGCCCAGATGGCCGGGAGAAATCTTTGTTGTAACTCATCTGTTTCTCCATGACAATAATCATCTATTTCCCTAAGGAAATCATTTCTAGATTTTAGATCTTGGGTTCGGATTTACCTTAGGTTCAAAAAAGTCATGTTCATGTGATGAAAATGAGGGCAGATGATGGAGAATGAAATAAGGATGTGGTCAAGTCCAGGAAAACCCATCACTCACAAGTGTCTGAGCTAAGGTTCAGAAAGAGGTTGGAAAGGAATGCTATGGACCTCGAAAAGTGTTTGGGGCTTGTTCTATTTTTACCTAGAATGGATAATAGTAATAATAGCTAACATTTCTGTAGCACTTTAGGGGCATCTAGGTGGCACAATGAATAGGATGCTGGGCCAGTCAGAAAGGCTCAAATTCCTGAATTCAAATCTGCTCTCAGCCACTTACTAGCTGAATGACCCTGGACTAGTCACTTTACCCTATTTGTCTCTGTTTCCTCATCTGTAAAATGAGCTAGAGAAGGAAATGGCAAACCACTCCAGGACTTTTGCCAAGAAAACCCCAACTGGGGCTACAAAGCATCAGGCACAACTAAAATGACTCAACAACAACAAATATAGCACTTTAAGATTTACATAACACTTTACATATATTATCTCATTTACTCTCTGCTATAACTCTGAAAGCAAAGAGTTAATATTATCCCCACTTTACTGATGGGTAAACTGAGGCTGAGAGAAGTGACGTGCCCAGGATCCCTTAGCTATTAAGTACCTGGGGGGTAGGAGGATCCAGTGCACTATTTACTTCAATACACACTTATCTCAAAGAAGTAACCAGTCTTTTTGCTCAGTATAGGCGGCATAATGACAATAGGCAACACAGAGGAGGAATTGCCATAGACTCTTAATTTGTTTCTGCTTTCTCTGTCAATGAAAATGATCTTTAAACTGGAAAGGACACAACCAAGGCTGCTAAGAGGGAGTCGATACCCAATATCTTTGGGGAGATGGGTCCTAAGATAACATTTAGCAAATGCTGAAAGAACTGGGCCTTGTTATTGCCAAGCCACTGTCTTTGATCTCTGAAAGTTTGTGAAGAGTAGGAAAGGTGCCACAGGCCTGGAGAAAGGCCAATGTTGCAACAATTTTCAAAAGAGGGAAAAGATTAAGTCTGTAAACCACAGGCTGATGAACTTGCCTTCGATTGCTGGTGGAAATCGAGAGCTGATTGTTAAAGGGCAGGTTAAAGAACATCTAAAAGAGGAAGCACTGAGAAGGGAAATGAGGAGATAACCTGATATAGTGGAAAGGGGGAGGAGGGAGGAATCTGAATCAGAGGGCCTGAGTTCCATACCCAGCTCTGCCACTTACTAGCTGTATAACCGTGAGTCAGTCGCCTCACCTCTGGGCCCTAGCTTGCTCATCTGAAATATAAGGGTGTCGGACTAGAAAAACCTAGTCTATTCCTTCCAGCGTTAAATCTCTGAGGTTATGTTCATAACGTGGTCTTATTGAGAGGTAGCTAGGCAGCGCAGTGGATAGAGTGCTGGCTCTGGGGTCATGAGTTCAAAACCAGTCTTAAATACTTCCCAGTTGCATAACTCTGGTCAAGTCCCTTAACTTCTGTCTGCTTCCGTTTCCTCAGCTATAAAAGGGAGATACTAACAGCACTTCCCTCACAGGAGAATCAAATGCGACTGTATCTGTAAAGCATTTAGCACAGTCTATGGCATATAGTAGGAGCTTAATAAACACGGTTCCTTCTTCTCCAGGACATAACATGCCAGAGGAGTCACATTTTCTTTCTGAAATGTTAAGACAGCCCCAGAGTAATGATGCAGACATGTGGCTTACCTAGATTTCAGATTCCAAGTAAGGGCTAGGCTAAGACACTTCCTAGCTGTGTGACCCTGAGCACTCTTAATGGGCTCATGATTAGGCTTGAAAATTAAGGATTGAGAGTTAGGTATTGACTCTACTACTTATGTGAACTTAAGCAGCTTACCTATTCCAGGGATTCTCCAAGTTCGTAGGGCCTGGTGACTGGTCTCCCTGCCAAGTGTCATTACCAAGGTCTCCCCTACCTGACACCACCAACCCCTTTCAATGACTTTTAACAATAGCTCTTCATCTTTCATAGTCCCCAAATCTAAACCACTGTTTACAGCCATCCACTTCCAACCCTACCCCCAGGGGCAATCAAAGCGAGAAATTAAAAGTGGCTTCTCAGTTATAAGTTTTAGTAGCTTAAAATTGCACCAAGAGTAGAGTTCAGTCTCCATCACTGATCAGTCTATTACTTTGCTCCTCAAATCAATTCCCAAAAAATGACCTTGAGCAAGTCATTTCCCCTGGAAGGACTTCCACTTCCTCACCTATAAAAGGAAGAGTTTGAACTGAATGATCTCTTAAGAATCTTAGGTTCCAGATCCTAGGGCTTTCCTGGCACCATGATCCCATAAATTGTCTGCCCATATAACATCCACAGGAAAATTGACTCAATTTGCCCATGGCTGTAGAACATAGATCCAGATGGAGAATGGGCTTTAGTAACATACAGGAAAATGAATGGGACACTATATTTGGAATCTGAGGACCTGGGATTAAGTTAGAAGAATCCTGCTACTTGCTATCTGTACAACCTGGTCCAAGTTATCTCCCTCTCTCTGGGCCCCAATTTCACTATCTGGAAAATGAAGAGATCAGATTAGATTATCTCCGAGGTCCCTTCCAGCTCTCATAATCAAGCACATGATATCTGAGGATAAATGGGGTGACAGGGGACACATGGCCATAAAAATACAGCGATACTCCAATTCTCACAAGCTATTGTAAAAGAAATGCTCTGTAAACAGCCTTCCACTTCTCTTAAATCTTATCCTATCTCTATCCTTTTCCCATTACAAAAGTTTAAAGGGCTAGAACAACAGAAGTGATGACGATGATGGTGATCATGATGATCTGTGAAACCAAACATTCTAATGTACAGTTTAATTTCAACAAAAAACAGTAATGGGCCCCAAGAGAGGTTTCTCTGCCCAAAATTAGAGCATTGGCTATTATAACACAAGAAGCTAGTTGGTACATGTGTTACCCCCAAGGAAACCACAAATGATAAGTATACCACTGCTCGATCATTTTGCTAGGATCTTGCTAATGCATGTAGCTACGACATATAATTTTACATATTATCTGGGGGATGGAGGGCATGAGTATGTGTGTGTACATATGGGCCTAATCTCGGATGAAAATAAAAGAGAACAGGCAGGCTTTCACTAACAGTTTTTCATTTCACACCCTATCTTCATAGTCACACAAGGATCTAAAAGGTTCTGAGTAAATAAGGTCCCATTAATTCTTTGTTGATGATGAGCCAGAAGAGCAATAGGCAGCCTTAAAAGTTGCCCTCCTACAAGGTACATGTATATGATTCAATGGAGATCAAAATATATTTGCTGTATATCCCCACATATATTTGATCACACACAATTCTTTGATGGATGTAACCCATGCGGTAATTTTATTCAATGATCTTCTGGTCATCAGTATCAATAAAGGCATAAAACATATATGCTCACCAAAAGTATTCACAATTGTCATGGAGTATGTTATTTGCAGAATACAATGGAAGAGGGATCCTCTACTTATGGGAGTTCCTCCAGAGAATCCTGTTTTCAAGTGACGTTTTGTCAATTCCATAATGCCCCAGAATACTATAGGACAGTGATGGCAAAACTTTTAGAGGGGTGGGTGATGTGAGAAATGTCCTCAGGCCCCCATGGAGAGGGGGAGGGGAACAGCCCAGCCCAGAGTCCTTTTGGCTTTCTAGTAATGAACTGTCGCGAACTCTGTGCTAGGGCAACAGTGCATGTGACCACAGAGAGGGGTCTGAGTGCCCCCTCTGGCACATGTACCATAGGTTCATCATGATGGCTATAGGGCCACTTAAGAGATCCTCATGCACTCAAAATAAATGTGCCTAATAATTCACAAAAGAAAAACCAAAATGATGAAGAATGCCTTCTAGCTACCATGCATTTGGATGGACAGCCATATATTGGGAACAGGCACTGTGTATAGACAATGAATTGGATTCAGGATTAAAAAGAAAGAGGAGAGCATAATGAGTTGAATTTTGAAAACTACATGGCACTTTCAACAACCCTAAACTTCAACCTGAAACAAAATTCACCTTTTTATCATAATTTTTTTCAGGTGATGCTACATGGATACTAAATTCTCTGAAGCATCATCACTGTAGGTATCCTGAAAGACAATGGAGACCCCCTACATGATGAGGGTAAATTGATAACAGCAAAGCATATTATTGACACTGACTTGCTAGGGCCGTGTTGGCAAAGCTGTGCCATGGGTACCAGGGCGGGTTGCTCTGTTCCCCCTCACCACCACACCTGAGGACATTTTTGCATGCCCTACCCCTCTGTCCAACCGCCCAATACAAGCTCTTCCTCCCTCCACTATCAGGGGTAATTCGCGGGGCTCACAGGTGTTATATTCATAATCTGGGAAGTGATGGATGCCACCTTGACTGATAGGGATGGCAGTTGAAAGACTCGGAATGTTCCCAGGTGCCGTGAGCCAGGAGCAAACGTCGGTTGGCCCCACAGTATAAATAACCCTGACAGCTACTTTGAGAAGGTCTCTCTGGAGGTCTCTGGACAGGAGTCTCTGGACTGGGAATCTTGGAGTGGATGGTTGAAGGATGGCAGGGAGGTCTACAAAGAAGAGGGTAGGAATATCTCTGAAGCTATTTCCTGATAAACTGTGAGAGCTAATGCATCACCAACACTGGTAGTGAGAAAGCTGAGAGAATAAGATCATCAATACAGCTGCATCAATAGTTTCCCTATTCTCTGGCTTGGCTATGGCCAGGCCTGGCCAGAGGCAGTGGGAGTGAGCAAATCTCCAGCTTTCATTTGATCAATAGCCTCCAGTCCTGATTGTCAACTAGTTTATAGATAATAGATAAGTAGGGTCTCCAATCCCCAATCCTTGCCCTTGTTATCCTTTCCCTGAGTATAGATAAGAGTGTTCAAGGAGTACCTTCCTGAGTGGTTTATATCACGACCCCTGGGAAAGGAGTCAAACACAGTCAGATCCCAAACGTAATCCAAGGCAAATCAATAGCCCAATACTAATCTATCCAATCCCAGCGTGGACCTGGAAAGGTTACCCATCTATCTAACCTCTCGAGGGTCCTTCTTGAGCAACTGTTAGAGAGAAAGGGATAAATTACAGCAGCTGAGATCGGAGTTGGTGTTCTTCCATCATCTGCAGCTGAGGAGAATACAGATAGATACATCAACATCACTGTACATCTATACATCTCCATTGGACCTTTTGTTTATAACACAGGCAACTTGAAGTTGCAATTTGGGCACAACTAGGGGGAAGGGAATGAGTATTCATATAGTGCCTACTACGTGCTCATTTTGATCTGTACGACAACCCTTCCGGGTAGGTGCTATTTTCCCCATTTTAGATAAAGAAGCTGAAGCAGACAGAGGGTAAGTGACTTGCCCAGGCTCCCAAAGGTAGCATATGTCTAAGGCTGAATCTGAACTCAAGTCTTCTTGACTCTAGGCCTGGTGCTCTATTCACTGTACAACTTAGCCATATCACTAGCAAAACATGTAAAAATATTATAAGGGAAATGTATGATTTGAGAGGAAGGTGGACCATACACATAGTGGAAGGGAGCAATAACAGATAGGTTGCCTGATTCCCCTGTTGGTATCCAAAGAATATTAAAAATATCCAGAGTAAGGCTTCCCTCTTGCATGTTGGCTGGATCCTCACCAGCAAGGTATCTTCACCTTTGTTGTGCCACAGTCCTCTTTGACTGTCTGGAGAAGCTCAGGGACCCTTTCTCAGAAATAGGCTTTTAAGTGCATAAACTAATATCTATGGGATTACAAAGGAAACCCATCATCCCGAAGTCCAGTTATGGGTCCCTGGCACTTGAACAGAGCTATGGCCGTGCCTTTGTTCCCTGATTTGGGGAACCTTTGTTAAAAGTTTGTCTCTGCTCACCAACTTTTGACCCCCTTTCCAGTCTTCTTACACACTTAAGCTCTCTGATGTGCGCGCACACACAATCCAGTGGCACTGGTTGTTCCATGAAAAAGGCACTTACCTTTCTCAGCTTAGGGCATTCTCCCTAGCTAACTATCCTCCATGCCTGGAATGCTCACCCTCGTCTGTGCCTACTACTGACCTCCCTGGCTTCCTTTAGGTCCCAATTAAAACCCTACCTTCTACATGAAGCCTTCCCTTGCCCCTCTTTTCATTTTCTCCTATTGCTCTTCGGCATGGCCTGCTGATTATAAAACTGCTTGAGGCCAGGGAATGACTTTTGCCTCTTTCCGTGTCCCCAGCACTTAGCAGAGTAAATGTTTGTAGAAATCAAACCAGTACAACTCATACCCCCAAAAAGATTCCTTACTACATCCCTGGCACCTAGCCTTTGTTTGAAGACCTTCAGTAAGGGAGAAGTCACTGCCTTCCAAAACAAGTCACTCTATTTGGGGGCAGCTCCAGTTTTTAGAAAGCTTTTCCTGTCATTAAACCTGGATATTACACCTTTCAACTTCTACCCAGCAGTCATAATCCTGTGCTCTAGGGGCAGTCAGATAGTCAATCACAAACATTTATTAAGTGCATAGTATGTGCCTGGCACTATACTAAGTTCTGGGTCAAAGACAACAAATGAAATTTTTCTTTAACACCTTCTAAGTGCCTAAAGACATATCCCCCCCCCCCGCCGAGCCTTTTTTGCTCTGCTAAACACCCCGATGGCTTCACCTTATCCTCAGGAAGTGTAGACTCAAGGACCTTTACCATTCTGATTGGTGTCTTCTTTTTGCACACTAGTTTAATCCAAAAGCTTAATTAAGCTGCTTTCCTCCTAAAATGGGATTGGTACCCAGAACTGCCCATGATACTCTGCTTCTCTGACCAAGGCTTTAAAGCCAATCTAAGTATTAACAAGTAATTTGATTATACTTTAACACCTGAATTATATCCACTTCTTTGGCTATAAGCAATGCCTAACTTTCTGAATACAGCTATATACACTACCTAAATTTTCTCTTCCTCAAGTTCAATTTGCCCAGCTCCTTAAACCAATTCACAAATTGCATGACTTAGATCCAGACCATTCATTATTCCTAGTAACCCCATCTTTAGATGCTATTCCAGCACTGTGGATAGTGTACTGGACCTGGAGTCAGAAAGACCTGAGTTCAAGTTCAATCTCAGACACTTCCAAGTTACGTGATCCTTGGCTAGTCATTTAACTGTCTGCCTCCATTTCCTCTTCTATCGATCGGGGCTAATATTAGTATCTACCTCCCAGAGTTGTGAGAATAAAATGACATCTTATCTGTAAAATGTTTCACAAACTTTGAAAAGTTATAAAATACTAGTTGTTGCTACTATTATTATCATCAACATTGTCGTCATCAGTATCCTTCCTACAATGTACAGCCCAGCACCACACATGATACTCCACAGGGAATCTAAGCACAGTTATCACCTGCCTGATGCTGGACATGATGCGTTCCTTTAAGAAGGCTGAGATCATATTAGTGTTGGAGCTTTCAGTTCAGACCTTTTCCAAATGAACTGCTATGTAGTAATGCAACTTGAAATTATAACAGCTTTCTGTTCTGGGAAGCAATTTGAAATTATGTAAATAAAGTGATCAAAACGGCCCCACCCTTAGACCCAGAGACTCCTCTGCCAGGTGTATATTCCAAGGAGGTCACTGATCAGAAGAATGGCTCTATAGGCACCGAAATATTTACAGGAACTCTTGGTGATGGCAAAGAACAGAAAGAGGTGGCCATTGATTGGAGAATGGCAAAGCAAATTCTGGTTCACAAATGTAAGGGAATATTACTGAGCTGTAGGAAATGGCTGTGTGTGGACCCAGAAGCAGGTAAAGAGCTACATGAATTGATGGAGAGTGAAGTCAAGAAAATAAGATCCACTCATTACCACAGTGCAAAATAAGGGATTTGGAATGTTCCCAAATTAGAAAGGAGCAGCTTGTTCCCAGAGAAAAGATACTCTCCCCTTGCTCCTTTGTAGAGGTACATGAGTGTAGAACATTGTCAGATTTTTTTCAATTTGTTGTCTATTTCTGCTAAATTTTTTTTCTCTTCTTCCACTTCTACTTAAAAAAATGGTTCTCTGAAAGGGAAGGGAAAGACTGAGGCAGGACAGGAATCTGGGCTAAGTGAAAACAAAATATATACATGCAACAATGACTCCCCGGCCAAATGGTCTGGTATATTATATTTTACTCCTTCCCAGGGCTCTTCAGTACATTTAAGGAAGGAATGGGGGGGGGGGGAAGGAGAGGATTTCCAGGCTTTCTGCAATTGTCTCTATCCCTATAGATTTTGTTCTCTCCATTTTAGGGGTCCCCTGCACCCTAGTTCCATTTAACCCCTCAATAGATTGACTTTTACAAGGAATATTTGCTTCAAAAGGAAGATAAGAATAAATACACGGGTTGGGGAGGGGGGTGGGGGGAAGCTAAGTAGCTACCAGGCCCAGAGATGGAGACGCCTGGGTTCAAATCTGGCTTAAGACACTTCTTGGCTATGTGACCCTAGGCAAGCCAAGTAACCCCCATTGCCCAACTCTTACTGCTCTTCTGTCTTGGAATCAACACATAGTATTGATTTTAGGACAGAACGTAAGGGATAAAAAAAAAAGATTAAATATACAAACATGCCCCCCTCCCAACTCATGGGGCTGTAATTCCCTCCACCTTGCTCCACCTCAATCTCTGGGGAGAGGAAGGATATTAGCTTTACAGTTTAGCTTTGTTCCTATAGAACAAAGTCTCGCCAAGTTCCAAGCCCCTCCAATGCTCAAAACCGCCTCCTCAAGCCTCCCCTGCAGGGCTGGCTACAACAGCTGACCTGGAACCCCGCCTCTAAGGCTACTGGGCCTCAAATCAAGTCAGGACGCCACCATCTTTGTCTCGAACTGCAACCACACCCACACACACACAAATCCCAAGCCTGATTCACGGGGCCTAAAAAAGGGGTGGAAGTAGCCTCCATAATGCCCACCGAACACGGGAGAACAAGTCCCAACCCGGCCTGCTCCCAGAAAAAAGAGAGAGAGAGAGACGAGCCAGTCAGGGTTTCACAGCTCCGTAGCCAATGGAAAAGGCCACTCTGCCCCCACGTGATAAGAGAACAACTCACGTGTCAGCTCAGAAGGCCAGTTCGGGCTCTTCCCACGTGCGGGTGCCCTAGTGAGTGGTCTGGGCATGCGCAGAACAAATTCCCAGCAAGTCTGTCAATGAAATCTGTTTTGGGAGGTTAGACTGTGAAATACAAGAGCACAGGGAGACACAGACAAGCAGGTAGTATAGGTACTGTCATGTTTGTTACAGTGAATGTACACTTCTTTCAAAAGCAAAAGCGGCATTAGAGTTTCCCCCTTACATTTGTCATTCTCTTTTTTTTAATTGCTCTTTGTAAATTGAAATATCTGTGTTTGTTGAGGTTAAGTCCACAATTAAAATAATCATTTTTAAAGACTGTATTTAAAAAGAGTTAATACAAAGCAACTTGGAGGGGAGTGGGGGTGGGGGGCTAGCGAGCACCTGAGATTCTGTGAGGCAGAAATGAGAGAAAAGGGCGTTCCCAGAAGCAGGAAATGGAATGTCCAGTAAGCCAGTTTGGCCCTGACAGAGAGCAGATAAGAATCGACGGGGAAATCTTTCTGGAATGATAAGTTAGAGGCAGATTGGGAAGGAATTGAAAAGCAGTGAAGCAGTGAAGCAGAACCAGGGCTAAACTTGCCCTTCAGACAATTTAGTTTTGTAGCTATGTGGACCATGTGTTGGAAAGGAGGAGAGACTGGAGGCAGGAAAGAAGTGATGAGAGCTTGAAGGAGGGGGCTAGCTGTGTGAGTAGAGAGAAGGGATACCAGGACTAGAGAATCAGCTAGACTTAGCAACTGACTGGATATGGGGGCTAAAGCTGATGCTGAGATTATGAACCTGAGTAAACTGAAAGAATAGTATTGCTTCGTGTGTAGTAATAATAACAACTAGCCCTTATGTAGGCCTCTCCTATTTACAAATTGTTTTACATGTGTTAGCTCCTCTACATGTCTCATTACTTTATATCCATTACATTACATTAATTCTTCTTTACATGTCTTATATTAACATATGTGTTCATTTGATCCCCACAACAACCCTGTGAAATAGGTGCTATTATTATGCTCTTTTTATAGATGAGGTGAAGTGACTTGCCTAAAGTCACACAGCTAGGTCTTCTTGATTCTCAATCCAACACTCTTATTCACCATGCCCTCATCTGTGCTTCTATTTAAGATGCTGATAAAGATGGTAAGCAGCACACAGAGCCCAACACAGATTCCTGGAGCGTTCCAAGTTGATAATAAAACATTAATGACTACTCTTTCGGTCTGCCCAGTCAGCCAGTTCCAATCCATCTAAATGGATTTGCAGTCCCTATCTCTCCATCTTATCCTCTAGATCAGTGATTCCCAAAGTGGGCGCTACTGCCCCCTGGTGGGTGCTGCAGTGATCCAGGTAGGCGGTGATGGCCACAGGTGCATTTATCTTTCCTATTAATTGCTATTAAAATTTTTTTAAAATTAATTTCTAAGGGGCTAAGTAATATTTTTTCTGGAAAGGGGCCAGTAGGCCAAAAAAGTTTGGGAACCACTGGGCTAGATTAACATGAGAGATTTTTCAAATACTACCCCAATTGCTAATTATATATGTGTGTGTATGTGTATGTATGTGTATATATATATAAAATAAGGTCGGAGGTGAAGTAAATACAGCTATTGAGTTATTTGATTTTGTCAGGAGTTTTTGTATGGTCAGGATTTTAGCGGTATTTCATTATTATATTGTTATGGCGGATGAGCTTTAGCTCTAGTAGGGTGAATTTTGTTTATTACTTTTTATGTTGTTTTGGAAGTTGTTCATGGGCATAGGTTAGTTAGATAAATATTAAAAATAAAAAGGATTGAAATCATGAAGGATATAAAATGCATTTTGACTAAGCCTTTTTTAGTAGAAGTAATTAGTGAGGGTGATCTTGAATGAAGGTTAGCTTGACCTTTGAGTCCTGTTTTTTCATATCAGTTTAGATCAGTTAGCATGGTAGCAATTCGTTGGCCTATAAATAGATTTATTGGGGGGAAGCTCAGTGTATATATGAGTAAAATAACCCTAATATGTTTGAGAAGTTAGTGTGTGTGTGTGTATATATATATATATATACATATATATATATATATATATATATATATATATATATAGAGAGAGAGAGAGAGAGAGAGAGA
>NC_058136.1:36449011-36473789 GCF_016433145.1 Gracilinanus agilis | reverse complement strand
GAAGTTAGTGTGTGTGTGTGTATATATATATATATATATATATATATATATATATATATATATATATATATAGAGAGAGAGAGAGAGAGAGAGAGAGAGAGAGAGAGAGAGAGAGAGACATACACATATAGCATTCCTCTGGACTACTTACTAGTCCAATAACCCCAGTTCCCTGGATTGATAAATCCTGAGAGATTCTCTATCATGTCCTGAATACATGTCGCAGGGAGACAGCAGAGTCTTCTGCTCTTAATAATTAACTGTTAATTAATTAAATTAAACTGTTAAGTCAGATCAACAAATAGATTTCTAGCATCCCTCAATAGAGTTATCAACCACCACCATCACGACCATTCATCTTTTCTTTCTCTAACCCTTACTAGATGGCTTTTCTCTTGTTAGCACCTACAGATGAACAGCATCATCCCTTGGACCATATCTTATCTCAATTTTATATCTCCCTTAGTGCCTGGAACAGGCTCTGTATATTAGGTATTTCAATTATTAAACATTTATCAAGAGCCTACTATGTGCCAGCCACTGTGCTCAATGCTAGGATCACAAAAAGAGGCAAAAGACAGTCCCTGTCCTCAAGGAGCTTACGACCCAATGGGGGAAACAGTGTACAAGTAAATACATAATGATGAACTGGAGATCATCTTAGAAGGAAGGCACTAGCAAGCTATATCCAGGATAAATAGGGAAAAAATAATGGAGGGAAGGCATTGGAATTGAGAGCCTGGGGACAGCTTTGTGAGATTTAAGTTGGGCGGCCAGGGAGGTCAGGAGTAGGAACCGAATGTATCACTAGATGGATGACTAGATGGATAACTGATCAAAAGTTATCTAGATTGGTTCTCCCAAATCCTAGCTGCTCTTATGAAGATGGATTCTTTCCAATTGCAGTGAAAGAAGTCTGTTTTCTGTGGAAACCTTTTAAAGAATCATTTGAGGGGCCACAGCCAAAGAAGAACTGTTGGAGTCTGAGTGTAGATCAAAACATGCCTCTTCCACTATATTTCCTTCATGAGATTTTGCTTGTGTGATATGTGTCTTCTATCATGACATGAGCAATATGGAAATGTGTATTGCATGAACGTAGGGGTATAATCAATATCAGACTGTTTACTCCCTCAGAAAGGGGGATGAAGGGTAAAGGGAGGGAGAAAAATCTGAATTTTAAAATGTCCCCAGAATGGTCAAAAATTGTTTCTATACATAACTGAAAAAAAATAAAGAAAGAATGGGGAAAAACAAAGCAATTGAGGGTTCAGCTAGGTGGCTTGGTGGATAGAATGCCATGTCTATAGTTGGGAGAGCCTGTATTCAAATCTAACCTCAGATGCTCCCTACCTGTGTGACTCTGCACAAGTCACTTAACCCCATTTGCCTAGCCTTTGCCCTTCTGTCTTAAAGTTGTTACTAAGATAGAAAGTGAGAGTTTTAAAAAAGAAAGAATTAATTGAAGCTAAAAAAATATTTTATCTGTCATCTACCCAGTAGCTTTCAATATCCCCTAGAGGTACGGAAAAGTACTTGAGTTTCTCGGAAAAGAAGCTGAGTTCCTTGGAAAAGATAAAACAAGCAGCTCCAGTGAATGAGGCCAGGAGAAATTCCCAAAGGAAAATGAGGTACTTTTTTTTTTTTTGCTTTCTCTGGAAATCTGTCAGTCACATAAGAGACCTGAAGCTCACAGAAGGTAATTTTAGTACAAATAAAAGGAAACATTGTGTTCTGTTTTCTGATAGTGTTACCTTGTTCTACATATGTATAGACAAATAAACATGTAGGATCATGACTCTGAGGTCCTATAAGGTCCAACAAAGCACTATTTGAAAATAGTCAGTTTCGGGAAGTTTCTTTTAATTGTGTTCTAGCTCTTTAAGGGGGAGTGTGACACTAGATAGAGTGGGAGGTGGTTTTTAACCTTACCTTCTTAGAATTGATACTTAACATCAGTTCCAAGACAGAAGAACAGTAAGGGCTAGGCAATTGGGGTCAAGTGACTTGCCCAAAGTCACACAGCTAAGAAGTGTCTGAGGCCAAATTTGAACCCAGGACCTCCCATCTCCAGGCCTGACTCTCTATCCACTGAGCCACCTAGTTGCCCCAGACTGTAAATATAGTGTTTATGCTTGAAGTCAAGAAGACCTAGGTTAGAACCTCACCTCTAACACTTCCTAGCTGTAACCCTGGGCAGATCTAGCAAGTCATGGAAGGATTTCTATATGTTAACAAACTGAGACTTCTCTACTTAGCCTTCTAATATTTAGCAAACTCTTTGAAAGGTGGGAAACCATGTCTGGCATATGTATTGCCTCTCTAGAAGCCAGAGTATCTTATTGACAGAATTCCCCTATTCTCTGGCCATATAGAAAGAAGAGTTCATTTTATGAGTAATGAAGATATTGGCAAGCTATACAAAATCCAGGTCCCTAATATGTAATACAGTCAGGAAAAAGAAATCAGGCAATAGCAAGGTAGAGTCGGAGGACCATTGGACTAGGATCCCAGAGACCTAAGTTATATTCCATCTCTTTCACAAATGTCATGGTCAAATTCATATATTGTCTCTGAGCCTTACTTTCCTCATCTGTAAAAATGGGTATAAGGATGCTTGAACTACCTAACTCACAGGGCTGTTTAACACTATCAGCTATCATTATTTACTGTGAATTAAAGCTATTTATCCTATGTACCACTTACCAGTTAGCAACTTTGACTGGTTTGAACAATAATCATATCTCACATTTCCACAGTGGCAGATGGTATTAAACTTGGAGTAAAGAAGACCTGTACGCCTCAGACATTTACTTAGTTATAGGACACTGGGCAAGTTATGATCTCTCCGTGTTGATTTTTTTCATCTGTAAAATGGAGGGAATGACAGTGCCTACCTCCCAGGATTATTGTGAGGATCAAATGAAATTATTATATATATATATAAAGAGTTCTGCAAACCTTAAAATGCTATAGAAACATTAGTTATTATTATTTAAGGTTTACAAAACAATTTTCTCATGATAGGCCTATATAGTAGATTAGTGTAAGTATTATTATCCCCATTTTCTACCTGAGGGAACCAAAGGTTTGGGGGCTCATAGCTAGTGAGTGTCTGAGGCCAGATTCTGACCCTAATCTTTTTTTATTCCAAATTCATCCTGCATTGCCAGACAACCTCTTTCCCCAAGGTCAGGGACTGTGTTATTTGTTATCTTTGCATCCCCAGCACTTGGCATCAGAGTGGTTAATAAGTGTTTGTTGAATGAAAGCTGATAGGGGCAACTGTACCAAATACCCCAGTTTACTCATCTATAAAATGAAGGTATCAAACATGCAGTCCATGGGCTGCATGCAGACCATAATACTCAGGTACAGCCTGAATCATCTTAAAATATAATTGGTAAATATTGGACAAAATAAATCAAAATGAAATATAAATAAAATTCAGATGTGTGTGGTTTTCCAAGTCAACATACAGCCAATGGGGATCTTTCTATATGTTTGATGAGACTTTTTTTAAGTTTGACATTTCTGGAAAAGATCTCAAGTGTCCTTGACAACCACAAGACTAGATGATCCTGAGGTTCTTTTCTAGTTGTAACATGATTTCATCGTACTATGTTCTCCTTGTACCCATTCACTCTGAAAAGGTCCCTAGAAGAGATATTGTCTCCCTCATAAGGTCTCTTCCAGATTAATGTTCTATGTTCTTTTTTTAAAAAATTTTTTATATTTTAAAATATTTTCCCATGGTTATATGATTCATGTTGTCTCCCTCCCCTCTTCTGTCCCCACTCACAGAACTGACAAGCAATTCCACTGGGTTATACATTCATTATCACTCATTACTTATTTCCATATTATTCATTTTTTAATAGAGAAGTCTTTTAAAACCATAACCTACATCCTATACCCATATTAACAAGTGATAAATCACATGCTTTTCTACTCCTACAGTTCCTTTTCTTAATGTGGATAGCATTCTTTTTCATAAATCCCTCCAGATTGTCCTGGATCGTTGCATTGCTGCTAGTAGCAATGTCTATTACTTTTGATCATCCCACACAATGTTTTAGTTTCTGTGTACAATGTTCTTCTGGTTCTGCTCATTTCACTCCATATCAGTTCCTCAAGGTCTTTCCAGTTCACATGGAATTCCTCCAGTTAATCCTTCCTTATAGCACAATAGTATTCCATCACCATCAGATACCACAATTTGTTCAGCCATTCCCCAATCAAAGAGCATCCCCTCATTTTCCAATGTTTTGCCACCACAAAGAGCACAGCTATGAATATTTTTGTACAAGTATTTTCCCTATTATCTCTTTGAGGTACAAAACCAGCAGTGGTATGACTGGGTCAAAGGGCAGGCAGTCTTTTAAAACCCTTTGAGCATGATTCCAAATTGCCTTCCAGAATAGCTGGATTAATTCACAACTCCACCAGCAATGCATTCGTGTCTGAATTTTGCCACATCCCCTCCAACATTTATTATTTTCCTTTACTGTTGTTGGCCAGCCTGCTCAGAGTTGTTTTGATTTGCATTTCTCTAATCAGGAGAGTAATGTTCTATGTTCTAAGGTCCCATCTACTTCTGTCTTTGACTTTTTCACAGTAGCTAGCAGAGGCAGTAAGATCACATCCTGTTTTGCCTTTGTTTATTTGCTTGTTTTCAATATGAGTGACCTGACCTTTGTGTTTGAAGGTTGAGGGGATGAGCCATTTAAGAGGGAGAGACTGAAGATATTGGTGAGGGAAGAGAGAAGGGAAAAGCCTGCAAGGTCTCACTGAAAGATTGCTTTGGAATAGGTGCTTCAGGGTGGTGCAGTGAACAAAGCACTGGGCCTGGAGTCAGCAAGTCCTGCATTCAAATCCAGCCTCAGAAACTTACTGGCTATGTGACCCTAAGCAAGTCATTTATCCCCAGTTGGCCTCAGTTTCCTCAATTGTAACATGAAGACGACACCAGCATCTACATCCTAGAGTTGTTGTGAGGACCAAATGAAATAATAATTGTAAAGCTCTTAATGCATTGCCTGGCACATAGCGGGCACTATGTAAATTTTAGCTATTGTTGTTATTCAGGACCTATGTAGGATAACCATAGGAAATCAGAAAAGGATAAATTGGGGCAAGTGACACGGTACTTTGGGACTCCAGTAAGATATGTATGCTTTTCAGTGGAATGTGGATAATAATCCATTGAGGGTAAGAAACCCAACATTTTTTCCGAGTGGTAGTTACAAGCCTCTCTTGGGGAAAATGGAAAAACCGGGCTTCCCCTAAAAAGAAAAAGCATAGGCTACTAATGCACGTAGCCAGTAGTCATTCCCAGAATATGCTACTATTTTCATTTCTGTGGAAGAAATAATTGGTCAAAAGGTTGAAGTGTGCCAAAAAGTAGGTTGATGATAAATCCCAGTGGAAAGTGTTTCCTGGTATAGCATCAGGATGCATATTCTTCTCAAAGGCAACTGAGGTGGCACACTGTAGTGTACAGAGAATTGGTTGGCCTAGGAGTTGGGAAGATCTAATTCCAATCCTGCTTCTCACTTGTCCTAGCTATGTGATCTCAGGTTATGGGTTGCCTTGAAGGGATGGGGGTTGGGGGGTCAGCGTCACCTCTCATCACCTAGAGGCTGGATGGCCACTTGTTGGAAAAGTTCTAGTGTGGATACTTTTCAGTCATCAGGTGGCATAGATGGCCCCCAAGGCCCCTTCCAATTCCTAATTTCTCTGAGTTGGTGACTCCAAAACTTTACATTACAGAAGTTAATGAGTGCCTCCTCCTTGTCACTTCAATCAGTGGAGATATCGAATAGCTTTAACCAAACTAGAAGTTACCGGCCATTTAGATCCTTGAGAAGACAAAAGAGGTCAGTAAGATGAGCATGGAAGGACTAGGCCTAGAAAGATCATTTTGCAAGTACTTAGATAATCAAGTCTACTCTAAAAATAAGTTCTGATCACAGGAGCAAATTTGTCCCACGTGGCCCCTGACATGGAATTTGGAATTTGGAGCAGTATTTCCCATAGGCAGCCACCTTCCCTGGCCCCAAACCACTCCTTGAATAGCAGTGACCATCTCACAGACATCATGGAGTAGACTATTTTCACACCACCATCAACCTAAGTTCATGCCAGGCCATGAATAAATTTAGCAGAGTGACTAATCTATTCTGAGAACAAGCCAGCCTCTCAAGTGTAAAAAGCATTCTGTATGGACCTAGAAAACTAGTCAAGCAGACTTGGGTAATCCTTTTGTCTGGCCAAAAATTGCCACATTATCTTTAAAATCCGAGACCTCTTCTGAGATAAGGTTGCAGAGCATGGATCATTCTGATGTCATTGGAATAAAAATAGCTTACATAAGAAAACTAAGAAACTTCCTTCTCTGCTACATGGAACTAAGGAGCTAGGTAGTAAAGTTGGAAAAGGAAGCTTGAGGATTGAGAAGTAACATTTTTAAAATCAAGTATATATTGAGTACCGCCAGGTTTGTTCCCATCACAGTAGTCAGTGAAATGATGCCTAGTCCTTTCATCAGAGAGCCTAGCATACAGTAGGCACTTAATAAATGTTCATTACATTGAACTGAGTGGGGACACTGGTGTAGGGGCAATGATGGGGGTGTTCATAAAGAATTTCCTTAATCGATTTTCTTAGGAAATTAGGATTCAAGGACACTTGCTAAGAAAAAGGGCCAAGGGGGACCTGGGGGCCTAAGGATCATAGCATTAGAGCTGGAAAGGTCCTTAGAGGTTGTCTAGTCCAATCCCATATCTGTACAGAGAAGCATCACATAGGTCCAAAGAGAGACATGTCCAAGGCACACAGGTGGCAGCACTGAGATTTAAATCCAAATCTCTTAATTCCAAATCTAGTCCTCTTTCTACTCAGAGACCGTTAGAGGTGGAAGAGGCTTGAGAGATCATTTTACAGGGGAGAAAATGGAGGCTGAGATTGGGGAAGGAATTTACCCATGATTCTATAGCAAGGCCAGGGTCCTGTCCACCATACCCCCCTGCCACCTTCCATGTTAATGCCTTCTTAGCTGGGCCCGGTAGATGGTCGCTTATAAAAGGGTTAAGACTATAAGAGAAAATGAATTGCTTCAAGCGTTCTACCACCCCAAGCCTTGCGGATGTCACATCTCGCTGTTCCTTATGTCTCTAGTCACATACACTTCTATTGAGAAGTAAACCCAATTAACAGGACTTCTGTACTTGAAAAGTGCAAGGCAATCCTCCCATCCTGACTATTTGCTTTTTGTATGGAAAATATGATGAAATCCACCCCCTTGTCCCCCAGAAAGAATGCTTCACTGATTCCCTAAGCCCAGATAGCAAGGAGCTCACTCATCTTAGTTTGGTCATTTGTGCACATCTGGCAAATAGCATGAGCACTGGAAGTATACCCCAGACTTGGAGAAGGGCTACTTAGCCACTTGTCAGCGACCCCTTAGTACAAGAAATACTGAAATGGCCAACGAGCAATGGTTTCTTGGTAAGAGCGACCAATAGGCAGAGAGGAGGAGGAGGGGTGGGGCCACAGGGGGCAGCATATGCAAATAGAGAGGTGAGATCCAGAAACAATTAGCAGTCCAGCACTAGCTTAACTTTGCATCTAAAATTAAGATGGCTGCCTCAGTATAACAGCCATCTTTGCCCTTCGTTCTACCTGCCTCCTCCTTGCTATGACTAATGAGGCTGAAATGTACCTGGGACTGGTGAACAGTAGAGAACACGGAGTGAGCAAAGCTTCTGAGGAAGTCATGTCCTGTTCTCCCCAACCCCAGCTGTGAAGTAATGATACAGGAAGAGCTGAAGAGCCTGGGGCAGAAGTGGCTTGACTGATAGGTATGGCATGGGTTGTTCAAGGGTGAGCCAGAGGAATGGCAGTCTAGGAGGCGCCTCTCTCAGGACTTGGCACTGACTCCCCTACCTCATTATCAATTAGCAAACAGAGAGCAGGAATGAGACAACTATACAGGCCACCTAATAATCTGGGGAGGCCAGGAAGTAGCCAGGAGGCAGGGTCTAGACAGAACAATAGCTGGCAGCTTGGTAGTACAAGGGATAAAGAGATGGATTTAGGGTCAGGAAGACTTGAGTTCAAAACATGCCTCAGCAGCATAGACAATGAAGAAATATAAGTACTCACCATATATGTACCAAATGGTATAGCATCCAGATTTTTAAAGGAGGAAATAGATAGTAAAAATATACTAGTGAGAGACCTCAACTTTCCCCTATCAGATCTAGATAAATCAAACCAAAAAAAAAATAAGAAAGAAGTGAATGAAATTTTAGAAAAAATAGAGTTAATAGATAGCTGGAGAAAACTAAACTGGGATAAAAAGGAGTATATCTTCTTTTCAGCAGCACATGGCACATTTACAAAGACTGACCATGTAATAGGGCATAAGAACATCACAAACAAATGCAGAAAAGCAGAAATAATAAATGCAACTTTTTCAGATCATAATGCAATAAAAATTATAATTCAAATCCTGCCTCAGACATCTACAAGCAGTGTGACACTGAGAAAGTCACTTAACCACTCAGCCCCAGTTTCCTCATCTGTAAAATAGAGATAGTACCTACCTCCCCAGGGTATTGTGAGGATTCAATAAAATAATATTTGTTAAGTGCTTTGCAACTCTTATAACACAACATAAATGTTGCCTAATATTATTGTTGTGGTTTAAGCACATGGATCATGTGCCTGAAATTCCTGGGTTTGGGGTATGGTAATAGCCTGGTTTGGGACTGTCTGAGCCATAGAGGAGCCATGGGCAGCTAGAACACATGGTGGTTAGTTATAGTTGTTTTAAATGATTTGGTTTTATTTCCTTTTGCTTATGTGGGTATAAGTGAAAAACTATATACAATTCAGCTATGTTTGTGTGATTAACTCCATTGTACTATACTGTGTGACTGTATTAATTGCAGAGGCTGTGAAGCCTTCTTGATGAGTACGAGCCGAGCCAAGAGCCTAATTAGATATATTCACAATGATCACATCCCAGACCGAGAAGAATGCTGTCACCCACAAAAGAAGCCAAGCAGGTAGCCAGCTTTCTGAAAACCATAAAGAAAGGAGTTGGTATCTCCCATAAATGCCTCCTGGTGTTGGGCAAAGTACATAACAACCTAAGTGAACATGAGATTGCCATTACCTGGTCCTTATTATTGGAAAGGATCGGGTAAGTGACCATCCAGTTTCCCAGTGATTAGATCAGGTTCTCTGCTTCAAGAACCTAGAGAGTCATCTCTATGCCAATGGTACTAGAGTAGAGTTTGTGCTACTAGAATAGAGCTCATGATAAAAAAAATGCTATCCACCTCTAGAAAAAGAATTGATGGACTCTGAATGTAGAGCAAAGCATCCTTTTTAAAATTTTATTTTTCTTCTTTTTTGTCTGTTTTCTTTCACAAAATGACTTATATGGAAATATGTTTTGCATGGCTGCACATGTATAACCTATATCAGATTGTTGGCCTTCTCAATGAGGGAGGAAAAAGGAGGAAGGAAGGGAGAAAATTTGGAACTCAAAATGAAAAACAACAACTGTTAAAATTTGTTTTTACATGGAATTGGAAGAAAGTGAAAAATATTTTTAAATGGTTGTTAGTAACTTTACTCTGACATCCTCCAGCACCATCCTCGATTATAATCAAGAGCATTTTCTCCACCACTTTCTTAATTCTATACAAGACCATATGTACTATATAATATGTCTATACAGCCATTACCTTCTTCACGAAATTTTCCCTCATCCTCTTGCTCTTCAATTGCTAGTCCTCTCACAGTTCCCAAATTACCTTGTATTTACTTATGTCTGTATTTGTTATATACCCACCCAGCAAAACGCAAGCCCCCTCCCCAAGGCAGGGATTGACATGTTTTGTCTTTATGTCCCCATTGCCCAGCACAGTGCCTGGCACAAACTTTACTTCTTAATTAACATTTGTTCAATTGGATTGTCAAGTTACCATTTGGGGATCACAAGAATCTGAGTCCATTTAGTGTGGGGGTAAATAGTCCTACATACTTTAACATGGCCTGAGGGGATCACTGTATTGCAGCAAGACACAATCACTTACATTTGTAGCAAAAAAACTGAGTCACATACAGGGTCAAAATTCATTTAATATACCAAGTTTGTCTACTAAAGCAAGGAAGTATGTCGTGTACTTCAGAAAGATTTTCATCCAAAACGATTGAGGTTTTCCCAAATTTTATAGTTAAAAGATAAATAAGACAAGAGTATATATAATATAGCAGAAGTACTTGATTTGCCCCATTTAGGTAATAATCATAAATCAGCTGTGGTATCAAGTATGGATTATTTTTCTAACATGCTCAAGGAGCCCGGAACTGTGTCTTAACTTTCAAGATTCAAAATGATCTTGAGAGCAGCACATTTGACCGGCTGTCCATGATGATGAACAATGATGTTCCAGGGCGCCAGGAAGGAATCCTAGAGGTGCTGAGCCTACTTCTCCTATCATAAGATCAAAGGGTTTTGGAGTTGGATGGGATTTTAGAGATCACCTAATTTGACACCCTCATTTTATAAGAGAGGAAACCAAGGCCCAGGGACATTATTCTTGTTTATATCTTCCCTAATTTCATGATTTTAAAAAATATTTAACAAGTACTATTTCATGGATCTGTGATATCATCATCAGTGTGGCCAGTGCCCTGAAACTTAAGATATCTTTGAGAGTTGCTGTAGCAAAAAATTAAATTAAAAAAATCCATTCCTCTGCAGCCAGTCTAGAGACGAGCCTCTCCAAATCTTGCTAGATTGGCACTCCACAGAACAGCCTGTCACCGGTTCTGCCCTCAAAGCCTTTTCCATCTGGGTAGGACCTGCCAGGGCTTGAGCCTTGTTGGCAGAGCCTCCCAAAATACAGACTTATCTACCCATTTCAATGGGAGAGGTTGATGATAGTATTTTTAAACATATGCTGATTTTGGTAGGGTTTATTATACATTTTCAAAATCTTTTCAGTGACTTTTAAGTCTCTATTTTAGCACCAGGGTATTTGGACTATGTTTTGCTATCCAAACCCGTCCTGTTATGTGGTCTTTCTCAGGTAGAAATATCTTTCTTTCTTCTTGAGAAACTTAATGTATTATTGATTCTAAAATAATAGTTTTGTTATTTTACCAAGATGGTTCTCGTTTGTCCCATTTGATGAGGTTGACCTTCCATGTTTCCAGCTTCCACCTCTAGGAAGAGTGGCTGCCTCCAGTAGAGGCTGCACATCCACTTGTTGTGGATGTTGTAGAGATTATTCCTGCTTGGTACAAATTGGGCTAGTCAACCGTGGAAGTCCCTCCTACCCTGAGGATTCTAGCCATAAGCTAGGCCCCCTGTGAGGGAAGGTGACTTTATGTCATGGTCGGGTCTAGGGTTCCAAAGTTCCTTAGGATGCCAAATCACCCCCGCCTCACTCTAAAGAGAATGCAAGGGGAATTCAGAAGGAAATGATCAGTCTTAGGATTCCAACATCTGAAAAGTTGTTACCCAGAAGAGGGATTAGCTTTGTTCTTCTTGGCCCTAGAGAGAAGAACCAGGAGTGGTAAGTGGAAATTACACAGAGAGAGATTTCGACTTGAAATAAGGGATAAGTTCCTGTGACTTGGATCTACTCAAAAGTCGAATGGGCAACCTCCAGAAGAAACAGATCTTGTCATTAGAGACCTTCAAATGGAAGTCAGATGGCTACTTTGGGAGGATATCGTAGAGGGAGTTCTTGTTCAGACAGTATCTCAGATACTCTTTTAGATCTCTCTTCAGCTCTGCAATTTTGGAAGCATCTACCCGGTCTTCTTCTGCTGGTGACCCAGAGGTGTACCAGAACAAACGGACTCACAAGAACTGAGGATTACATTTTTTAAACCCTCCTCTTCTGCCTTCGATACTGCGTATTGATTCCAAGGCAGAAGAGTGGTAAGGGTGGGCAATGGGAGGTCAAGTGACTTGCCCAGGGTCACACAGCTGGGAAGTGTCTGAGGTCAGATTTGAACCTGGGACCTCCCATCTCTAGGCCTGGCTCTCCATCCACTCTCAATCTGAGCCACTCAGCTGCTCCTGGGATTACATTTTAAATGCGAGCATTTACCTTAGAAATTGGCACACTGCAAACTGTGACTTGACTTATTGTTTTGTTGATTGTCTACATTTAAGAAAGTATTGTTGCAGATTCAACCTAAAAATGTGGCCTGCATATGTTGTTTTCCCCCAGAGAGTCCGTTGTTAAACATTTGTCAGTATATATCTGCATGGACTCCTTCTTGCCTTAGGATTACTGACAGTGGGAACCAAGAGGGAAGGGGTGCAAGTTGAACCAAGGCTGTGCTCACGCAGTGTCTAGCATCTAAATGAAATGTAAGACCCTCAGGCCTTACCGCAGTTAAACACCTGATCATGTCGAAACGCCTTGATGTTTGCGGGTTACCAGGACATAGACAAAGCTCTAGAAGTTGTCCCCTGAAAACCATTGAAGTCAATTCTAATGGCTTTAATTTTTCTCTAGAGTGTGACGCCCAATTGCTCCAAATCTGTCTGTCAAAAGATGTGCAGGCTCCTCCGTCTCATTTCTTATCTAGAAGGGAATCAGTAGATGACAGGTTTGGGCGGCCTCTCAGTGGCCTGGTAAGGGACCAGACTAATTTGGCTGTAATGGTTTGGCTTCTCAGAAGTATCGTGGTACAGTGGTGAGTACTCAGTTTATTGGATTTTGATGTTTTAGTACCTGCGTGCCCATTGACAAGCTGCTAAACAAACCTCTCTGACTTCTTATTCTTAACTCCTTGCCTATAAGATGAGGGAATTGGCTTAAATGATCTTGGAGGTCCCTTCCACAATTCTATGACCTGAGTTTGAATCCCATCTGTGCTCCTTTACTTACTCTCTGCATGACTTTGGCTGAATTGCTGCCCTTTTCTGGGCCTCGGTTTTTTCATATGTAAAACAAAGGTGCTGGATCACATGAGCTCTGAAGCCCTCTCAGCAGAAAGTGTCTTGCCCAAAGCCACAAGGATACTAAGCAATAAAGCTGAAGGTAGGATATGGACCTTCCCAGGGCTCATGAAATGACAGCATTTAGGCAGTCACGGCCTGTCCCTACACATAAAGCTGCATCATTAAGTTCACTGCTCAAGTGAAGGCTTTAAAATGAATGCAAATAGGTTTGGGGTGACAATATGTGTATAACCCAGATCGGAGTGCCTGCCAACTCCAGGAGGCAGGAGGGAGAGGACGGAGGGAGACGACCGGGGTCATCTAACTTTGGAAAGCTCCAGTGGGAATTTGTCAGTACATGTGATTGGTCCGACAAATAAATAAATGGATAAGCAGCTAAATAAATAAATAAATAGATGGATGGATGAATAGATAGCTAGATAAATGAATAGATAGATAGAAAAATAAATAAATAAGCCTCCTATAAAAATCAAATCAAATCAATGCAAAGTGCTCAGAAAGGCAAAAATATAGGCTGAAAATGGAAATCTTTGGAGAGAGAGAGAGAGAGAGAGAGAGAGAGAGAGAGAGAGAGAGAGAATGAGAATGAGAATGAATTTTAATTGTAAGTTCCTAGATGAAGAGAGGTTGGATATGTGGATGTACCCTTTGGTCTTTTCGTGAGTTTTTAGGGAGCAGGTAGGCAGTGCACTGAAACAGAAAGGGCACTGGACTTGGTCTCAGGCTCAGAAGATCTGGCTTCAAATCTCAACTTACCTGCTTCCTATCCATGGTTGACCTTGGACAAATAATCCCTTGACCACTCTGAGACTTAGCTTCACAGAATCACTGAATTTGATATTTGAAAGGGACCTCCATCTAGTCCACCCAGTTGGAAATCCAATTGAGTCCAATCCTCCCTTGTAAAAATACTTCTACTAGCTACCTCACAAGACTGTGAAGAAAGTACTTTGTAGACTTCCAACTACTACAGAAAAGGGAGCTATTATAAGTAGTGCCCTCCTCAGTTGACAAACATCCCACGATTCAGGTCTGGAAAGGATGAGCCTCTGCTTCTTTAGCAACCTTTTCTAGGGCTCTGTCTCATAAGTCATACTCCTCAGTAGTGCTCCCTTCTATTGAACAGGAAGAGCCTTCTGGCACTTCACTTTTCCTTGGCTTTACTCCCAGATCCTTTCAGCTCTAAGTTAAGCTCTAGGTCTAAGGTTTCCCCACCCTCTTGGCAGCAGCAGCTATGTTGGTAATCACTTTGCCAATAGTGGATTCAGGGGGAATTGTCCTAATGCTGGAGAGAAGCAATAAAAATTACCACCTACTCCCACTCACCAACCTTTTCATCCATAGAGAATCAGAGAAACTTAGAGCTGCAAGGGACCAAAGAAGTCACTCAGGTCAATCCCCTTACTTTAAAAAGAAGGAAACTGAGGCCCATAGAGGAGAAAGGATTTCTCCAAAGTCACATAGCTAGTAAGTGATAGAGCCGGAACTGGAGAACTCAGCACTTGCTATTCAATCCAAGTACTCTTTCCTTTATACTGAAAAGCATTTCTAAGGCCATGCCTCCTTTCAGGAAGATGAGGGAAATGTTGAGAAGCATGGGTGAGGTTGTCATTATCAGAACCAGACTTATCTGGCCCACAATCCATTTCAAGAAACCATTTCATTCAAATTGGTCTCTTCTTAGTGGGGGACAGGGAGAGGGAGGGGATTGAAAGGGGATGTCTAGCTTCTCTCTTTGATCTGTAAAGAATGGAAATACTGTAGTATACAGGAGAGAGGGTGGGTCTGTTGGCCATGTCTGGCTCTGATCATTCATCCTCATCATCTGTATGGATTAGGAGAGGAAGAAGAAAGGAAGAAGGAGTACAGAAAGTGTGGTGTTTACACTCCAAAAAGAGCCATGTCAGAGAGGGAAGTAAAGAAGGAATTAGAACCAGTTAGAAAGTATCTCTCTTAGGACTGACTCATTCTGAAATAAGGCACCTACTTTGCCTGTCAGTCTATCAGATCCTCTATGGGCCAATCCCATAGGACCATGGGTAGAGAGAAGGGATCTTCTAAATGTCTGACTAACAGATGCACAGTTCTCTATTCGACCACATCTCCAAGGCTTCTTGCCTCCTTGTGATTCCATTTCCTGCCCCTAGCTATCTTCGTATTTAACTTCAAGTTGTTGACCCAAAGATGTCCATCAAGGAGAAGTTCCTGTTCATAGACCCAGTACCAGTCAGGCATTGACAGGTCCACAGACATCAACTATAGACTAAGGCTCTTCCTTAATAACTTTATTCATTAGAGAGGCAAGATGGTATGGTAGAGAGTGTTAGGCTTGGAGTCAGGAAGACCTAAGTTCAAATCCTGACTTTGACATGGGCAAGTCTTAAGCCTCAGTTTCCATATCACATAATGGTGATGATAGTACTACCGTACCTACCTGGATGGGCTTCTGTGAAGATCAAATGAGATAAGGTGCATAAAGTACTTCATAAACCTTTGAACTGTGGCAAAATGTAAGCTATTTTTATTGCTGGCTGCACAGGTAATGCAAGGGCACAGAAAGAATGGCTTAGGGCAAATAAGATGCTTATTTCATTGAGATCCAATCCAGCATGCCCATTTGAATCACCTTGAGATTAGATCACCAGAAATGTTAGATGGAGGAAATTAAGGGAGAACCGCTCTTCTGAGCCCAAACTCTAATGGAACAATACATTCAATAAACACAGGCCTGAACCAACTTGTACTTGGCCAGGAGAGTGGCTTGGGGAGGTATGTGGGGTGGTAACAAGCTTATCCTTCAAACCTGGCTCACATCCTACTACCTCCTCAGTGAGGCCTTTCCTGCCCACCTTCAGGACAAATTCTATTATGGCCTTCCTGGGAGATCCTGTAGCACTTCATGTTTGAATCATTCATTCAGGGTGTCATAGAAGCCAGAGCTAAAAGGATCCACTCACTCATTTTACAGAGGCCCACATACAGGACATGACTTACCCAAGGTCACAGAGGTATAATCAATAGCTTGCAACTCTACTATGCTACCTACTCTTAGTTTATACTGCTTTGTGTTAACTCTTCCTGGGCACCTAACTACACGGTAAGCTCCTTGAGGCAGCGCCTCCATGTGAATGACCTTTATTCCCCTCCCAGCACCTAGCATAGTGCTTTGTACACAGCAGATGACAAACGAAGAATTAGTGATTATATGATTCAAATGTGCCTTAAACAATTTCAGCTCTCATGATACAATGAGATTTGGAGGCAGAGGATCTAGGTTCATATCCTGGTTCTGACACTTATTACCTGTGTGACCATGGGCCTCTGTAAAATGACAGGCCAAATCAAATGAGCTCTAAATCTAAGAGCCCACAGACTCCTCCAGGATAGTCTCCGTGCTTTTCATGTGTTCTTTGGTATAAAGCAATACATAGTAAACCCGCGACATGGACGAATAATGAGTACCAGCTATTCCCAAACATTCCTCTGAGTCTCAGCTTCCAGATCATATCCACGTTTGTAGTCTTCTTCCCAATCACTGAGCATCTCCTCTTTGACTTACTTCAAGGTGACCTGCTGAAGAATATCTTATAAAAGAGATACACATTAATGATCCGTAAAAGTAAACCGATGGGATAAATGAATGACTTCAGCAGGGCTGCTGCTCCATTGCAGAAGTTAAGCAGCACCAAAGTGTGCTTAGGTGCACCCAGAGAAATGAAGCTGAGGTCCTGTAAGCACTCCAGCTGATAAACAATACACTCGGTAAGGACCGCAATCCAAATGAACTTCGAAGCTGCCCTAGCATATCTAACAGTCCTAATGTGGCGGGTCTCAGCTGGAAGGAATGTGATCAGAAAGGCCTCCAGACTCACACAGCTGAGGAAAAGGGAGCTGACATGGGCATTTGCAGTTTGGAAGTTTTGCCACAGGACCATCTGAAAAGAACTTGATGATCTTTCACCCTGGAAGGCATCTAGAAGCATGGCAAGCACGCTAAAACCCATCAGGATGTCCGCCTGCGCCACGTTATGAATAAACACTACAGTGGATTTCCTGGATATGTTGGGAGACCTCAGGAGCAGTGTGACATACAAACTAGCACATAGGCCCAGCAAGCTGATGAAGATGTTGGGAAATGGCAGGATGAGATACTGGACATATTTGAACACCAGGTACCTTCTGAGATCTTTCATGTGATCTCGATTTGTGAACTCTTGCAAGTGGAAAAGATTCCTAAAAAGATGTGAAGAAGGAAAGAAATTAGAGTAAGTCTAAAAGAGGTCAAATAACAGACTTCCCCAAACCTAGGTGTATGTTTCACTTGAGCACGCTAGCGCACACTAACATCTTTCATATGTTCGCTTCAACCCCTTTCTGAGCAGGTCATGTATCCACACGAAACCATCTACCCCTGGTGATGGAGATTAATGATAAAGGCAATGGCTGGGTTCCATTTCCATGGCTTTTCTGCATGCAAATGAAGCTTTCATTCACACTTTTTTCTCCTGAACTGAGTTGCAGGGAAGAATAAGGAGCAATTCCATTTCTCCTTTCATGGGTGCATCAGTGCATGCCTGCATAAGAGGAGCTTAAGTGGGCACACCATGGGACAAGAATTTGTTAGAGGAAGTGTGGAATTCTTCCAGTTGGGTGAAACCAACAGGACCATGAAAATGTAGGAGTGCATGACAGAAAATCTGCTTCACTGAAAGGATCCTAGCTGGGCAAGACTGACAGTAAAGTCTCAGGAAAGGCTGTCAGGAGGAGAGGATTTCAAGGTGGAAAGCATTTACCTCAACCTTCTCATTTGACAGAGGAGATGGAAGCCCTGAGAGGGGAAGGGACTTACCTGTGATCAGACAGATTTGATTCTAGGTCCTCTGACTCCAAAACAGATGCATCTCCTACTATATAACACTTCAAACTGCAGCAGGGTGGATAGTCTTTTTAAAGTGATGGTTACCACAAAGGGGATGGTTTATACAGCTAAGTGGTACAATGGAGAGTGCACTGGTGCTGGAGCCAGGGAGACCTGGCACATAGTAGGCACTTAGTCAATACTTCTTCCCTTCCCTAATCCCTTTTGTCTGAGCAGCTTCATTTCATTCTAACCTCAAATGTTTTGTTTTACATTAGTGATACATGAATCTAACAGCATAAAATGCTGGATAGAGTATGGACCTTGGAGTCAGGAAGATCTAGGTTCAAAACCTACCTCGGACACTAGCTGTGTGACCTTAGAAACTTCCAACTTTAAGTCTAAACTCTTATGATCCGTCCTTCCTATTCTGTGAGTCTTCATCACTGACTGCCTATTTTGTTGGTTATCCCTTCGTATGTACACATCTTAATTCCTCAGCTTTACTGTGAACTCCTTGAGGATTGACATCTACTTGATGAAGTAAGGAAAAAAGCTCACATCAGAAGAGATGAGGGGAGAGAATGCCTACTGAACAGTTAAAGGGCCTCAAGAGGTTCAAGGGAGTCTTGTATTTAGACACCAAATTTTTTGTTTAGGTCTGGTCTTTTCATCAGGAATGCTTGGAAATCTTCTATTTTAGTAAATTATTTTTCTCAGGAGGACAGATTGAGCCAGACAAACCAACCAACGAGCTCTCCTCACCTCCTACTCCCTACCTGCTGATCTCATCCTTATTTCTGTGCCTTGGAATTGCCACTCCTGCACTTGCCCTCTCTTTCCTGCTTCAATCCTTTGGTCTTAGTTCCTGGGGAAACCCTGGTTCTCAACCAGCCTAACCTACCCTCTGTTTATGTTTCTTTGGGTCTCAATGCTAAATTTGTCACTCTTTAGCCAGGAGGGAACTCCCCTCAGCAGCTGTGATAGCCTGATTCACTGGCATATGGCGGCCCCCTGCGGAGAATATGACAGTAGTGACTATTTCATATGTGTATTTTCTTCCCTACATCCATTAGCACTGTGCCTTGTCCATAACAAATACTCAGCCAACATGTAATTATTGATTGACTGGTCCTTCAAAATTCAGAAGAGCAGAAACTATCAGTGGCCCTACTCAAATAGCTTTTAGAAAGATTAAACATGGCTGAAAATTGGTAGTAAGTTGTTCAAGTTGGAGTGTCAAATGGAGCTTCCCAGAAGAGACAAGAGAGCTTGGAGGCATTGGGGTACAATAGGAAGAATGCTGAACTTGGAGTCAGGGGACCAGAGTTCTAATCAGTTCTCTGCTATTTCTGACCTCTATAGCCTGGGTCAAGTCACAAAAAAGTTATTCCCTGGGTTTCAGCTTCCTCATCTCTAATATGAGGGCATTAGGCCAGATGTCCATGGAGGTCCCTTCCAACCATACATAGGACTCTGATCCTGTGTTATTGTAGAACTGTGAACGAATGCCAAAAGAGACTACTTAACCCAAAGAAAGGTCCATATTTTCATCCTTATATGTATCCTATTTTATGACTTCACATCAATGGGTCCACCATTGGGACTTCCATTTCTCTCTATATTGCAAAACCTAGGACACATCCTGTCCTATCAAGTGAACTAATAGTCCTAGCTAATCATGCCTACACAGAATGACACCATCTCTTATCCCTGGTGTTCATTACATGACTGCCTCGCTTTTTCTGATCTCATGTCATCAGTAGAGTGTTGTTGGCCTGCTTGTATCTACCATACATCTTTCCTGATGGATGCTCAAGAGCTGCACTGAAATCCACAAAACATTCAAAGACCCCAAGAAAGGCTTCCAATGCCATGGGTGGACCCAGTCTAGAGGATTACAGGACATGGACAAGAGTCAAAAAGGATGATGACTTGGATAATAAGTTGTGCTCTGCACCCCAAGATGGTAGAAGGTAAACAGACACACTGATGAGATCACGGAGCCCTTGAAACATTGAGACATGATGAAAATGTCACTCACAGCAATTGAAGAGATAACACTGCTAACTGGTCAACCCTTTGATTTGTCATTCCTGCACCTAAGTAGCTCCAATCTGAACTCCTCTTGATGACTTGGGGAGAAAGTCTATGCTATTCACATTCAAAAAGGCCTCTGAGGAATTGATTCAGCATGATCCTAGAAAGGGTACTGGGCTTAGAGTCAGGAGGACCATCGTTCAAATATTTCCTCAGGTTTATATTCAATAATTACTGGTATTGTGCCCCTAGACAAATTATTTAATTTCTCTGCACCTCAGTTTTCTCATCTGCAAAATGGAATTGAAGATGGTTTATCTCGGTAGCATCTAAGGTACCTTCTAGCTCTAACTCTTTTGAGTCTATGATTTAGTGAAATGGTAAAGAAATAAAGACTTCTTGTCTCCCATTTTTGTCCCCACTATTCAAGCTCTGAATGAAGGTATTACTGCTTGGCTCAGTATTATTGCTAGGGTTATTACTTTGAGGTAATTTTACCGTCTTTTAAAAAACACCCATTCCTGTAAAACAGAGGCCTTTATTGGCACTTTGTCTCTAAATCCCATGCAGAGTACTTCAAACCTTAGAACTTCTCCCTAAGGCAAAAATCTTGAAATGCTTTTATTTTTCCCATTAGTGGGAAAGAAACTCATATTTTCCATTCTCATTCTTTGGGCACATTGCTCATTAGCAGCTAGGAGCATATCAAGGCCAAGGTCTCAGGCAGCCTATTCCAGTGCCAATTTTGCAGGCAAACATCCCTCTCCTCCCCCTTTCTGTGTCTTATACCCATAAAATGTAGGCACCCATTATTTGTCATTTGGAGATCCCAAAAGTGGCAGGGAACCCACCCCCACCATCACCACCACCACTGGCCTCTGGTCAATGAGAGCCACAGTTAACTGGAAATGAACACCAGATGTTCTAGAAGAGAAACAAAAGTCAAAGAAAAAGCCAAGTCTAAGATGTTAACCATGAGGCCTGAAAAGTCTCAGTGCCCCAGCCATTTTGGAGGTCGGGCATTGCAGAACACAGTGACCTTTGTAGTATATAGTTAGGGTTTGGGGAACATACCCTCATCGCTGGCTTATATAGCAGTCTAATTAGTCTTTAAAAGATTTGTCTGACTCAATCAATCACTAAGCATCTATTGAGCACCTACTATGTACCAGGTGCTAGAGTGACAAATACAAAAACTAAAATGATCCCTCCTCTCCTCTCATCTTATCTAAGATCCCATGGAGTGTGATTGTTAAATTAATTGGTAATTCAAGGTCACTAACTTGGGAAACATTCCCTCTGTGTCTAAGAACTATCCTTACCATCTCCTTCCTATAAAACAGGGGCCTGCCCTCTACAGGAATACAGCATGGCTGCCATGTGTCACGTGAACAAATAAAAACTCCAACAAGAAGATGGGAAAGTGGGGAGGATGGCAGTGGAGCCTTGCTAGAGCCCCTAAAATGATGCCACATAGACAGCTACTTTCTCTGCATACTCCTCAGACAGCCCTTGCATGTGTCACTGACTGTCATTTTTCCAGTACGTGGTATTTCTCTCTCTCTCTCTCTCTCTCTCTCTCTCTCTCTCTCTCTCTCTCTCTCTCTCTCTCTCTCTCTCTCTCTCTCTCTCCCCCACCTTCTTCTTCATCCTCCTCCCTATAATGTAATAGGAAAAACTGGCATTTGTAGAGTGCTTTACATTCAGTAGCCTACAATAACCTGGAGAGGTAGGCACTACTGACATGATTATTCTCGTTTTGTAGATGAAAGATGAGGCTCTGTGGCATCGAGTGACTTGCCCCAAATTATAAGAGTCAGTGAGCAGAAGATTTAAAGTCCACTCTACAACTCCAAATCAGTGTGCACATTCTCTTATCCCAGCAGAAATTGAAATATAATTTGTTGCATTTAATGAATAGCTTTATATCTCCTCATTTTCATTTTAAGTGTGAATGTAGCATTTTAGACTTATCTTTCAAAACAAAACAGGCTTTTTTTAACTTCATAGGAGCATAAATTTAAAGTTGGAAGGTACCTCAGAAGTCATCTAGCAGTATCTCCCCCCAGCTTTTCATTTTACATATGAGAAAACTAAGGCCCAAGAAAGTAAAATGGCATGCCCAAGGTCATACAGGCAGTGACTGCTAGAGTCAGGCCTTGAGCTCAAGTCCTCTGCCTCCGGGATTTCTGTTATACTCTACTGCCTCCCTGCTTCTGTGGCCTGATTGATTTCCCCCGCCCCGACCCCTGCAGTGGGTATGTGGTCCCCAGTAGACAGGGAATTCCTCCCTGCTAGGTTAGGTTTGTGGTGGAAACCTGAAATGCTATCATAGTTCAGAGATGGGAGATCACAGGGGTAAGGAAAGTGGCAAAATAACAGTGGTGACTTGTGAGTTGGCCATGAAGAAAGGGGAGGAGAGGCAGTATGATGCCACTAAAAGAACACTGGATTGAGAGCCATAAGACCTGTGTTCAAATCATGGCTCTTCTACTTATTAACTGGCAACTCCTGTCTCAGCCAGCAGAGACAGTGGGGGTAAAGATGAAGACTCTTGGTGAGGCTCCTTTCTTTCCCCTCCCCTGATATGCAGTCTCCCTCTCCTAATGTATTCCATTGCACAGGTTTTGTAGCTGGCCATTGTGAAACATTTAAGGCTCTTGGTATTCTACTAGGATCCCACTGGAAGAAGCGGGAGCTTTGGGAAATTCATAAAGAAAATGCCATATACTTACATCCATCCTGGGTCCATCAATAAACTTGGGAATATAGGAAAAACAAATCTAAGGAAAGAAAATAGCAGGTACTACAAGATTAATCCAACAGTTAGCTTCAACTTGTTTAAAAGTAACTGAAAGCCCCCACAAAATCCCCATCTCTGTACATAGTGAGTCACCTGCAAAGGCTATTACAGTGTATTCATTTGAGAGCCCTGAGATTAGAAATCCTGGAGAGGTGACCTTGAACTCGCCAACATCTCACTGCTTTGAGAATCTAAAGTTCTTACGGAGTAGTTATGAAGCCAGTCATAGGCTTGCTTTCAGAGTCATGAAGACCTAAGAGTAGCTCCTGCCTCTGACACATACTGGCTGTTCCCTTTAACCTCTTAGCACCCTAAGTGTCTCTTTAAGACTACCAGTTACAGAGCACTTGCCCATCTGGATTGTTTCCTTATTCCAAGTTCCTTCTCCATATTAATAAAAGCACAGCTTTATTCCCACCTCCATTGCTTCTCAGCCTTTTGGCTAAGATCACATGTGGTACTAATCCCATCTCTCTCCAAAAGATACTCTCTCCATTATTCCTAACCAGCCACTCCAGACTCTAGAGGCAGTGTGGCATGGTGGACAGAGTGCTGGACTTGGAGTCAAGAAAATGTGGGTTTAAATCCCATCTCAGACACTTAGTAGCTATAGGACCCCAAACAGCTCATTTAACTTCTCTGAGTTCCAGGTTCCTTTTCTGGATAATGGGAATAGCTCTACCTCCTGGGTTGCTGTGAGGATCAAATGAGATAATGAATATAAAGTGCTCTGCACACCAGAAATGTCCTTTGTTAACAACGACATCATCGTCATCATCTACTAAGCCTCTGTAGGATACTTCTAGAAAAACCTGGAAAAACTTACACAAACTGATGCAAAGTGAAGCGAGCAGAAGCAGGAGAACATTGTATACAGTAATAGCAATATTGTAAGGATGATCAACTATTAATGGCTTAGACGTTCTCAGCAATATAATGATCTAAGACAGTTCCAAAGGACTTAGGATGAAAAATGCTGAGTACCTCTGAATAATGCTATCCATCTATGAAAATTCAATCTACCTCCAGACTCCAATTAATGGAGTCCAAATGCAGATTGAAGCATACGTTTTTACTTTGTTTTTCTTAAGGGTTTTTTTGGTTTGTGTTTTCTTTCACAATGTGACTAATATGGAAATGTGTTTTACATGACTGCACATGTATAACTCACATAAAATTGCTTGGGAAGGGAAGAATTGGGGGCTCAACATTTTTAAAAATAAATGTTAAAAATTGCTTTTACATGTAATTAGAAAAAAACAAAATAAAAGTGAAAATTTTCATTAAAAAAAAAAACACAAAAAGAGTAGGGGAAAAAGAACCCTTGAATCTAGCCCTGGGGCTCAGAGTTACAGTAGTCAGTGAGGCAGGAGGGATAGGCAAGCAGTAGGCTGGGACTTATTAAGAAAAAATGAAAGGAGACTACAGCAATATAGCACAAGGATCATTCACTATGACCAGGTGGGATTTACACCAGGAATGCAAGACTGGTTTAATATTAGGAAAACCATCCGCATAATTGACCATATCAATAATCAAACTAACATAAATTACAAGATTATCTCAATAGATGCAGAAAAGGCCTTCAACAAAATACAACACCCATTCCTATTGAAAACACTAGAAAGTACAGGAATAGATGGGTCATTCCTTAAAATAAGTAGTGTCTACCTAAAACTTTCAGTATCATCGGCAATGGGAATAAGTTAGAAGCCTTCCCAATAAGATAAGGGGTGAAGCAAGGATGCCCATTATCAGCACTATTATCTAGTAACTTATTTGAAATGCTAGCTTTAGCAATAAGCAAAGAAAAAGAAATTGAAAGAATTTAAAGCAAGCAATGAGGAAACTAGCCTATCATTCTTTGCACATATAGATGGTATACTTCGAGAATCCTAGAAAATCAACCAAAAACTAAATGAAATAATGACGTGCAAGGTTGCAGTATACAAAATAAACCCACATAAATCATCAGCATTTCTGTATGTTAACAAGAAAGTCCAAGCAACAAAAGTAAGAAAGAGAAATTCCATTTAAAATCACCTTAAACAATATAAAAGAGCTGGGAATC
>NC_058136.1:36390487-36432602 GCF_016433145.1 Gracilinanus agilis | reverse complement strand
ACCCATGAGCAATCAATGTTTTTCCAATTGTTTAAATCTAGTTTTAATTGTTTGGAAAGTGTTTTGTAGTTGTTTTCGTATAATTCCTGTGTTTGTTTTGGTAGATAGCTTCCTAAATATTTTATATTGTCTAGGGTGATTTTAAATGGAATTTCTCTTTCTAACTCTTGCTGCTGAGATGTGTTGGAAATATATAGAAATGCTGATGATTTATGTGCATTTATTTTGTATACTGCAACTTTGCTAAATTTGTTGATTATTTCCACTAGCTTTTTAGTTGATTCTCTAGGATTCTTTAAGTAGACCATCATATTATCTGCAAAGAGTGATAGCTTGGTCTCCTTATTGCGTATTTTAATACCTTCAATTTCTTTTTCTTCTCTAATTGCTACCACTAGTGTTTCTAGCACAATGTTAAATAATAGAGGTGATAATGGGCATCCTTGTTTCACTCCTGACCTTATTGGGAAGGCTTCTAATTTATCCCCATGACAGATGATGCTTGTTGATGGTTTTAGATATATACTGTTTATTATTTTTAGGAAAGGCCTTTCTGTTCCTATACTCTCTAGTGTTTTCAATAGGAATGGATGTTGTATTTTGTCAAAGGCTTTTTAGGCATCTATTGAGATAATCATATGATTTTTGTTTGTTTGCTTGCTTGTTGATATGGTCAATTATGTGGATGGTTTTCCTAATGTTGAACCATCTTTGCATTCCTGGTATAAATCCCACCTGATCATAATGAATAATCCTCATGATTACTTGCTGGAGTCTTTTTGCTGGTATTCTATTTAAGATTTTTGCATCTATGTTCATTAAGGAGATTGGTCTGTAGTTTTCTTTCTCTGTTTTTGATCTAACTGGCTTTGGGATAAGTACCATATTTGTATCATAAAAGGAATTTGGTAGAACTCCTTCTTTGCTTATTATTCCAAATAATTTGTATAGTATTGGGATTAGTTGTTCTTTGAATGTTTGATAGAATTCACGTGTGAATCCATCTGGTCCTGGGGATTTTTTCTTAGGGAGTTCTTTCATGGTTTGTTCAATTTCTTTTTCAGATATGGGGTTATTTAAGTATTCTATTTCTTCTGCTGTTAATCTAGGCAGTTTATATTTTTGTAAATATTCATCCATATCACTTAGATTGCTATATTTATTGCCATATAATTGGGCAAAATATTTTTTAATGATTGTCTTAATTTCCTCTTCATTAGAGGTGAGGTCTCCCTTTTCATCTTTGATACTGTTAATTTGGTTTTCTTTTTTCCTTTTTTTATTAGATTGACCAGTAATTTGTCAATTTTATTTGTTTTTTCAAAGTACCAGCTTCTGGTCTTATTTATTAATTCAAAAGTTCTTTTACTTTTGATTTTATTAATTTCTCCTTTAATTTTTATGATCTCTAATTTAGTTTTCATCTGGGGATTTTTAATTTGTTTGCTTTCTAGTTTTTTATTTGCGTGCCCAATCCATTGATCTTTGCCCTCCCTAATTTGTTAATATATGCAATCAAAGATATAAATTTCCCCCTGAGTACTGCCTTGGCTGCATCCCACAGAGTTTGGTAGGATGTCTCATCATTGTCATTCTCTTCTATGAAATTGTTAATTGTTTATATGATTTGTTCTTTAACTAACTGATTTTAGAGAAACATATTATTTAGTTTCCAATTAGTTTTTGATTTGCCTATCCATGTACCCTTATTAATTATTATATTTATTGCATTATGATCTGAAAAGGTTGCATTTATTATTTCTGCTCTTTTCATTTGTTTGCCATGTTTCTGTGCCATAGTACATGGTCAATCTTTGTGAATGTACTATGTGCCGTTGAAAAGAAAGTGTATTCCTTTTGTTCCCTATTTATTTTTCTCCACATATCTATTAACTCTAATATTTCTAGGATTTCATTCACCTCTCTTACCTCTTTCTTATTTATTTTTTGGTTTGATTTATCTAGATCTGATATGGGAAGATTCAGGTCTCCAACGAGTATAGTTTTACTATCTATTTCCTCCTTGAACTCTGCAAGTTTCTCCTTTAGAAATTTAGATGCTATAACATTTGGTGCATACATGTTGAGTACTGATATTTCTTTATTGTCTATATTGCCTTTTATCAGGATGTAATTACCTTCCTTATCTCTTTTAACCAGATCTAGTTTTACTTGGACTTTGTCAGATATCATGATTGCAACTCCTGCCTTCTTTTTCTCAGTTGAAGCCCAAATAGATTTTGCTCCCTTTTGTTTTTTTATTTTATTTATTTTATTTTTTTACCCTATGTATATCTACATGCCTCATGTGTTTCTTGTAGACAACATATGGTAGGATTTTGGTTTCTAACCCACTCTACTATTTGCTTCAATTTTATGGGCAAGTTCATCCCATTCACATTCAGAGTTATAGTTATCAACTGTGTATTCCCCAACATTTTGATTCCCTCTCCTTGTCCTGCCCTTTTTCTTTCACTATTTCCTTCTATAGCAGTGTTTTGTTTTTAATCAGTCCCCCTAATCCCCTCCCTTATTGTACTTCCCTTTCTCCCCCACCCCTTCTTATTCCCCTCTTGTTATTCTTTAGGGTCTTTTTAAAACTACCCCCTCTCTCTCCCTCCCTAGTATTGCTTCCCTCCCCACCTATCTGTTTGTTACCCTTCTACTTCTCTATAGGGCACAGATCAATTCTCTGCCCCAATGGATCTGATTGTTCTTCCCTCTTTAAGTTAATTTCAATGCACTTAAGAATTAAGTATTTCCTCTCTCCAACTTCTTTACCCTTCCAGTGTATTGGTCTTCTCCTCTTCCCCCCCCTGCCATGCACTTCTTTATGGAATATAAATTTACTCCATTTTGTCTCTTTTCCCATTTCTCTTAATATTATCTTTTTACCTCTAGTTTTATATATATTTATACATGCATATATATATATATATGTATGTATGTGTGTGTGTGTATATATATATACATTTCATCCTAAACAGTTCCCTCTAAGTATACTTCTTCTAGCTACCCTGATGATAATAACAATTTTTAAAAGTTACCAATATCATCTTTTCTTATAGGGATACAAATCATTTGACCTTATTGGGTCCCTTAGAGAAAAGGATTTTTGTTTTCGGGTTTTTTTCTCCTCTCTTAATTACCTTTTGGAGATTCTCTTGAGTTCTGTGTTTGAGCATCAAATTCTCTGTTTAAGTCCGGTTTTTTCTTCATGAATGCTTGGAAGTCTTCAATTTTATTAAATGACCATACTTTCCCCTGCAAGAATATAGTCAGTTTTGCTGGATAGTTGATTCTTGGTTGTAGACCCAGTTCCCTTGCTTTCCAGAATATTATATTCCATGCTTTCCAGTCCTTCAATGTAGATGCAGCCAGATCCTGCGTTATCCTAACTGTGATTCCCTGGCATCTGAATGACTTCTTCTTAGCAGCTTGTAATATTTTTTCGTTGGTCTGGTAATTTTTTAATTTCGCTATAATATTCCTGGGAGTTGTCAGTTGTGGGTTAAATGTAGGAGGTCATCTGGGGATTCTTTCAATCTCCACTTTTCCCTCTTGTTCGAGAATGTTGGGGCGGTTTTCGTGGATATTTTCCTGTCGGATGATGTCCAGGCTTTCACTTTTGTCATGATATTCTGGTAGACCAATAATTCTTAAATTGTCTCTCTGCAATCTGTTTTCCAGATCTGAGGTTCTGCCAATGAAGTGTTTCATATTTTCCCCAAATTTTTCATTCTTTTGATTTTGTTTTCTAGATTCTTGCTACCTTGTGAAGTCATTTGCTTCTACTTGTTGAATTCTAATTTTTAAAGACTGAATTTCATCCCTGGATTTTTCTTCACCATCTGGTCTGATTTTCTTTGTAGGTCATCTTTCACCTTCTTTGCTTCGTTTTCAAGCTGGTCAATTTTGGCTTTGAAGACACTATTTTCTTGTTTTAGTTCATATATTTCCTTTTTCCAATTATCTTCACCCTCTCTTGATTGTTTTTTGAGTTCTTAAATTAATTGAATTTTGAGTTCTTCCAAAGCCTGTGTCCAATTCGCTGGAGTTTCTGTGTTTTTCTTGGAGTTCCTTGATCTTCTTCTGTTTCATTTGCTTTTTGTTCACTTCCTGGAAAGAAGCTGTCAATTGTAATTTCTTTTTTCTTTTTTCTGTTGTTTACTCATATTTTTTCCTGCTTTCCCTACTGTAATTGGCTGTATTCTTGCTTCTCTGGTTATTTGTTGAATCTTTGGATTTGGGATATTTTGTCTTGAACGAGCACTTTCTCTGCTCTACTGGTTGACTAGATTAAGCAGATGGTTTTAATGAGCGTTGATGTAAGATCTTCTTCAGCTGGCAACAGAAATTTGTAGGTACTTTCTCTGCAGTCTATGAGGGAGGGGTGTTGGAGTCTCTCTGCCCTCTGAAGACTTCTTACCAGTCCTATTGATGGGATTAAGCCAGGGTGGGGTTGATCTGTAGGGCTTGATGTGCCCTGAGGCTAAAACCTCAAAAGAAGGGGAAAAGGGAGCAAGATGGAGCATTTTTGCTGCTTCTAAGTTGCCCTCCTTGCATTTCTCCTCTAGCTGCCTCCCTGCTGTCTGTGTTCAATGCCCTGAGACTAGCTCAGCTGTACCAGCGAGGCCTTTTCTCCAGACTAGTGCATTTGCCTGCCCAGAGATTCCAGGAGCCACTGGCGATTCAGCACAATATGTGGGGGAGGAGTCCTGGGATTCCCCTTCTTCCTTACCCTCAAACCCAACAGTTCAAGAATTCAGGTTTTTTTCTTGGCATACCTCTTGAGCTATCTAGCAGGAGGATCCCCCAGCTCTGTCCTATTGTTAGATTTGGTTTTCTTTCTCCTCAAAGCACTTTGTTTTTTATCTTAGTGTGGAAGGGTATGGAGGTCTGAAGTTTTGCTCCATCTAAGCCGCCATCTGCCCAGAATCCAGTATAGCCAAGTCTTTCACAGTTGATCATCTCATAATATTGCTGTTGCTGTGTATAATGTCCTACTGACTCTGCTTATTTCACTCTGTATCACTTCATGTAGATCTTTTCAGTTTTTTTTCTAAAATCATGCTGCTAATCATTTCTTATAGCACAATAATATTCCATCACCAACATATACTACAATTTGTTCAGCCATTCCCCAATTTTTGGACTTCCTCTCAATTTCCAATTCTTAGCCGCCACAAAAAGAGGTGCTACAAATATTTTTGTAGCTCCTTTCCCCTTTTTTATGATCTCTTTGGTTTATGGACCCAATAGTGGTATTACCGAATCAAAGGGTATACACAGTTTTATATGCCTTTGGGCATAGTTCCAGAATAGTTGAATCAGTTCATGACTCCACCAACAATGCATTAGTGTCTCAATTTTGCAACATCCCCTCCAACATTTATTGGTTTAATGTTATATTTGCCAATCTGATAGGTATGAGGTGGTACCTGTGAGTTGTCTTGATTTGCATTTCTCTCATCAGGGTAGAAAAATTTGAGAAAGTTTTAGTTAAATGAAAATTTGTAGATGTCATAAAATATTTAATGATTTCAGGTTATTTTGTAAATAGGGAGCAGCAAAGATCATGTTCTTGCCAGTGATCATTTCTTATGTATATTTCAGTATGCTAATTTAGCTAAAACTACTCCATACTAGTTTCATATGATTATTGATAGCTTTGATTTCTTCATCTGAAAATTGCTTGTTCATATCCTTTGACCATTTGTCACCTGGGAAATGGCTTGTAGAGATATTTGTTATAAAAAAGTTTTTCCGGTTTGTTGCTTCCTTTCTAATCTTGGTTACATTGGTTTTGTTTGTACAAAAGCTTTTTAATTTAATACAATCAAAATTATTTCTTGTACATCTTGTAATACTTTCTGTCTCTTTTTTGGCCATAGATTTTTCCCTTCTCCAAAGATCTTCCAGGTAAAGTATTTAGTATTCCCATAATTTAGTTATGGTATCATTCTTTATATCTAAATAATATACCCATTTTGATTTTATCTTGGGATGGGGTGTGAGATATTGGTCTATACCTACTTTCTGCCTATATACCTACTTTCTGCCATACCATTTTCCAGTTTTCTCAGCAGTTTTGGCTAAAGAGTGAGTTCTTATTCCAAAAGCTGGGATCTTTGGGTTTAACAAACACTAACCCAAAGAGCCCATTTACCCGTGTATATTGTAGATCTAATCTTTTCCCAATTATTTTTATCTGACTCTATTTGTGTGAAAAGTGTTTGTATCACTCCTGTGTTTGCCTTGGCAAGTAGATTCTCAGGTATTTTTGTATTGTCTCATGTGATTTTAAATGGAGTTTCTCTTTCTATGCCTTGCTGCTTGACTTGTTGGAAATATATAGAAATGCTAATGCTTTGTGTGGGTTTATTTTGTATCCTGGAACTTTGCTAAAGTTATTCATTATGTCCAGTTGCTTTTTAGTTGATTTTCTAGGATTCTCTAAGTAGAACATCATATCATCTGACGAGACTAATAGTTTAGTTTCCTCATTGCCTACTTTAACCCCTTCGATTTCCTTTTCTTCTCCAATTGCTACTGCTAGTGTTTCTAGGACAATGTTAAACAAAATAGGTGATAATGGGCATCCTTGTTTCACTCCTGATCTTCTTCAGAAGGCTTCCAGCGTATTCCCATTGCAGATGATACTTGCTGATGGTTTTAGGTAGATGCTACTTATCGTTTTAAGGAATGGCCCGTTTACTCCTGTGCTTTCGAGTGATTTTAATAGGAATGGGCGTTGTATTTTGTTGAAGGCTTTTTCTGCATTTGTTGAGATAATCATGTGATTTCTGTTGGCTTGTTATTGAGATGGTCAGTTTTGCTGATAGTGTTCCTAAACCCGCCCTGCATTTCTGGTATAAATCCCACCTGGTCACAGTGAATGATCCTTGTGATATACTGCTTTGGTCTCCTTACTAGTATTTTATTTAAACCTAGAAATTTAAGAAAAGAAAGAAAGAAAACAAAAAAGAAAATAGTCCCTGCTTTAAAGGAGTTGGAGGAACAACCCATACACATATAAACAAAAGATTGTTTGTGGAAGGAGTGAGAATTAACAAATGGGAGATTCAGGACATACTTCCTGTAAGAGGTGTCTTGGGAGCTGAGCCTTGAAGGAAGGCAAGAAACCTGAGAGACAGGGATAAGAAGGGAGCACATTCAAAAATGGGTCGGCAAACATAGAAGAAAGAGGTAGAATAGAGTCCAATTGGGGCAGAAAATAGACAATGTGATAGGGAATCATATGAAATGAGGTCAGTAGAGCAGCTTGGGGTCAGTTTTGGAGGATTATAAATCCCAGTTTCTATCTTATCCTAGAACCAATCTGGTTTTTGAGAAAGAGAATGGCATAACAATTGCTTAAATGCCAATTCTGTTCAAGGCTTCTGCTTAGCACTGAAGATGCAAAAATGGAAGGAGTCACAAATCCCTGGAATCAGATACTTCCTAGTTGTGACCCTGGGCAAGTCACTTCACCTTTGTCAGCTTCAATTTCTTTTTTTTTGTAAAAACCCTTACCTTCCATCTTGGAATCAATACTATGTATTGGTTCCAAGGCAGAAGAACAGTAAGGGCTAGGCAATGGGAGTCAAGTGACTTGCCCAGGGTCACACAACTAGGAAGTGTCTGAGGCCAAATTTGAACCTGGGACCTCCTCCCATCTCTAGACCTGACTCTCAATCCACCGAGCCACCCAGCTGCACCCTCAGCTTCAATTTCTTCATCTGTAAAATGGCAACAATAATAACAGCACCTTTCTCCCAGGGCTGTTGTGAGAACCAAATGAGATAATATTGATAAAGTGCCCCATCAACTTTAAAGTGTTATGTAAGCATTATTATTTGATAGAATTATTGTTAGTAGAGAGCTTATAGCCTATGGGGATGGGGGAGATAGGACCTGTTCACAAATAAATATTATATAAGGAAGAATGTGATGGGGACAAAATGCTCTAGGAAGACTGAAGGAGAGAAAACACTTTCAGTGAGGGCAGGGGAGATATAAGGGCAACTTCCTGGTGCATTAATTGTTTCAGTGGTGTGCCAGAGCCAGCTTTCCAAAGCAAACTGATTGTTAAATTCTCAGTGTGAGCATTTACACCTTGGAAATCAGCAAGTGCTACAAATCAAGGCCCAATTTCATGTTTTGCTGAATGTCTATACTTAAGGAAGTGATGGAGAAAATGTTCATGATGCAGATTAAACTTCAAAGTATATCATGTCCATACATACATACATACATACGTACATACTTACATACATACGTGTGTATTTTTCTCCAGAGATCTACTTGGTTTAATTAATCAGCACATCCCTGAAGAGTTTCATAGCTCTACAACTGGAAGGAACGTTAGGATATAGAATCATAGATTTAAAGCTGCCAGAGACCTTCGATATAAGCTCATTCAGCTCCATATTTTACAGATGAGGAAACTGAGGCTCAGAATGCTAAATTAACTTGCCTACAGTTACACGCTATTAAGTTGCAGTACTGGAATTTAAGCAAAGGCTCTCTGACTCCAGTCAGTCAGTCAGGAAACTTTTATTAAGTACCTACTATGTGTCAGGCACTGTGCCAAGCCCTAGGGATAAAATACCATAAAGATCATCACTGCCCTCAAGGAGCTTACAGTATTATGGAAGAAGATGAACATACAAAAGGATGTCCAAAGTTGTGCAGCCAGGTAGGGAATGAATAGATAGCTGGCCTTAAATGGAGGCCTTGGGAGGAGCTCTCTGCTCGGCCCTCTGATCACAAAGATCTTGGGGCAGAGGGTGCTTGAGAGTGTTCCAAATCTAGTGCTCTTCCCACTGAACCAGGAGGAAGCACCTGGCTTTTGTATTAAAAGAAGACAGGAAAAGATCTAAGGACCAACTTGAGTCCAATTTGGTTGTAATACAGAAAGCCAGAACGGGAATATTATAAAGGCTAAGACTGAGAAGGGAGATGGGAGCCAGATCAGGGAGGGCCTTAAAAGTTCATATACTGTCGAAGTTACTTTCGATACTTGCTGGAGGCAGTGGAGAGTCCTGTATGAAATCACCTTCAGTCAAAAGGAATTGGGAGGTGAGGCCCACAGACAGGAGTCACCTGGTTGGCTTTAGGTTCAGTCTTGGTTTTGTTTGTCTGGCTATGGCGAGTGTCATTGGGCAGAGCGAGGGTCTGGGGGCTGTTCTCTTCCTCCCTAAGCCCCATTTCCTAGAGTCTGGGAAGTGCGGGAAGGCTTTTATTCCTTCCCATCCTTGGGTTGTTCCTGGCAGCCTGAATATTGTTGGGAGCATGTTCCAAATTAATTTTCTAATCAGTGTTAAGTAGTTTGGAACCCGTGTGTATGTGTGTGTATGTTAGTGTGTTAGTGTATAAGTGCACAGATGTCTGTTGCGTTTTTCTGTTTCCCATCCTCCTGTCTCAAATGTCATTGAAAGCAAATGTAAGAAATCCCTCCCCGCCACTAGACCTCCCCCAGAAAAGACATAATAACCCTGTCCTTTCCTGTTCCCTGCAGCTGTGTATTTATAAAGATGAAAATCTACTTTATATTTTGTGTCGTTGTGCCCATAACTTTTGCCACCTTGTATAAAATCTGACTTATTATGTTACTCATGCCGGGTATGAATGGATTATACACCGATGCTCTCCTCCCACTCTGTACAGCAGCCTTTGTTTCCTTTCGACCCATTGTATGGCTTTATAAATGATAAAGTTTTTTAAAAATCCAAAGAAAATTGCCTCTGTTCCCCCCTTCTGACTCTGAAAGTCTTTGATTCTATAAGAAGCAACATAGTGAGCCATTTACTTAGTAAAGGAGGCATGGAGAGCATTATTTCAGAAAGCATAACCCCATAGCTAGAGTGTTGTCAGCTAAAAGTGGCTTCCAAGGGTTAAGAGCTTTCTTGGCATTCTCTATACATTCTTTGAGAATGCAATTACATTTCCCATCTTTTTTGTTAACAAAAAAATCGCATGGTGGGATTAAAAAAATATTGGTTTACTGGTGTTTTCTTTTCTTCGATTTAAAATATTCAAACTTCCTGGAACTATAGCTTCAAATTATACTGGGGACATAGCAAGAGTGTGCTGGAGCCAGCCTGAACCACCTCCCCAAAGCCTATTGTTCAATTTTCACTGCGAGCGTGTACATCTTGGAAATCAGCAAACACTACAAATCGGGGCTTCGTTTATTGCTTTCTTGTTCGTCTAGTCTTAAGAAAGTGATGGAGAAAATTTTAATAATGAAGATTCAACTTAAAAGCATGTTCTGAGTACAGTTTGTGTGGGTTTTTCCCCCTATATAATCAGTTGTTAAATATTTACCAATAGTGGTAAATGTTTATTTGACCACTGGGGTATTTTTAACTTTTCTAATCCTGTAACTGATGATTTGAATAGTAAGAGATGTGCTTTTCTCTAAACATAGTTCTAATTATGTCAACAAGTAGTGTACCATGGTGGGTAGGGTAGTACACACACACACACACACACACACACACACACACACACACACACACACACACACACACACACACCTTATCTGCCAGATAGTGCAGCAGAAACAGAGCTAGATTTACAATCAGATCCTAGTTCTGTCACTTAGTATCCGCATGGCCTTGGACAAGTCACTTAACTTCTTTAGATCTCAATTTCTCCTTCACTAAAATTGAGGAGGCTGTACTCTATGGCCTCTGATGTCCCTTCCATTTTTAGATCTGTGGCCTCTTCTGTTTGGCGTATGAACTGGCCTTCTAGCTATTCCCCATACCTAGCATTCTATTTCCAGCTTCCAAACCTCTGTTCTAATGATCTGTCATGTCTCAAGTGTCTTAGGAATGTTAAATTTGTAGCTTTCCAGAGGACAGATGGGGAAGGAAAGAATAGAAATACAACCAGAAAAAAGTAGATTTTGAAACCCTTTCCCATCCAGGATCCCCCAGTTATTCACCAGTAAAGCTAAAAGTGGAACTCCTTTCTTGAGATTCCAAGGCCAGGAAATACTTCCCTACATTCAGGGCTCGGGACACGAGTACATTGGCCAGAGCACAATGGACTTGGTGGGTTGGATCCCAGCTCTGCTTCTTAGTGTCTATGGGACTTTGAACAATGTTTCCTCGTCTGGAAAGTGAAGGTGTTGGACCAGATGACCACTGTAGTCCTTTCTGCTTCCCAGGCTCTAATCCTCACTCTAACTTACCCCACATACCCAATTCTCTGCCAGGCCTAGTCGTTCCTTTTCCATGACTTCTCCCACCCACATGCCCTCGTCTCTACTCATACAGCCTCCGCCCTTGTTTGGCCCACATTACCATGTGTGAATTTTTTTTTGCATGAATTATTGCAGTAGGAGTCAATGAGTTCTTTCTACCTCAAGTATCTTCCTGCTCCAATCCATCCTCCACATAATCACTAAAGTGATTTTCCCTAAGCACAGGTCTGACCGTGTAACCCTCCCCACCCTGGCATCCGTGCTCCAATGAATAAACTCCAGTGGCTCCCTAGAACCCCTGAAATCAAATAGAACTTCCTGTTTGGCATTGAAATCTCTTCCCACCCTGGCTGCTTCCTTCCTTTTACAACCTTCTTACACATTATTCCCCTCCATACATTTGACAGCGTGGCCCCCTTAATCTCCTTACTGTTGCTCCCCTTCCTCTGTGTCTGCTCCAAATGCTCTCCCTCCTCATCTCTGCTTCTTGGGATCTTGACGGCCACCTTCTGAAACCTTTCCTATGAATCTCCTCAAAAACCCATCGCACAACGCGAGGCCTTTGTTGATAAGAGCAGTTTCATTTTGTCCTCCTGAACCCAGTGCTTAGCACAGTGGCTGGCACGTAGTTGGAGCTGCATAAATGCTTCTAGATAGATGCTATGATCCAATGACGCCACCTCCTCTGTCCTTTACAAGCTGAGTGACCCTAAACAAGTCACTTCATCCAGCTGTGACTATGATCCCATGTTCATTTCTCTAGCACTTTCAGAGATTTTTGTAAAAACCAAAGCAAACCTTTGCTCCCCACAACTCTGTGAAGCAGAGAGTATAAGTCATTAGTCTTCCCATTTTATAGAAGAGAAAACTAAGGCTCAGAGAAGAGGGAAGTAGCTCATTCCAGGTCACTGGACAGAAGAGCTCATGACTGCTACCTCCTCCTCATTTAGAAACATTTCAGTGGTGCAGGCAAAGATGTGTTAGTAAATGTTTAACAACTGACTCTCCAAGGTGGGGGAAATATACTCAGAACACACTTTTCAGTTGAATATATGCATTATGAACATTTTCTCCATCACTTTCCCAAGTCTAAACAATCAACAAGGCAATAAATCGAGCTCCGATTTGCCTATTTCCAAAGCATAAATGTTCATAATGAAAATTTTCCAACTTGGCCACTCACACAAAATCTGAAGGAATTCAAGCCCAGAACCTTCTCATTTTACAAATGAGAAAGCTGAATTTCAGAGAGATTCATTCATTTGCCAGAGGTCACCCAGGTCAGTGTTTCACAGAACAGAAACTTGAATCCAGGGCTCTGGACTCCAAATGCTTTTTCCACTACACTTCCTCATGCACTAACTATGGTTCACAGACTTTCCCCACCCCTACACCAATATATCAGGCTGATTTGCCTTTCTGGGGCACACTCGAGCTTGCCAGTGGCCCTCTTAAAATGTGGCCTCAGAAGTGACTGTAATGCCTCAGCTGTGACCTGGCCAGCATAAAATATTGCCTCCCATGGCTTGGGCGCACGTCACATTAAAAACCCATCAGCTTTTCTAGCTCCCAGAATGATGCATAACCAGCTTGCAAAGAGCTGAGATCCTCAGGTCCTTTTCACATGAATTGTATATAGATGGCCACATCTTTTCCCATTCTCTACTGGTACAGTTATTTGTTTTTAACTTAAGCAAAGGATTTTCTATTTATCCCTATTATATTTTATCTTGTTAGAGCTGGCCCATCATTACAGCCTGCCAAGACCTTTTGGACTCTGATTCTATTAGCGATCCCTCGAAGCTTTGTGTCTTCTGCAAATTTGATCAGCACATCATCTATGTCTTCATCTCAGTCATTGGTAACAATGGTAAATAGCACAGGGCCCAGGGCATGCCATTAAAGGTCCCTCTGCTGACTAATGATGATTCATTAATCAATACCCTTTGTCTACATTAGTTCAACCAGCTAAGACCCTAGGGATCCGTCCTTTGATCCGGCCTACTGTTTTAAAGTGGACAGGCACCTCGGAGACCACTGAGTCGAAGATCCTCATTTTACAGAGGAGGAAACTGAGATCAAGAGGGGGAAAGTGACTTGTCTGAAGTCACAGAGCTGGTGAGTTGCCAAGCCAAAACTCAAACGTGCCTCTCCAAACTCCTAGCCCAAAGCCTCCTCACAACACACAAAAAAAGGCTCAACATACATTAAATTCTCAATCAACCAGGACTCAACCAACAGGAGCTCCCAGATGGGACTTCTCCCTTGTACTAGCCCCCTGGAAGCTATCGTTTAGTTCATCTCCATCTCTAGTTCCATGTTTTTAAAATGGCTCCTTGAGGTAGTCAAAGTTTGAGGCAAATTGGAAAACCAAGGCCCCAGAGATCTCAGTGGTAAGACCTCTCTCAACATTCAATGAACCAGCCTCAAGTCCTTTGGCAGGGCTGCTAGTTTACTGTGTTGGTGGACAATCTGGAACTCCGCAGGTGCTAGTGCCCTGCCCCACCCTTTTCAAACTCCCTCCTGTTTCCTTTGGAGATGCTTTGGGTATATTTATCTATGTAGGTAGTACTAGTTGACTATACCTGGGTTTTCTAGGAAAATAATCTCTCCTAATCAAATGGAAACACCTTGAGGGCAGGGAATGTTTTATTTTGTCTCTTGTATCTCCAAGCCTAGCACAGTCCCTGGCACACAAGAAATGCTCATCTGTTGACTCATTCATTTGTCTAGGCCAGGCCTAGACAAAATTTGAGAGAGCCCTCTGTCCTCCATTTAGCACAACATTCTCCCTGGCGGCACCTCCCTCTTCTGAAGGCTCAATGCCTGGCTTCCTCGGGTCCCTCAAAGTGAGAGGCCTCCCTCTAAGGTTTGTTAGCCCTAAACATTGTTCCTCCCTAAAAAAGCAAGGCAAAATAACTTCAACCCTCCATATATCTTCTTCCAGGAAAATGAAAGAATGTAGCCCAGAACTCACTAGAGAGCTCTTTTTGAACTCTTAAATTAGGGCTTCAAAGGTCCCCTCTTGTCTATAGAATCAGATGCTCCCCAACCTGGCATTTAAGGCCCTCCACAAACAATCTGGCTCCCACCAACTTTTCCAGACATGCTTCCCATGATCTACTCGAATGACTTCTATGTCCTGGCCACACTGGACTATTCATCAGCCCTTGAACTCCATGCCCTGCCATTTGTACAAGAAGTCCCCTCCCCACTTCGTGCCTAGAATAGCCTTCCTCCTCACCTCAGCCTCTTAGAATCCTTCCAACACAAGCCTTCCCTGATCTCCTTTTCCTAAAATGAGTTCACCTTTGTTTATCTTTGAACACATACAGTAAGATGGTAACTTCTCAGTGGCAGAGACCATCTCCTTTTTTGTCTTTGTATTCCTAGTGCCTAGTACATGCCTTGTGCCTAGAAGGCATTAATCAATGTTTGTTATTGAATTGAACAGAGGAAACCGCATGGCCAACTTCATCGGCCCCTAAGTACCAGCACATCATTTGGAGAGGGTTACGTTGCCAGCCTGACCTCTCACTGTGGAATGAAAGGCTCTATCCTTTGTCCAGGCATCAATCAAGGAAAGTCAAGTGGGTAGGATGATGAAGAGTCTTCCCAAGACCTTTGACATCATGCTATGTAAGCAGCTAACCTCATCCCCCCACTAGGGTTCATCAAGGACCCACTGAGGCTGAAGACAGAAAAGGCCAAACCCCACCTTGCATTGTAGCCATTGTAGCTACTGCTTCCCCTCCAGAGTATGCTGTAGCCTCCTGGATACCAATGACTTGGATTTTTTTTGCCTTTCTTTGTCTTTCCTTTGAAAAGTCAAGAAGCTAAAGCAACATTCATATTTTTTCCGTCAGGTCATCAAATTTCATAGCATGGGTTAATCTCCTGGTTGGCACTGGGCACCAATTGCCATTGTTAGCATATTTGTCAGTGAACATAGCTAACATTCGTGGGGGGCAGCATGGTTTAACCATGTTAGCAAAGACATGGCACGTGTGCCCCTTCATGCCAGAGGGGGCTGCCCTGTTCCCCCTCTCCACAGCACTTGAGGACATTTTTGGATGCCCCACCCTCTGCCCAGCAGCCCAGTGGGAGTACTTCCTTCCTCCACTGGGGTAATGTGTGGGACTCACAGGCAGCTTAAAGGTGCAATTGGGGCACATGGTCTCTAAAAGGTTCATCAACACTGGTTTAGAGGAAAGAGTGTTGGATTGAGAGCCAGCAGAGACTGCCTCTGATACTGTGTGGCCTTGGGCAAGTCACTTCCCTTCTGAGAGCCTCAGTTTCTTCCTCCAAAAAATGAAGAGGAAAGAGCAGATAATCTCCAGTGTCTCCTCTAGTTCTAACTATATAACCCCCTATGAATCCCACCTTCAGCCCTCACTAGCTATGTGACCTTGGACTTCATCTTTCTGAGATTCACCTTCCCCATCTGTAAAACGGAGATAATATCATCTGGAAGGCTTATTGTGAAACGATATGCTTTGAAAGTCTTAGGAGTCTATATAAATGAACTTATTCTTAATAATGCTCTAACCCAGTGGTTCCCAAACTTTTTGGCCTCCCGCCCCCTTTCCAGAAAAAATATTACTTAGCGCCCCCTGGAAATTATGAAACTATTTATTGAACTCAGAATAGAATGTAATACAAAAAAAGTGTGGCCATCACCACCCCCCTGGATCGCTGCAGCACCCACCACGGGGCAGTAGCACCCACTTTGGGAATCACTGTTCTAACCTCTTGATGGACAAAAGCCTACTATACTTATAATTAGCCAGGCCAAACCCATCCTCCTGAATCCAAAGGAAACCTCTTTTCAATCTGTGGGCAGGAGAGCTCTTCCTAAATGAAAGTTTCTCCATGCCTCCTATATTGGACTTTCTGACTAGAAATTTAATGAGTTGGGACTCATTAAATATCTATTAAATATCTCATGTTTTTTCCTTGAGATCCAGAGCCAGGCTAACACTATTTAATATAGGGCACGCTTTATTTAACCCAATGATACAAAGCGTAAAGCCCCATCACTGAAGCCTAAAAGCCCTCAAAATGACTCCCCTTGAACCCCACTTCCTCCAGAGAATTACAGTGGGTAGTTCCAGCCTTCAGAGCTACCCTAATATTGAAACCCCACACACACACACAATTTAAGAGAGAAGACTTTGAGACGTGAGAGCTCACCCTCTTTGCCAGGGATATGCATAGTCTTCCAGTGACAAGTCCCAGTGACAAGCAAGGTCCAGGTTTGGCTCTCCACGTTGTGTCCATATGGAACAGAATTAGAGATTCAGAGCTGGGAAGTGGCTCTCTAGACCAACCCTCTTATTAGGCATGGGGGATCCAGGAAGGCGAGTGACTTGTCCCAAACTCTTCGTGCTTCCATTTGTCAGCTTGGGGGATGGGGCCATGAAGATATGCCGTTTTCTGTCCCTTAGGCTAAAAGAGAAAAGGAAATTTATTTTGTGCCTATGAGAAATTTACACTACATTAGCAACTTGAGCTTTAATTGAGCCTTTTTCTTACCCCCTAAACTTCTTCCTCCTCTCCATGGATAACCGATGTTTATATCCAACTTCAAAGTTTGCAAAACATTATACATATTATCTCATTTAAGCCACAAAACAGCCCCTGGATGCAGGTTTTATGGGTATTTTCTTCTCGTTTCTGAGAGGAAAATGAGGCTGAGGAGATGAAGTGACCCCCATGGTCACAGAACTTACAAGTGTCAGACTTGGGATCAGAAGGCAGATCATCCCAGCTCCAGACCTGGCTGAGAACACCCACTAGACCACCTAGCCTTCCATACATATGCACAAAATCACTCACAAATGCAAGAACATTTCTTGTGCTCTCCTCAAAGACTTGAAAGGGGCCTCAGGAGTCATCTTGCCCAACCTCTCCATAATGAAGCACCCCTTCTACAACATCCAAACCAACAAATGGGCATCTCGCTTTCAGTTACATAATCTGCAGAAAGAAGATACTATCTCCTGAGGGAGCCCCCTCCATTTGGGGATGACTCTTCTTGTCAGCAAGAGAATTCTTTCAAGTGCTCCGCCACAGAATTTGAAGTCTAAAAGGATCCCACTATAATTTAAAACTATGGTTCCAGGAAGTCTAAGTATTTCAAGTCTGGTCTGAAATAAGGAATCTAAGAAAATGCCGTTAAGAAGCCAACCTTTTTTAAAAAGTGTTTCAGGTGTGTGGTCTTTTTGCTAACAAGAAAAAGAGCAAGCCCTGTTGCATCCCCAAAATACAGAAGGTACCCCCAAACAAATAACCCTTAGATGCCACCCATACCTGAAAATAGCCTAGCAATAGAGCTATGCCTTCTGAAGCAGTGGGGTCCATACCTCTTTTGATAAGTGAATTGTTTGTTCACAGTTACTGAATCAAAGAGCTAGAAGAAAATGAGGTGAAAATCTAGTCCAACTGAGGCCTGAAAAAGAATTTTCTTCTGCAATGGACCTTGTTCATGGCACCATTTTCCATTAGAAAATAGGACATTTCAAATGGTTTAGAATCTGAAGGCTGTTGCCGGGGCCTCTAGTATCACCAAGGCCATGATTTTACCAGGGCTCCAGGGTCTCGGGACACAAAGTCTTTGGGGGCAATTTTGGGCAACAGGTAAACAGGATACTTTTGGTATCTTTAGTGTCTGCTTTGCCTGAGCCTTGACATCTCCCAAGGGAAAAAGACAGATTACTCAAAAATGGCCTGCACTTGCCAATACTTGTGCCTTCTATCTTTTGAGGCATGCTTGTGTGGTGAAGGGAAGACTGAACAGGGGCTTTCTGCAATGAGAAAGTAGGTGACCTTGTAAGCATCAGTGGAAAAGGAGGAGGTAGGCATTTCCCCCTGGGCTGATTCTTGATAGCCTCTACCACCTACTGCAGTGTCATGAGAGATGTCCTCTCATAAACATCAAGAAGTTAATTTTCTAGGGGGAAGCTGGGTGGCTCAATGGATTGAGAGCCAGGCCCAGAGACAGAAGGTCCTGGGTTCGAATCTGGCCTCAGACACTTCCTAGCTGTGTGACCCTGGGCAAGTCACTTGACCCCATTGCCTACCCTTACCACTCTTCTGCCTTAGAACCAATATACAGTATTGAGTCTAAGACAGAATGTGAGGGTTTTTAAAAAAAGTTAATTTTCTGGTATACTCAATTATGTTTGTCTTTGGGGGGAGGGCTACAAACAGGCCTTCTGGAATGAAATTCTAAGTAGTTTTCTTGGATGGTGCTCAGTGGTCTTGGGTTGAGAAAGCTATAGTAGCTGAGGCTGCCTGTAGCAAAAGATCCCTAGCATCAAGTAGATTCTCTTCTAGCCCAGGAAACAAAATAATAAGGGGGAAAAAATCAGCAAACCATATAATACAGGATGTGTTTAAGTGCTAAGCTATGTGATATAACAGAAAGAAATGCTAGAGGAACCTAGATCTAGAACTGGAAAGAACCTCTGAAATCATCAGTGAGGAAACTGAGGCCCCGAGAGGCAAAATGACCAACTGCAGGTCAGACAACTAATAAATAACAGATCCAAGATGTGAACCTAGGTACTCTGATTGCAATTCCAGCTATCTTACCACCACATCAGGCTGTCCTTGTGCAAGAAGAATGGCAGGGAGCATTACGGGCATAAGGGGAGGTGATAAGATGAGAGAAGGAAGTTCAGGTAGTCAGGGACCCACAATAAGGGACCCTTGAATGAGTGTCCTGGGCCTACCACTTGAGAGACATTATGAGGTGGGATGAGGTGGGATGCCTCCCCCTACACCCGGACAAGTTCAAACCTGACATGCCCTCCATGTCCCTCCTCCCTACACATGGTCAAATAAGAGAATGCAGCCTCACCCAAAGCGATCAGCTTGTCTTATGAAGATGAGATCTTGTTGAAGAAAAAAGAGAGAAAGGGCCAGAAGATGAGAAGTAGAAAGGGGAAGGCATGAAGCGGAGGAGAGGAATCAAAACCATTTAAAGAGGGATTTGGACAAGAAATCTTGCCCAGCGAATGGGGGAAATCTGCTCAGTGACTGGATGGAACTGGGCAAGGTGTCCCTTCTCCACAGGCCAGAGGCCTCAAGAATTGCCATGGCCACCCTAGGAAAGCATCTATGGCCTAGTGTCTGCCCTTCCTTTCAATTCTGCTTTCTATTGTCTAAGACCCTTGCATCCCCAAATTAGAATGTCCCAAGTAATCCATGGGACCAGATGGGTTCTTCTTCTAAGTTTCTCATTCTAAGACTATTCTACCTTCTCTTGCCTCTGTTCATTTGTGCCTGAAATGAATTTCTACTTGGTGAAGTACTTCAAGATGCAGCCCAAATGCCACCTTCCCAGCACCTCCCATCCCTACCTGAAAATGGACTTTTCTTCTTCAAATCATATGCTTTGCCTCCATCCTTCCTTTGCCTCCATCTTACTTGACTTTGTGTCCCTGCCCCAAGAAGTTCCTCGAAGGCAGGAATTGGGCCATTTTTCCTCCTTAGATTTCTAATGTCAAGCTCAGTGCCTTGCATATGGACAGTAGTGAACACTAACTAAATGGCTGTCGTGTTTGTCCGAGTGAACGAAGGTAGCAGGCTGAGCACTCCGCTTTAGGCTTTACAGATGAAGAGAAGATCATTTCTCCCACCCTAAGTATTCTCTCCTTCCTCTGAATCCACAGAGCCCAGGAATGGCCCTTGGCGTGGTCTGCCTTAGGAGAGTGTTCGGTAAAGCAGAAGGAACCTTTGAGAACAATGACAGAATGTTCCCCCTCTCACAGATGAGAGTGAAAGGGTGAGAGACTTGCCCAAAGTCACCAGGAGGTGGCAGAAGCACAACTAGAACCCAGCTTCCTGGTCCACTTCACCTCTTGGCCAGACAACTTATATTCAAGAGGATTCAATGATTATTTGTGAACCCACCAGACTCAGCAAAAGCAGGGCCTGGGTGTTAGGTCTTGCTTTCTGCCTGGCCTGGGGCAAGGCGCCTGAACACTTGTTTCCTCATCTGGAAAGTGGGAATGATCATCTCTCCTTCCTTCACACAGTTGTTATACATGAGCTTGTATACAAGGAAGCAGCATACAAAGGGAAGCCAGTATTCTCATCACTCTCCAAGACAGCTGTTCCTAGCGAGTTTCTCAGAAGGATTCAACCCAAGCTGTGAGAACCTGTTCTCAGTCTGGCTTGACTGATGCCACTGAATACATAGGAGTCATTGTTACCCAGACCAGGGCCTCTCTGACCAAATGTACAGTAGTTTATCATGGCAAATACTGTCTAGCAGCAAGAAAAAGGAAGCGACAATCACTCCATGTTTAGTTGTAGATGCCAAATGGCTAAAAGGGAACATCTTCAGCTTAGCAACAAATTGTGTTTTTAATTGGTTTCTAGGACACGCATACTTTGGGTCCCAATGTTTATGAGTCCAATTAGCAAGTGTAATTTTACCAAGGGCATGTGCCCAAAGGGTTTGGCAATACAGAAACTTTTTCTTTCCTTTTTTTCCTCTCTGGGCAGATTCATTACTCCTGAGAAAATATCCCATACAAAGTAAAGTCCGCTCAGGCTTCTTTCACTCATTGAGGCCAGGCTCCAGAAGAGCCAGCCTTGGGCCAAACTGACGAATTGGCAGAAGCTTGTCCTGAGCCTCTTCTCACTGCCACCCGATTCTCTTTTCTGCGTGGTTCCTTCACCCTGTCCACGGCCCAACGTTCCCTCTAGTGTTTTTAAGGCAAGAGCAGGGAACCATGGGGCCTGATTGACTGAATAGATAGCTGGTATTTTTAGAGACTTACAATTAGGCTTAATGATACACATAATTGTTACATATAGGAAAATCGTCCATAGAGGATATGCCTCTCCACTTGGCAAGGAGTATTTACTTCCATTTACTGGATAAGGTCTTTTTTATTCTTTTGGATTCTCAAATTATTAGTGATTTTACATCATTAAAATTTCACTAAAGTAGTGAGTTAGAGAGTTAATGTCTTTATTTTATCCATTTCCCATTCTTCGGTAGATTTTTTAAAAATAGATCAGGTAGGTAGGTGGAACAGTGGAGAAAGCACCAGTCCTAGAGTTAGGAAGACTCCTCTTCCTGAGTTCAAATCTGACTTCAGACACTTACTAGCTGCATGACCTTGACAAGTTATTTAACCCTGTTGACCTCAGTTTCCTCATCTGTAAAATAAGCTAGAGAAGGAAATGGCAAACCACTCCAGTATCTTTGCCAAAAAACAAAATTTAAAAGATCATATTGAAACTGTTGTTAATGCATATAGGATCTTCTCTTTTAATTTCATTTTGACCTTTGCTCTAATCATCTGAACACAATCAGCTAGTTCTAAAATGACATTCATAGCAGTAACCAGTGATTTCCTGCCTATGAAGATGAAGTCGGTTTCATTTGTTATTATCTTGTCCAGGGCCACTATGTCCAATGCCTTCTGACCTCCTTCTTGAAGAAAATCTTCCTAATATGTAAACATAAGGCTTCTGGGTAATCTGCAAGTCTTGGACTCCTTCTGTGTCTTTATCCCAAGCTGGGCTTTCCAACAAATGATTTGCCCTCCTGTCAGTCAGCCAAGAAGCATTTATTTAAGCATTTTCTACATATCAGGCACTGTGTTAAGTGCCCAGGATACAAAAAAAAGACAAAAACGCAGTCTCTGCCCTCAAGGAGCTCACATTCTAATGGGAAGGAGGGGTGTGACATCTCTTGAATACCCCCCTCTTCTGACACTGGCACCACTCTGGTGCAGGCCTTCATAACCACTGTACCTTGATTGCTGCAATAGCTTGAGGGTGAGTTTGCCTGCCTCCAGTTTCTCCCCACTCCAGTCCATCATCCAATCAGCCACCAAAGTGATTTTCCTAAAGTACAAGTCTAACCATGTCCCTCCCCAATAAACTCTAGTGACTTCCTTTTGCCTCCAGAATAATATAAAAAGTATTTTATTAAGCATTCAAAGCCCTTCATAATCTAACCCCTTCCTTCCTTTCCAGTCTTCTTAAACCTTAACTTTGATCCAGTGGCACTGGCCTCCTTTCTGTTCCATGAACAAGACACTCCATGTCTAGGCTCCAGACATTTTCTTTGGTTGCCCTCGATGCATGGAATGTTCTCTCTCCTCTCCGACTCCTGACATTTCTACCTTCTTTTAAGTTTGGAAGAGGGGAGATTTGGGGGCAAGTTGAAGGAGACTGGAGACAATGAGTTCTATTTGGACCCGTTGAGTTTGAGATGCCTATAGGACATTCAACTTGACAAATTCAGAAGACAGTTGGTGATTTGTGATTCAAGATCACGAGAGAAGTCAGAGCTGGATATAAAGATTGGGAATGATCTGCAGAGAGATGACAATTGAACACACAGGACCTGATGAAATCAGCAAGACAGTATAGAGCAAAAAGGGAAGAGAACCTTTGAGGACCCTCAAGATCAGTGAGTATGAGATGGACGAAGAACCAGCAAAGAAAATGAAAAAGATTGGTCAGACAGGTAGGAAGAAAATCAGGAGAGAGCAGCAGCATAAAACCCTAAATAAGGATAGAGTATCCAGAAAGAGATCATTAGTAGCATCATAGGTTGAAGAAAGATTAAGAAAAATGTGGGCATCCAGGTTAAGATGGCGGCAGAGTAAAAAGCAGCTGCTTGACCTCTCCTAACCAAAACATATAGGACTCCTCAAGAAGACATAATAATAAATCCATACAAACGAAGGGGCCCCACAACAGAGTGCAGCATTGAAGGTACATGGAATCGGGGCACTTCCATACCATAAGGGGGTGAAACAGCTCTCACTAAAACACGAGCTGAGCAACCCCCTCCCCCCTCCACATCACCTACAGTGCCAACCAGCACACAAGAGCTAGAGTGAACTTGGGGCACCCATTAAGTCATTGGCAGCTCCAGGACTTGTTCCTGAGAGCAGCAAGATTTAAGACCCCAAAAGGCTAAAGAATGCATGGACTTTGAACACAGACCCTGAGCGCAGGCACGGTCGTAGCTGCAGACATGGATTCTGAGCGCAGGCGCGGACCGTGTGTGGGGACCCAGAGCAGAGGGGTGCACGACTGGGGAAGTAGCGCCCTGAGACTGTTAAAGGAGCTTCGGGCAGAGGAACAAGCAAGGGGACCACCAGGAGGCTTGACCCTGAGAACAACTAGACCTGAGACCTCAGGAGCCCAAAGAGTGCAGACAGACCCTGGGCATGAGGATAAAGCTGAGAGGGTGTTGGGCTAACAATGGCAAGCCAGAGACAAGAAACCCAGAAGAGAAAGATCAAGAAGAAATCTTTAACACTCAACAACTTTTACACAGAAAAAATCCAGACAATAGAGCAAACAGCAGAGGAGAACAAACAAGTAATCATATCCAAACCTTCCCCAAAAAATGAAAACTGGTCACAAGCTACTGAAGAGTTCAAATCTGAGATTATTAGAAAGATGGAAGGGATCTGGCAAGAAAATAACAGTTTAAAAGGCAGAATTTCACAATTAGAAAGAGAGGCTCAAAAATCAAATGAATTGATAAGCAAATTGAAGACCAGAAATGACCAGCTAGACAGCTTGAAGAACCAAACAGACCAGATTCAAAAGGAAAACCAAAAGATTAAAGCCGAAAACCAGTCTCTAAAGGCTAGAATTGGGCAATTAGAAAAAGATGCCCCCAAATCAAAAGAATTGATAAGCAAATTGGAGACCAAAATCAAACAGCTGGAAAACAGGATAGACCAAATCGAAAAGGAAAATCAAAAGAATATAGCAGAAAAACAGTCTCTAAAGACAAGAATTGGGCAAGTAGAAGCCAATGATCTCTCAAGACAACAAGAACAAATAAAGCAAAGTCAAAAGACTGATAAAATAGAAGGAAACATGAAATATCTCACCGAGAAATTGGCAGATCAAGAAAACAAGTCTAGAAGAGACAATTTGAGAATCTTTGGTCTTCCTGAAAAAGCAGAAATTAATAGAAATTTGGACTCCTACTAAAGGAAATTATTCAGCAAAATTGCCCTGAAGTTCTACAACAAGAGGGCAATATAGACATTGAAAGGATCCATAGATCTCCCTCTACACTAAACCCTGAAAAGACAACCCCCAGGAATACAATAGCCAAATTCAAGAGCTTCCAAGTAAAAGAAAAAAATTTTACAAGAAGCCAGAGACAATTCAGATATCAAGGAGCACCAATCAGGATCACACAGGATCTGGCAGCCTCCACACTACAAGACTGCAAGGCTTGGAATAGGATATTCAGAAAGGCAAGAGAATTGGGTCTACAACCAAGGATCACGTACCCATCAAAAATGACTATATACTTCCAGGGGAAAGTATGGGCATTCAACAAGATAGAAGATTTCCAAGTATTTGCACAGAAAAGACCAGGACTAAATGGAAAGTTTGATATCCAACCACAAAAACCAAGAGAAACATGAAAAGGTAAATAAGAAAGAGAGGGAAAAGAAAGAAAACATTTTTAAATTTGCCTCTTTAAGGGCTTCAATAAGATCTAATTATTTGTATTCCTATATGAAGAAATGTTATATGTAATTCTCTGTAGTGAACTCTAGTCACTATTATAGTATACACTATTATAGTAATTAGAAGAATTATTCACAGGGAGAGGTTGGAGTACTAAATGGTCTAAGATGATAAGGGGGTGAGTAGGAAAGAGGGGGTGAATAGTAGAGGACACCAAGAGAAACTTGAATGAATAAGAAAAATAGGATATTCTATTACACACAAAGAGGGCATGGGAAGGGGAGGGGATGAATACTATTATAAGAAGGAGAGGAAGAGAGCAATAAGAGGTAATTTTTAAACCTTACTCTCAGTGGAATTAACCCTGAGAAGGAAGAATAGCTATATCCATTGGGATATAAAACTCTATCTAACCCTACTGAGAAAGTCAGAAGGGATAAACCAAGGGGAGCAGAGGAGTGGGGAGGTCAAAAAAGGGAGGGGAGGAGAAGGGAGAGGGAATTCATTAGGCCTTAAAAATAAAAAGAGGGGAATAACAAGGGAGGGGGTAGAAAGGGTAGTAAATCAAGGGAGGGGACAAGGGTTACTGGTTTAAAACAAATCACTGGTTTAAAAGGAAATAGCCTAAGAAGAAGGGGTAGAACTAAGAGAGGATACAAAAATGTTGGGGAATACACAACTGATAATTATAACTCTGAATGTGAATGAGATGATTGATTATACTAAATTAAAAAGCTTTTGTACAAACAAAAACAATGTAGCCAAAATCAGAAGGGAAACAACAAATTGGAAAAAAATCTTTATAACAAAAAACTCAGACAGGGGTCTAATTAATCAAATATACAAGGAGTTAAATCAGTTGTATAAAAAATCAAGCCATTCCCCAATTGATAAATGGGCAAGGGACATGAATAAGCAATTTTCAGATAAAGAAATAAAAACTATCAATAAGCACATGAGAAAGTGCTCTAAATCTCTAATAATTAGAGAAATGCAAATCAAAACAACTCTGAGGTATCACCTCACACCTAGCAGATTGGCTAAAATGAAAGAAGGGGAGAGTAATGAATGCTGGAGGGGATGTGGCAAAATTGGGACATTAATGCATTGCTGGTGGAGTTGTGAACTGATCCAACCATTCTGGCTGGCAATTTGGAACTATGCTCAAAGGGCTATAAAAGAATGGCTACCCTTTGATCCAGCCATACCATTTTTGAGTTTGTACCCCAAAGAGATCATAGATAAACAGACTTGTATGAAAATATTTATAGCCACGATTTTTTTGGTGGCAAAAAACTGGAAAAGGAGGGTATGCCCTTCTATTGGGGAATGGCTGAACAAACTGTGGTATATGTTGGTGATGGAATACTATTGCGCTAAAAGGAATAATAAACTGGAGGAATTCCATGTGAACTGGAAAGACCTCCAGGAATTGATGCAGAGTGAAAGGAGCAGAGCCAGAAGAACATTGTACACAGAGACCAATACACTGTGGTAAAATAGAATGTAATGGACTTCTGTACTAGCAGCAGTGCAATGACCCAGGACAGTTCTGAGGGACTTATGGAAAAGAGCGCTACCCACATTCAGAGGAAGAACTACAGGAGAGGAAACACAGAAGAAAAGCAACTGCTTGAACACATGGGTTGAGGCAGACATGATTGGGGATGTAGACTCGAAACTACCACACCAATGCAACTATCAATAATCTGGAAATAAGTCTTGATTGATGACACATGTTAAAACCAGTGGAAATGCACATTGGCTATGGGGGGGGGGAGTCAGGGAGTGAAGGGGAAAGTAAGAGCATGAATTATGTAACCATGTTAACTTTTCTAAAAAATAAAAATTATTTTAAAAAAAAGAAGAATGTGACTTGAGAAAAGACCATTAGACTTGGCGATTAAGAGATCACTGATAAAGATCACTTACAGCTTTGAATAGAGTGCTTTTAGGTGGATGATGAGGTCAGCAGTCATATTTCTTTAGTCATATTGGTTTAGAACAGTGATGGGCAAACTACGGCCTGCGGGCCAGATGTGGACCCCTGAAATGTTCTATCTGCTGCGCAACATTATTCCTGATCTGACAAGTACAATGCATAGGATACAATATAATGAAACTTTGAAAGAGTTGCCTTAGAAACAGATTGACAGATAAGCATTTCCTTTCCTTTGACCCCCTCTTTAAAATGTTTGCCCATCACTGGTTTAGAAGGTAGAGCAGAGGAAGTACAGGTAGTTGGGTGGTTTTCTCAAGGAGTCTAGCCACAAAGAAGAGAAGAGATATAACTAATAGTTAATAGAGTGGTCGAGTCAAGGGAATATTTTTTAAGGATGGAGGAAACATTGGCATGTTTTTAGTCAGCAAGAAAGGAGCTAGAAGATAGTAAGAAACTGAAGATGAGAGAATGAGCGAGGATGATAGTGGGCACCGTCTACAAGAAAAGATGAAAGGGGATGGAATCGAGGTGCCATGTAGGGATAGATGAACATTCACTGAGGGCTTACTTTGTGCCAGACACACACAAAGTGTCTTATGCTCTAATGAAGGTAGATATCACATAAAGGGAGTTATAGCATAGCTAAAAAATAAGAGGAAGGCTTGGATTCAGGCAAGATCAGGTGAAGCCCTACCTATCAGAGACTAGTGGAGTTCCAGGGGCAGAGTACAAGGATTAGTTTGGCAAGGAAAAGGGCACCTCTTCATTTGATACTAGAAGGAAGGGGGAGATAGTAAGGGAAATGTGTGAATGAAGTCAGATGAGGAGGAGTGGGAGAAGGGGAAGTTCTCAGAAAATGGCCTCAGTATTTCCTATGAAGTGTGAGGAGAGGCCTTTGATGATTGGGTAGAAGGAGGGAAAGCTATGAGAAGCTTGAGGAGAAATGAGAAGATTTAGAAAACTGGAATTGTGAATTGACTAAGGACAAATAAAGACTTCAACACTTATAAGAGCTGGCAAATAATCAGGGAGCATTTATTAAGTGCCTACCATAAGGCAGGCCCTCTACTGCCTTGCTGTAGTGAATGAGATTAGAAAATATAAACTTGAAGGGGATACTGTTAACACAGTTTTGTGACTTTTTTCTATCCCATTCAACAGCCAGTGAATGGGAGTGAAAGAGACAGGTGGTGAAAGTAATTCAGGGTTGAGACATAGAAAGGTATTATCAGTGAGCAAGAAATTTGAGAGTAGTAAATAGTGCAGAGTTGACTTGGTTCACCAAGATGTTGAGCTAGGGAATGGAGGAGAATGGAGTTAGTACAGGTTTGATGGGCCAAGAGAGAACATGGGGGAGGGAATGGAGGTCGTGGTAAGGATGGCATCAGCTTTGGATGAAAGGGAGGGGAAAGAGAATAGGAGGGCATTTAGACAGCTAAGGAAGGGGAAGAAGGGAAAGACATGATGGAAGATGACAAAAGGGTGCAGGGAAACAAGCCAAACCTTCCAAGCCTCCAAATTTTGCCTAGGAGCAGCCCTGGGTGTTCCCATATTTTTTCTGGATGACTTTACATAATTTAAGTGAGGTTAGAGCAGGGAAGTTCAAAACCAGAAACCAAGATCATTGACATCTCTTGGTAACTTTCTGAGCTGGGCAAGTATGCTCCAAACTGTACTCATTAGCAGGGCTGAAATCAAATGAGAATAATTTCCTTCCTGTCCCACGCCAAGGAAAATTGCTTCCCAAACCAATGACATCATGGACAAATCCATTTACAAGGTTAGCTTCAGCCTAGAATCTTTAATTGAAATAGAGGCTTTTTATTCCCAGTCCAGTTGGGCTCCCTTACCGGCAGCTAGGTTACATCTAGGAATATGATATTTCTCCAGAGGGCACATTACTGGGGAAAGAAGTATCAGACTTAAAAGTAAGGAGCCTTCATTAGAATGACAGGTTCATTAGATGATAGCATGATTTTGAAGGACCTTGCAGAAGATGCAGTAAATGGAAGCTTGGACATGCTGGCTTAAGTAATGCCATATGGTCCCTGGGACTAGGGCTTTGTGAAGAGATGGGGCTAAGGAACCAAGGCCCACTGCTGTATGATTTAGTGGAAAGAATGGGGATTGGAATTTGGGACACCTTCGTGTCAGTAAGATGGAATGGAAAGAGTGATACATTTAGGGTCAGAACCCTGGACTCAAGTCCTGGCTCTGCCACTGACTAGCTGTTTGCCCTTGTGCAAGTCCTTCCTCCTTTCTCCCTTAGTCCTCTCCCCCCCCCAATCTTGTATATACCAATATATATACATATTGTCTCTCCCATCGGCTCCCATCTCTCCATTTCGGTCACAAAGATCACACGTGAGACTTTGTCAGATGCTTTGCCAAAGTGAGTGATTTTTATAGTAACCTGGCAGAATAAGAAATGAAGTTAGTCTGCCTTAACATTTTCTTGATAAAGCCATACTCATCCTTAGTGATCACTTCTTCCTTTTCTAAATGGTCATAAACCACCCTTTAAATAATCCATTTTAGAATTTTTTCTTAAATCGAAGTCAAATTCACTGACCTATATATACACTTTCCTTTTAGATAATTGGGGGAGGTGGGAGGGAAGGAGAGAGGGAGACAATTTAGATCATATAACTTCAGAAAACTTGTGTGGAAATTTATTACATGAAATCATTAAAAAAGAAAATTTTAAAAAAGAAAGAAAATTCAGGTATTTGCCCTTCCTTGTTCATCCAACTATGGTGATTTGAACTCAAATAGCTCAGGCAACCAGGCTCTCTCTTCCCAACTCCTCACTTAACTTTGGTATCAGTTTCCTTTTTTCTGTCTTTCCCATTCCTATGTCATCACCTTCCTTGCTCTGATTTCACAGCCTCTAAGATTGCTTTCTTTTCCTTGGCACACAAGAACATAATTCAGTGATTACATTCACTTTACTGAGCATCTGCTAGGTGTAAGACACTGTGCAAGACATCATAAAGATGATTTAGACCTCGAGCTTATAGGCATGTAGAAGGAAGGAGTTGTGCCCGGATTAAGAGAACATATCTTAGAACAAGGTAAATCCACAAGAGGCATAAAGTGCTGTGGCTTCCTTCGAGACTCAGCTCATCTCCTACCCTCTGCTGGAAGCTGGTTCCCACCCATCCCCACCACCTGAGAGCCCGTTTCTCCTGGGATGACCTTCTATGTACTCTGTATGTTTTTGTATGCATATAATTATTTACATGTTGCTTTCCTAAAGAGGATGTGAGCTCCTTGGTAGAATGGATAGTGGCTTTGCCTTTTTCTGTATCCCCAGGGCTTAGCACTGTCTTGGCCCATAATGCTTGTTGACTGAATGACTCACTCTGAGATCAGACAGTAGCGATCTTGAGGCCTTTCTTGATCATTAACCTACTCCTCACTGCAACACTTATAAGAGCTGGCAAATAATCGGTGAGCATTATTAAGTGCCTACCATAGGAAAGGCCCTCTACTAGGTTCTAGAGATACGAAGAAATAACAGCCTGGTTAGACTGATCCATCACTGCCTTAGCCCCAATCAGCAGATGGGTGGAGACCTCTCCATCAGCTCAACAGATGTTCATTATTCACTGTAACCCAAATCACAGGGAGGAAATCAGCTCAAACAATCTTGCTATCAGTTGCAACCCTGAGCCCAAGCACCTTATCTTCAGTTAGATCTGTATTCAAATTCAAGAAAGAAGTACATGGGAAAGAAATTATGTGATCAGGGGTTTATGAAACTTCACACACTCACAGAGGATTTCGTCATACCAGAGAAGGGCGTAAAACATATTTCTTGGAAATGGTTTCTAACAATTGAAGGTGGATTGGGAACTTTGTATGCGTTCTTTCAAAAGGCTTTCAGAGGCATCATTTCTGGGGAAAGTGTGGTCCTTGGCCTATGGCTCCAGAGAAAGATCTTTGAAGATCAACAGCCTAAAAAGGTGATGGAGAAATCAGGCAAAGGAGGCAGCATGGATGAGTAGGAGGGCTGCTGGGGTGAGAGTGCAAAAACCTGGTAGTGGTCTCTGCTTGACCAGTAACTTCCTAAGTTCTTTACTCTGAGATGCCTTCCAGCTTTGACATTCTGGGATTCTATGGAAGGGAGCGGTTCCAGGAAAATCCCAACAAAGCACTAGAAGACATAATATACCTAATTATCTGTACTGATTTTGACAGTGATATGGGATGACAACAAGCTATTAATTTATTAAGCTCTGCAGAATCAAAGCAATGCTGTGTAACAAACATCATATATCAAAAAAAAAATGGAACAATGCCAGCAATAATGGAAGATTTCCAATGGGAATGCCCCGAATCAAAGCATTAGCAAACATGAGGCAAGGCTCCACCAACATTTTATTTCTCAGCAAGATCACAAATATTCCCTTGGACCATAGTTGTGCCTATATCTTTTGGGGTATCTAGAGCAGAAATGTATCCCTTAATCCCCTAAACTTCAGCTCTGCTCCCTATCATCCCTGAGTCACATAGGAGTCAGCTTTCTCCCACCGCGACCTGACAGAGCTCAAGTCTCCTGTTCTCTAGAAGACGTGGCCAATTTAATCATTAAAAAAACTTGACAATTCTACATTAGTAGAGAGAATTTTACAAATGAAAGCTTTTATAGCTGTTCAATAGAAATGAGATATAGGAGAAGAGCAGGAAAGGGGGAGAGGAGACTAGGAATCGCACAATTGTTTTACTGTCTATAAATATTGAATTAAATTTTGATAGCATAGATGCGAGTCCTGTGACCAACAAGGGGACATACTACGGAAGGAACCAAATCTCATTAATATTGACATTTTCACTATAACTCAAGCTCCAAGGCAAAAGGAAGTTGTAGCTAAATGTCAGGATGACGCACAGGCTTTCCTTGGAAAGGCAAATAAAGGAATTGACAGTTTGTTTTGTTATGTGACTATAGACTACAGCAGGAAATATTTTGTGGGCTACTCGGGCATCTTGCTTTATAGTCCTTGCAAGAAGTATTTTCAAAAATCTACCCTGAAGATAATGACAGCTTATAAACCAACACCCATTGTAGGAAAGAAGCAGGTAGAAAAATTCTGTGAAGGACTCAATAAAGACTCTCCAAATTAAGCCAACATCTACTTGAATATTCAGCAATTTCAATGTAAAAGTGGCAATAGGAGAGGACAGAAAGAAAATGTCTGTTTACATGTGGCTCAGAATCAAGAAATGTAAGAGACCAAAGGCTTACGGGCTATACAAAAGCTTTATGGTATATCAATCCCATGAATACTTTCTTCACGAAGAAAGGAGTCCAGAGAGACACTAAGAGTATTTGAACAGGGGAATGATGTTCAGATTTGTGCTTTGAGATTACTATTATTATTATTATTATTTAAGAAGATTATTTTGGTAAGTATGTGAAAAAAAAGATTGAAAAGGAGTAATATTGGAAAACTGGGGTCAAATTAAAAGGCTTTTGCAATAAACCAGACAAGAAGTGATAAGGACCGGCGTGGTTCTAATGTGCACAAAGAGAAGGAGCAAGATTCGAAAAATGCCATGTGGGTAGAATGCACAAAATATGGCAACTGATAGGAAATATGAACCAGAGGGTAGAGAACTCAATGATTTTGGCCATTGAAATGGTGGTGATGTCCTCTAAAGGAATAGGGAAGTTTGGTATTTATCATTCATTAATTTTCATTGGGTTTTTTTTTTAATCTAGATTTGTGTCAACTCCATGAAAGCAAGGATCATGTAAAAGATTTTAAAAAAAAGAATTTTAGCAGTTGCCACAACAAAGAAGCTGAAAGAGCCTAGAAACCTCTTCGGCCAACAAATTCTTGATCTTCTTGCCAAGTAGAGAAGAATGGCAGTCAAGGGAAACGCTGATTTAGAATATAAACTCATTTGTATAAGAAGAAGATTATGCACTGTATTGCCTGTATTAGTAGAGTGTTTGGCACATAGTGAATTCTTGATAAATGCTTTTTCCCTTTGAGAAGCTGTGGAGAAAAACACCAAGTTTACAGAAAACTTGTCAAGAGCCCCAATTAATCCAGATTATTCCAACAGCATTTGAGGATGAAACACTTTTGAGGAAGAAGAAAAACAAACAAATGACAAACAGAAAAATATCCATCAGCATTTCTATAACAAACTACTTTTTCATCACCACCATTTCAGTGGCCAAAATCCCCACGTCCCCTCAGCAATTTGTACTCAAACAGCACTGCCCCCATCATGTGGCATGAAGAAGTAGAAACAACACTAAAAAAAGGCAAGAAGATGGGAAAGGTAGCTGAACAAGACCAAGTATTCCTAGAGGATGCCCATGCCAGAGATGACACAACTTTGAGGATAGTGAAGAATAAAGTCTCCAAATATTTGAGAGAGGAGAAATGGAAAAGATTGTGAACATTACAACTACCCAAAAAAAGACCAACAGACATACCTACTTTCTCATCACTATGAAATCTTGGAGAATAATTTACACATGTATCAATCTTTGTATCATCTTCGTAGGGATCATCTTTGATGAAAACCTGCAAAAGAAACAATGATGATTTTATCCGTTTTATTTTTTTTTAAAACCCTTACCTTCCATCTTGGAGTCAATACTGTGTATTGGCTCCAAGACAGAAGAGTGGTAAGGGTGGGCAATGGGGGTCAAGTGACTTGCCCAGGGTCACACAGCTGAGAAGTGTCTGAGGCCAGATTTGAACCCAGGACCTCCCGTCTCTAGGCCTGGCTCTCAATCCACTGGGCTACCCAGCTGCCCCCTATCCGTTTTATTTTTAAAATATACATTAGGAACATTTTCTCCATCTTTATAGTTGCACAATTAACTAAATGATGCAGAGAGAAAATAGAATTCAAACATGGTTTGTTGACTGGTTTATTAAAGCATTTTATGATTAAAAAGCCCTATTTTGAAGATGAGAAAACTAAGAAATGTCACATGACTTTCCTAAGGTTGCCCAGATAATAAGTAGGCAATTGAGATCCTCAGCCTCTGACCCCAAATCCAGTGCAGCTTAGAGAAACTTTGTGACAGGGTCCAAGTTAGTCTAAAGCCTCCCCTTTCTGCTTCCTTTCCCCCTTTAGTAGCAACCCCACCCCTGCCCTAAATTCCTAGTTCCTTCCTGTTTTCTAACCTTCTTCCCCTATCAAAACCAGAAAGGATATGCAATCATCATTTGTGCTGAGGGAAGAGGGGACAGAGAAGAAAAGACACAGCAAATCTTCCAGGGATTGTTATTTTTAAGTATTATCCCTAATCCTGGAATAAAATACTTATCCTAAAGTAATGGTATTAAAGGGAATGGGAAGCACCAGCAGGGTTAGGGGGAGGAAGGGAGGCAAGTTTCCTCCTTGTCCTCTGAAATCATATTAAGCCAAAAAACTGGCCTTAAAGGTTAACTCCCCTTAGACTTTTTAAGGGACATGTGGAGTGGGAGGTGGAAGGAGGCGGGTTAGAAAGACTCACTGGATCCCAAGTGCATAGGGTCTCCTAACACAGCCTTTGTCCCTTCCTTCCTTCTTACCTCAACGTTAGCCTCTCCCATTCTTCAGTTCTTCAGTTCCCCCAAGATGCCAAGAATCAGAACATGTAACTGGACCTACCAAAATATTCACAGAAGACGTGTGTGTGTCCTGGAGGCGGGATGATTTTCAGGACATTCAGAAATCAATTCCAACTATCTAGAGTGGGCAAAGATTTCCCAAGAGAAAGGAAAGGATCACAGAGGGTACTAAAACTTCAGAAAGACAACTGGAAAGAAACTGGCGGTTTCTGAGGCTACTTTCGGGGTCTGTTTTCTAATTGGTACGTTATCTATACATACAGTGAGGGTGTTCTTGATGAAGATATGAAAAGCAATTGACTGAGAAGTTTAAGGACTAAAAGAGCCTTCAGTGGCTCTTGTTTGTTGATTTCAAAAAAGCATTTGATTCAGTAAAACAAAATGCAGCCTTATTAAAGGCTTTTACTAAAATTTTCAATTTGCATCCTTTAAGCCCCAACATTCTGATGATGCCACATGGCAGCAAATCACAAAGCAACGTGATCTCAGGAGAATAAAATTGGGCATGGCCCAAGGGGCAAGGCAAAGACAAATGATGGGTAGAGGGAAGCTCTAGTGTATGCCAACCGTAACTCAAACCAAAAAAAGTAACATAAAAGACACAGGAACCAGGGAATGTTCGAAATACTAGAGACCCTAGAAATCATCTATGCCACAGCCGTCATTTTACAGAAGAAGAGACAGAGGGCCAGGCAGGTTCAGAGACTTATCCAAGATCTACAAGTTCTCAACTCCAGAATGAAAGCTCTTTCCACTATATTGTTCTGCACTCATCATTGAGGAGAAATGTAAGAAGAAAAGAAGGCAGCATGAAATGTAGTAAGCAGGATGTAGGAGAACAGCCAGCCAGGCCAGTCAAATGCTGCATTGGTGTCTGGAGGCCACCACATGGAGGATGGATTTCCAATGAAGCCTTCAAACGTCAAAAGGACAAGAGTTGCACACGATGAGAAAGCATTGGTTACAGAAAGCACCACTGCAGGGAAGCATCATCATCTCCTCACATCTAGGAATCATTCTGCTCTCTCCAAATAGAAAACTAGAGGCAGGGCATCCTGAAAGATCCCTCCATAGATCTGATTGGGAGGGGGTGAGGATGGAAGTGGGAAGAGAAGCAGCTTTCAAAAATCCATACAGTTGCTCAATGGATGTGTTGGGAAATTCCAGTTGACAGCTAGAAGTTTGAGGTGCTTAAAAAAGGCTCTGCATCTTCTAAACCACTCCTTTATTATTCACATAGGCTTTCTCCCATATCTGGAATGCAATCCCTCTTTGTCTCTGCCTGTCCAAAGGCTTCTCACAGTTCAGGCACCACCTCCTCAATGAGGTCTTCCCTGACCTCCTGTAAGTAGAAAACGTTTGCTTGTCTCTCTGAGTACTTGGAATTTTCCCCTTGTCCCTTCACTTCTCACCTTTTATTACAATGATCTGCATAGTCAATGCATTTTTTAAACCCTTAACTTCTGTGTATTGGCTCCTAGGTTGAAGAGTGGTAAGGGTGGGCAATGGGGGTCAAGTGACTTGCCCAGGGTCACACAGCTGGGAAGTGTCTGAGGTCGGATTTGAACCCAGGACCTCCCGTCTCTAGGCCTGGCTCTCAATCCACTGAGCTACCCAGCTTCCCCAGAGAGATCTCACTCTTTAATGGCAAAGCTGATGTCTGAATCCAAATCCTTTTCCTCCAAACTCAAATCTTAAGGGCAAGGGCAGTTTCATTCTTGGATCACCACCTAGTACCGGGCCTTGCATATACTCTCTCTCTCATCTTCCCTTCTACTCTCTGTAAGAAACTGTAAGGTCAAAGAACTATTTTAAAATATTTTTATGTCAAGCACAGTGCCTTGAACATAGTAGGGACTCAATGAATGCCTATTGGTTTTTGAATCAAATGCAATTAAAACCTTAGTGCAACATTCTCTAGAATGAGCTTGAGGAGTGCAAAGGGAAGCTCTGGCAGTTTTTGCTGGGGCTCCTGTCCATCATCATTTGGGCCTAAGGCTGGGCTATCCAGAGAGCACTAGGTGTGTGCTCAGGTGACCAGTGGTAAAGAAGCATGGGGATCCTAGTGCCTGGAACTTCCTCTTAGTACCTTGGAAGTTGGGGAATTTTCCTAGTCTGCTCTGAGAAGGCAGTGCAGGAGAGTGGGATAAACGGTGCCATTGGAGTTCAAAGAGCTGAGTTCACACCCCTGTTATTCCCAACTCTGTCAGTCTGTAGCTTTTCCTGTTTTCTTGCACAGGCTGGTGGGCCAGAAGCTACCTATGGGGGTTCCTGATATTCCATCCTGCTTTCCTGAAACTTTGACTCCCATGGGGTAGTCTATCAGAGGCCAATAGCCAAAAGAGTTATACCAGTTTGTAGTCAGATGACCCAAGTTCCCATCCCAACTCCTGCCACATGACTCTGGGCTTTACTTTCCTCTTTTTGGGCCTCAGTTTCCCCATCTGCAAAACAGTGTGTTTGGCTCAGCCTCTAAGATCCCCTCCAGCTCTAAATCCTCTGAGGTATCAGGGTCTTAATCTAGTACTTCATCTGGCATCGAAGGGAGAAAGCGGCACAGAATTCAACGAATGGACTGGCTACTAGTGACATTTTGAAGCAGGGAATACTCAAACCTTGCCCTTCAGTCCAACTTTGGCTCACAGTTCAGAACAGACGAACCAAAGGAAGGCAGTCCATGGTGCCGAGAGTGTTGGTTCTGGCTTTGCCAGGAACTACCTATGTATGTGTCTTCCAGCAAATCGCTTTACCTTTCTGGCTCTCAGTCTGTGAAAGGAAGATAACAACATTTATTATATCTAAGCTATGGGGCCAAGATAATAATTCTTAAGGAAAATGCTTTTCTAAAACTGGACACCCACCACCAGCCAAATGTGGAATTACCTCCGAGATCAGATTTAAACTGAAAGGCTGGAGGAGCTTTCTTCAGTAATCGATTTTTAATCCACAACAGGGTAGGTAATGCAGTATTCTCTGATGGTCCGGAAGGGCTCTTTGAAAGCCTCGGATCTCCACAAATAACCTAACTGCCCTCTAGGTAATTGAGCTCATGCTAGTAACTCCCCAGGAAGGGATGGTTTTCCGTTCAATTTTTACATTTGCCTTTACAAAGACAAAAATCTTCATAGCACATTTAATTGAAACTTCCTTTGGCACTTAAGGAAGATGTATTATTTGCCTTGTCAAAGCAATAGGCCTGGCCAAGGAGGAGGAGCCCACTTATAAAAATCCTGTTTTTTACATGCTCCTCCCTCTTCCTTCCTGTTCTCCCCTGTCTCCCTTCCCTCCCTGCAATCCCAAGGAAAGGCTCTTCTCCTTAGGACAAAGAAGGCTGACCTACCTGGGGTGTTATAGAATCCTAGGATTCGGAGCTAGAAAGAATCTTGGATACCATATTCTAGTTCAACCCCCTCCTTATTTTACCAAAGAGGAAATTAAGAGGTTTAAGTGATTTGCCCAAAATAACATAGGTAGTCTAAAGACCTCTCCTTTTCCTCCCAGGATCATAGGATGGATGGATGAAAGAATGAATAAACAAGTGAATGAATGAAAAAGCCTTTAGTAAACATCTGCTGGGTACAAAACACTAGGAATGCCAAGAGAAAATCAGGTACAGTCCCTGCTCTCAGGGAGCTCAGATTCTAATAAGGGAAGATGACACATATAGGAAGTTTCTGTGCAAGTCAAATGGAAAGGCCAAGGGGTCTTGGGGTACAGTGGTAAAGGAGATGGCAATGCATCTCTTTAAATGCCATTTTCACTAATAGAAACATCTATTTCTGATGTTGAACCACATAACAATACCAAGTTCCCTTGTGTTGAAAACTTTCCTTTCTAGATCTATAGTAGCTAAACCTCTTGAGGAGGAAGTAGCCAGGTCATATTTCCACAAGGGTTACTCCTTTCTATAATAGCTGTGAGGAGAGCTGGGCTGACAGTAGATCTGATCAGTCCTTAGGTCTTGTCAATTCTGTCTTCACAATGTGTCCCTTAGCCATCCTTTTCTCTCCACTCACACATCCACACCCCTGATTCAGACCCTCAACACTTCTCACCTGGACTATTATGACAACCTTCTCACTGACCTCCCTGCTTCCAGGCTCTTCTTTCCAACCTGTCTTCCTTACAGTTGTCCCATTGAAATTCCCAAAGCATAGTTCTCGCCATTTCACTTCCTTGCTCGAGAGGTTTGTGAGGCTGTCTAGGATCAAGTATAAACTCTCTTCAGTTTTTCATGTCCAACAGAGTCTGGCTCCAGCCTGCTTTTCTAAGCTTACTATATAGGACTGGCCCAGTTGCTGTTTCTCATGCTGATATTTTTCTCCCATTTCTATGCCTTTGCACCAGCTGGTCCCCATGCCTAGAACACATTTCAGTTTCTGCCTCACAAAATCCCTGCCTTCCTTCAAAGCTCGAAGTGCCACCTCCTGCAGGAAGCAAATCCTAGTTTCTCCCTCCCTCCTCCCAAGTTCCCTGTTTCTACTTCATATATATTTGTTTTAATTTCCTGTGTGCATGGACTATTGCCCTACTACCCTCTTCAGACCTCATCTAGACTGCTACATTCCATTCTGGGAATAACTGTTTCTAAAGGTCACTGATAAGCTGGAGAACATCTGAAGGAAGGCAGCCAGAATGGTGAAGGGCCTTGAGTCTACATCATGTGAGGATCAGTTAAAAGAACTGGAAATAGTTAGCCTAGAGAAGAGAAGACAGAAGGGGAAGCCAAGAGCTTCTTCAAGGAAGAGCCATCTTCAAGCGTTTGGAGGACTGTCACGTTGAAGAAGGACGAGGCTTGTTCTGTTTGCCTCCAGAGGGTAGAACCAGTACTAATTTGGCTGCAGGTTGCAAAGATGTAAATTTAGGTTCAATGTCAGGAAACTTTTCCTAACCGTTCTAGCTGGTGAGAAGTGGAAAGGGCTATTCAAAGAAGTGGCAAGTTCCCTTCCCTTGGAGGTCTTTAGCTGTTCAGTGCTGTTTAGTGGGGGCTCCTTTTTATGCGAGATGCCCAGTGAGGTCCCTTCTAACTCTCAAGTTCTGGAATTCATGGTTGCCTTCCCCCAATAGAATATAAGCTCCTTCTGGGCAGAGACTTTCATTTTTGCATTTGTATACCCAGCACCCAGCCCAGGTTCTGGCACATAGAAGGTACTTAATGAATTGATGTGACAATACTTTATGTATTATTGGATCTTAATAATACTTATGATGATCCTTACTAAGTTGAAGGAATGGGTACAGGGAGAGAGAACACACGGGCATTTATGCCAAGGAGTTGATGAGTAACAGCAAAGATTTTCCTGAAATCACGTTTTTGGATAAGGGGAGAGAGGTGGAGGTGGGCAGTTGGGTGGTGTAGAGGATAGAGTTCCAGGCCTGGGGTCAAGAAGAGTCGTCTTTGTGAGTTCAAATCTGGTCTCAGACACTTGCTAGTTGTATGACACTGGTCGAGTCATGTAACCTTGTTTGCTTCAGTTTCACCGTCTGTCAAAGGAACTGGAGAAGGAAATGACAAACCACTCCGGTGTCTCTGCCAAGAGAGCATCAAATGGTTTCACAGAGACTCAGAAACAATTGAAAAATGACTGAACAACACCAAAGAGGTAGAGCTGAGGAGGACTTAAGAAGTCTGAATAGATGGGGAAAATAAGAAAGATTCGATAGCCATAAAGGACAGCTGATTATTATCAATCACCCCATACTCCTTCCTGCTCCTAGGACCCTATGCTCTGGAGTCACAAAGCATCCATTTAAAGGGCAGCTACACTTCAGATTAAATGATGAGGGCAGAGCAGTTTCTACCAGGCCCACAGCAATGGGCTCTTCAGGGCAGACCCAGGAGAGTCTGCATGAAGAGAGCAAGAGTAGGTTCCCCCAAAGTCTGGGGATCCTGTAGGCAGTTTTCCCAAAAGTAGTCAATGTCGAAAAACGTTGCCCAATGTGTATGGATTACTGTAATCCTGCACTCATCCACACTGGCAGCCACTCCAGCAGTTTCTGCAAAGCTATGAAGTAGAAAACTTGGCCTCTGGTGCCATCCCCCACCCCGTCTCCTGGCAGCTTCCCTCGGCTCTCCTTGGAATCTTTCTTCACCAGTACCCCCATGCAGGCTGGGCCCAACTTGTAACTACCTATTAACTAGAACAGGGCGACGAAGTGAAAAAAATCCCGGGATTTGGATTGAGAGGAGCCAGGTGCAAATCCCAGTCCAAATATTCCAACTGCCTAGGCAAGCTTGGGCAGGTCATGTAACATTTTTGACCTCAGTTCCCTCACTGATCAAAATAAAAGATGCCATCTAAGGCCGTTTCTATCTCTAAAGTCCTTTGGTTCTATAATCCCTCTTGTAGAAGTACATACATTTCAAGGGAGGAGTTAAAAATCAAGAAGCTTTTGCTACCCAAAGGAATTAGTTTTTAATGGTGGACTTTGGGAAACTGTGTCAAGGGATTTTTAGTTCTTCAGTGTTCAGGCAGCTAGGTGGTGGGCATAATGATGGGCCTAAAGTCAGCAAGACCTGAGTTCAAATATATTCTCAGACATGTACTAGCTATGAGACCCTGGGCAAGTCACTTAACCTCTGTCTGCCTCAGTTTCCTCGTCTGTAAAATGAGGATAATAACTGCACCTACCTCCTAGGGTTATTGTGAAGAGCAAATGAGATAATACTTGTAAAGCACTTAGCACAGTACATGGCACATAGTAAATGCCATATAAATGTCAGCTATAATTATTATTATTAGAGCCCTAATATTCTATATTCTGCAAGTTCCTTGAGGTCAGGGACTGCCTTTTGCCTCTTTTTGTATCCCCAAAGCTTAGCATAGTGCCTGGCGCATAGTAGGTGCTTAATGCCTATTGACTGATCCTCTTTCAACTCTAATGTCCTATGTTCTAAAGACCCTTAGGGCTCTGCCAGCTGTGTGCTAGGTGCTAACTGTAGAGGGCATGTCCAGGAGGAGTCTGGTCAAGGATGGCACCTTGTTAACCAGGTTAACAAGGTTAAAGGAAGAGATCTTGATTCTAACCCTGAAGGTGTCTCCTCAATGTGCCCATTGGCCTTTTGACACCACATTACAGATGACTGATTCTGTTCACATACTTCACGTAGCTGCACCCTTTGTCTTGGCTTCTAGAAGGAAAAAAGAGGCAGAGACAGAGAGAGTCAGTCAGACTACACTTACAGACTCACACTCACTCCCTGGATCTGTGAGGCTTCTCTATGGAACCTCATGGCCCAAGGAAGCCATTGGATCCAGAGGAAAGACCACTAGCTTTGGAATAAGATAACATGGATTTAAATCTCCCCTGCAACACTCCCTGCCAGTTTGACTTTCTGCGTGTCACATAACCTCCCTGGGTTAAACTATTCTGGCCTCACAGAATACAGGAATAGCTGTAGACACTCTACAAAGATCAAATCCTCGTGGCTGTGGAGCACAGGATAGGCAAATTGAGTTGGGAGCTTGGAAGAGGGGAACAGAGGAAGTCAAAAAAGATCTTAAGTAGGGATTACAGCCTGGGCAGGGCAGGTTTAGGTGGGGCACCAAAGGTAATCTGGGTACATTGTGAGAATAGAAAAAAAGAGTTAGAGAAAATTATAAAATGTAAATTAAATGGTTTTGATTATATTAAACTAAAAAGCTTTTGTACAAACAAAAACAATGTAGTCAAAATCAGAAGGGAAACAACAAATGGGAAAAAATCTTTATAACGAAAAACTCTGACAGGGGTCTAATTACTCAAATATGCTACTATTGAATTAATAAATAAGACTAGAAGCTGGTATTTTGAAAAAACAGATAAAATAGACAAAGTACTGGTCAATCTAATAAGAAAAAGGAAAGAAGAAAACCAAATTGACAGTATAAAAGATGAAAA
>NC_058136.1:36356313-36390092 GCF_016433145.1 Gracilinanus agilis | reverse complement strand
CAATTGTATAAAAAATCAAGCCATTCCCCAATTGATAAATGGGCAAGGGACATGAATAAGCAATTTTCAGATAAAGAAATAAAAACTATCAATAAGCACATGAGAAAGTGCTCTAAATCTCTAATAATTAGAGAAATGCAAATCAAAACGACTCTGAGGTATCACCTCACACCTAGCAGATTGGCTAAAATGAGAGAAGGGGAGAGTAATGAATGCTGGAGGGGATGTGGCAAAATTGGGACATTAATGCATTGCTGGTGGAGTTGTGAACTGATCCAACCATTCTGGCTGGCAATTTGGAACTATGCTCAAAGGGCTATAAAAGAATGCCTGCCCTTTGACCCAGCCATACCATTGTTGGGTTTGTACCCCAAAGAGATCATAAATAAACAGACTTGTACGAAAATATTTATAGCTGTGCTTTTTGTGGTGGCAACAAATTGGAAAAGGAGGGGATGTCCTTCAATTGGGGAATGGCTGAACAAACTGTGGTATATGCAGGTGATGGAATACTATTGTGCTAAAAGGAATAATAAACTGGAGAAGTTCCAGGCAAACTGGAGAGACCTCCAGGAACTGATGCAGAGCGAAAGGAGCAGAGCCAGAAGAACATTGTACACAGAGACTGATATACTGTGGTAAAATAGAATGTAATGGGCTTCTGTACCAGCAGCAATACAGTGACCCAGGACAATTCTGAGGGATTTATGGTAAAGACGCTACCCACATTCAGAGGAAGGACTGCAGGAGAGGAAACATATAAGAAAAACAACTGCTTGAACGCATGGGTCGGGGTAGACATGATTGAGGATGTGGACTCAAAACTACCACACCAATGCAACTACCAACAATTTGGAAATAGGTCTTGATCAAGGACACATGACAAAACCAGTGGAAATGTGCATCGGCCATGGGTGGGGGGATTGCGGGGGGTGAAGGGGAAAGTAGGAGCATGAATCATGTAACCCATGTCAAAAATGAATATTAATAAATGTTTAAATTTTAAAAAAACCTAAATGGGAGGGGACAGCTGGGTTGCTCAATGGATTGAGAGCCAGGCCCAGAGAAGGGAGGTCCTATGTTCAAATGTGACCTCAGACACTTTTCCAGCTGTGTGACCCTGGGCAAGTCACTTAAACCCCATTCCCTAGCCCTTTCTGCTCTTCTGCCTTGGAACCAATATCCAGTATTGATTCTAAGGCAGAAGGTAAGGGGTTAAAAAAGCCATAAACTTGTAGTAGATCCAACCAGAATGGTCACCTGATTTTCTGTGCTTTTATTCAACAGTATGTGTGTAGAAGCAAAATCAGTGGATGATGGGAGCCATCTAAGTCTGAGGTTTGACAGGACACAATCAGCAAAATTACAAATAACTCATTACTAGGATGTTAATAAAGGGGAGAGAAAAAGGCCTAGCCGCCCATAAGACAAAGAAAGCAGAAACCACACGTCCAGTTGGTGTAATAACTGGATCTTGGAGCTAGAAGTGATCTCAAAGACATCATCATAATAAGAATGGTAATAGCAGTAGTTGTAATAAATAGTATTTGCATTATGTTCCGGGGTTTGCAAAGCACTTTACATATGTTATATTATTTGATCTTCATAACAATACTGTAACGGAACTCTATTGTTATCCCCACTTAGAGATGAGAAAACTGAGGCAAGGGTTAAATGACTTGCCCAGGGTTCCCCGGTTAGTGTTTGAGGCAAGATTTGAACTCAGGTCTCCTGAATCCCAAGTCCCACACTATCTACTCTGCTAGAACCACCCCCTACAATACATCTAACTAGTGCTCATCCACTTGAAGATCTAGGGGGCAACAGGGAAGGATCCATTACGCTTTGGAAATTGCCCGTTTTACCCTTAGGTAGCTTGAATTGTTAGAAAGTTTTTCTATACGTAATGCTTAGATTTGCCTCAATGGAACTTTTTCACCTGTTGCTCCAAGTTCTTCCTTCCAGAGTAAAACAAAACACACACTTCCTCCACACCAAAGCCCTCCTCTGAAGCCAGTTATCATATCCTCCAGCCTCCCCATCAGGTCTTCTGTCCTCCAAGCTCAGCATCCCCAGCTCCTTCAAACAGATTCCGGATGCCCTTCGCCAACCTGATTACCCTTCGCTGGACACTCATCCGGTTTATCAATTATTTTAAACAAAGGTACAGAGCAGATGTGATCTGACCAGGGAAAGAGTATACTGGGGCTCTCCCTTTCTGATTCCTGGAAGCTGTACCTTTCACGTACCCTACAATTGCATTAGCTTTCCAGCTTGGCTACCATCTCACCCTGTTGACTGATATTGAAAGCAAAAAAAATCCCTAATTTTTTTTCATATTAACCACTGTCTAGCCATGCCTCCCCATCTGGTACTTAGAAAGTCGATCTTTTGAAGCTAGGTATAAGACGTTTCCAATGCCCCTCTTAAACTGGGTTGTTTTACGTGGCCCGGAGTACTTGCCTATCCAGATTTGTTTGAATCCTGACTCTCGTGCAGTGGATCGGCGAGCCCTCCTAGCTTGTGTCATCTGCAGATCTGATGGGCAAGCCATGTAGGCCTCTGGCCAAGTCACCAATAAAATTAGGGAATGGCAGACTATATTAGAGTCTCACAGCATGTTGGGATATTGTTGCACCATCAGATATGACAAATAGGATGAATACCCAAAAAAATGAGGAGATGTGGATAAAGTGACAGAATGGGAAGAAAGCAGTATCTAAAACGATACACACACAATGGGATAATAATCTGGCAGCAACAAAATCCTCAAAGATTCCCAGACCAAGAGGAGATCAGAAAGGGCTGCCTAAATCATCTCCATTTCCCTTCTCATTTTGTTCAACCCAACCTCCCTACGCCTCTTCAGGAATCGTAAACGATTTGGAGTCCAGTTTTATGTACGGTTCAATCTTTTCCTTTATTGGGCCTTTGCTTTACCAAAAAGAGGTGAGCGTATCTATTTACTTATAGATAGCACTGCAGTTCAAGAAGATGTCCTCTCCGAGAGGGCAGAGCCTCTTTCACTTTTTTCTTTGTATTCCCCAGTGCCTAGCAAGTGCCCAGCGTATCCAGTTGCTTCTGTGCTAATGCTTATTTTGAAAATGGGAATTTGTTCTGACTTGACTGACATATTAGGGATTGATCTGCGGTGAGGCTAAAGAATGGGCCGTTGCTGTTTTGTTTTGTTTTCTAATGGTGACAGCAAAGCTAATGGGAGGCATAAAGATCTCGGTGACAACACATACTGCTTTTCTAGAATGTTCAACAAGCCACACTGAGATACACTCAAGTGTTAACAAAGAAGAAAAAGACACCTTCCTGCTTGGAGGCCCCAAATAAGTATAGGTAGTCTAGAACTTGATGTGATAGAACTTACCTAGAATGATACAAGTTCAGAGTGGTAAGGGGCCCTAAAACATACAACATAAGAACTGGAAGGAGAGGGAATAAGCATTGATATAGCACCTATTGCATGCCAGGTGCTGTGCTAAGCACTTTGTGACAAATAAAATACTGAGAGACAGAGTTCTGTGTATGAAAAATCAGTTCACTGATTGGGCTAGCAATAATCAATAAATTAATGGTCAGTGATGCTCTCAGGATATCAGAGACCTTCATGCTTGATCTTGTCTCCTCTTTTTTTTAACCCTCACCTTCCGTCTTGGAGTCAATACTGTGTATTGGCTCCAAGGCAGAAGAGTGGTAAGGGTAGGCAATGGGGGTCAAGTGACTTGCCCAGGGTCACACAGCTGGAAAGCGTCTAAGGCCGAATTTGAACCCAGGACCTCCCATTCCTAGGCCTGGCTCTCAACCCACTGAGCCACCCAGCTATCCCCCTCCTCTTTTTTTAATAAGATAAAGTTTGATAGGATAATTATGAAGTCTCTTATTGTAATTAGGTTAATCAAAATCAAGTACATGAGCACAAGATAAGGGAAATGGAGCGAGACATCCAACGATCCATGTTGAAAAGAAGTTAGTAAAAGTTTAACCTAATATTTCACAGTACTGTTCCATGGCAGCCCAAAATGGAAATGCAATCAGAGGATGATTCATAGAAGTATGAAGTTCAGAACAAGGAAGGTAAGAGTGCATTTGTATTTAACTTGTCAAATCATATTGGAATTCAGATTGTATTCAGTTCTGAGTAGCATTTTTGGAAAGATATTAATAAGTTAGAGCCTATCAAGAGAAGGATGACACAAATGATCAAGTGCCACTTTCTATATGAAGCTTCTCCCATCCACTTAGCTGCTAATGCCCTTCCTTCCCAAACCACCTTGTATTTCTTTTGCATCTATTATCTATCTATCTATATGTATATATGTATGGACATATGTGTACATTGTCTCTTCTGTTAGACTATCATTACCTTCTTCCTGAAGTAATTGTTTCATGTTTGTGTGTTGCCATTTCTTTATTTTATTTTATTGTCATGCAAAACACACTTCCATATGGGTCATCATTGTAAGAGTAAAGTCATACATAACCAAAACCTCAAATAAAACCAAAAATACACTGATGTGAAAGATAACTCCAACAGGTCTTTATCTGGAGGTGGATAGCATTCCCCATCATAAGTCTTTTAGGACTGTCCCAGAGCAGTGCATTGCTGAGAGGAGCCAAGTTTTCACAGATAATAATCATCCAATATTGCTGTTGTTGTGTATGTTTTCCCCATTCTGCTTATTTCACTCTGCCTCGGTTCTTGAAGACCTTTCCAGCTTTTTTCTGAAATCATCTTGCTACCATTTTTTATAGCACAATGGTATTCCATCATCAATGTGTACCACAATTTGTTCAGTCCTTCCCCAATTGATAGGCATCCCCTCAATTTCCAATTCTTTGCCACTACAAAAAAACTCTGCTATAAATATTTTTGTACAAGTAGGTCCTTTCCCTATTTTTATGTTCTCTTTGGTATACAGACCCAGGAGTGGTATTGCCAGATCAAAGGGTATGTGTATGCACAGTTTTCTAGGCCTTTGGGCATAGTTCCAAATTGCCCTCCAGAATAGTTGGATTAGTTTACAGCTCCACCAACAATGCATTAGTGTCCCAATTTTGCCACATCCCCTCCAACATTCACCACTTTCCTTTACTGCCATACTGGCCAATCTGATAGGCATGAGGTGGTACAGAGTTGTTTCAATTTGCATTTCTCTAATCAAGAGTGATTTAGAACATCTTCTCATATGATTATTGATAGCTTTGATTTCTTCATCTGAAAATTACTTGTTCATATCCTTTGACCATTTGTCAATTGGGGAATGGCTTATATTTTTATAAATCTGACTTAGTTTTCTATATATTTGAGAAATGAGACCTTCATCAGGAAAATTTGTTATGAAAATTTCTCTAATTCAGTCTGATTCGCCTAAACATTTCCAACAAGACTAAGTTGGAAAAGATTGCTTATCAATGTATTACATTGTTTTCCTCTCCAATGATTTCTTGCAACATATAAATTTTCTCTTTTGGCAATGAAATAAAAAATGTGACATTATTCAAAGTTTAGTAATGCAAAACTATATTCATTATTTATCTAATACCCAGCAAACATCATAATGTGATATAATATGTATTCTCTGCATGTGTATATATGTCTATTACAATAAGTACCTGTGGCAGAGAGACTAGAGAGGGAAGGAGGGGACAAGATTCATATAGCCTCTCCTATGTACCAGGCACTGTGATAGGCACTTCTTAAAAATTTTTCATTTGGTCTTCACAACAACCCTACAATTATCATCCCCATTTTATAGTGGAAGAAACTGAGGCAAAGGGAGCCACATGCTAACTGGGTGACCCTAGGCGGGTCATTAAACTTTCAGTGCCAAGACATCTCTCTAACTTCTCTAGAATTATATAAGAGAGCGAGGAAGATAGAGTCTTTAGAAAACTATATCTTGGTGTGAAAGTGACCACAGGCTATTGAAGGTGAAGGTGACCACAGGCTGCTGTGGCACTGAGCACAAGGTCTGGAAGATACTATCATATATTGTACCAAATCGTAACATCCTGGAGTTGGAAGAGATTTCACAGATAATCTGGCTCAACTTACATCTGTACAGAAATTACCTCTAGAACATCCCCAGGGTGGGCAGAGCCAAGATGGCAGTGAAAACTGAAACCACTTGAGAATTCTCTCAAATTAACCTTAAAATAGTGCCTCAAAACAACTGACATCACAGAAATAACAAGGGGATGAAGTGAGGTGGTTCTCCTGTGGGAAACAACTCGAAAAGTAAGCAGAGCCTACTTTCATGGGATAAGGGGTAACCAAAAATAAAACTGCACATTTGGGAGCGTAGGCCACTCAAGTTCTGAACCTCAGTACATGACAACTTGGGGACCCCAGGACTCTGCCTAAGCCAATAGCTAAGCATCCCACACCCACCCCTTGAAGTCCCAAGCCCTGGCAACCAGCCCACAGGGCGGCCCAAAAGTCTGTAGCAGTGGCCCTTTCAAGCTTGCAGTGCAGCCCCTAGCTACAGGGCAAAATAGCTCACAGTGCTCTGAGTCCTGTAAGCCATCAGCAGAGGAGACAAAATTAGCAGTTTTCAAAACTCCCAGCCAACAGACCTAAAAAAAGCTAGGAAAATGAGCAAAATTTCTATGAAGACAAAGAAGAGCAAGGCACAGACTCAGCAGGGGATAGTGAGATCAAAGCAGCCACATCCAAAACTTCGGAGGAAAATTGGAATTAGTCTCAGGCTCTGGAAGAGCCCAAAAAGGAATTCAAAAATCAAATAAGAGAGGTAGAAGAAAATGGAAAAAAGAAATGAAAATAATGAAAAAAGAAAATAACAGTTCAAAAAGCAAAGTTGGTAAAGTGGGAAAAGAGACACAAAAATCCAATGAAGAAAAGAGTTTTCTAAAAAACAGAACTGACCTACTGGAAAAAGAGGGGGGAAATCGATTGAAGAAAAGAATTCCATGAAAAGTAGAATTTAACAAATGGAAAAGGAGGATCAAAAGGTTATGGAAGAAAATCATTCTAGAACATCCCCAAACATCCAGCTTCCACTTGAAGTCCTCTAGCAAAAGAGACTCCCTACTACCACTCCCTCCCAAGCAATCCATTCCACTTTGGAACATCTCTAATTTCTAGGAAGTTTTCCTGCGCTTTGCACTGAAATCTACCTCTGCAAATTCCCCATGTCATTCCTAGTTTTGCTCTCTTGGGCCAAGTGGGATAAACTTAACCCTTCTTCCTAATAGAAGCCCTTTCGCTACTTGTACACAGCTAGCATCTTTTCTTCTACCTGCTAAATGGCCTCAATTCTTCAGCCAGTCCTCATATAATATTGTTTCCCTCTGTTTTTCCCAAGCCTTACATCATTCCTTTTGGCAGGGGGAAAATAAGTTTTTAAAATAAGAGTTGAGGAGTTCTGCCTGCTCCTCAAAATCTGTTACCTTCTTCCCATCTACCCTGAACAGTGGCACTACCCCTTATTTGGCCTTCCTCTTACCTCGGACATAGATTTTTTAACCCCCTTTTAATTGTTCTTAGCATTGATAGAATATTATTGAATGTGTACTTTTATGTTCATCATCATAATCTTTATGTTTCTTAAAAATCTAAATGGGCCACTGAGTCCCCTGTATAAACACATTAGTTTCTTTAGACAGATCTTTCTCTGTCTATTCCTGGTTCTCCTCCCCTACTACCTGATATGATAAGCTATTTGGTCTAGGTGACACATTGTGATTGTGCAAAACATATTTCCACATTAATCATGTTGTGGAAGAAGAGTCATATTTTTTAAAAAACCATAAAGAAAATAAAATGAAAAACAGTATGCTTTGATCTGCATTCAGACTCCATCAGTTTTTTTTCCTCTGCAGGTGCATAGCATTTTTTGACACAAGTCCTCTGAAATTGTCCTGGATCATTGTATTGCTGAGAATAACTAAGTCATCCACAATTGATCATTATACAATATTGCTGTTACTGTGTACAATGTTCTCCCAGTTCCACTTATTTCACTTTGCATCAACTCATGTAGGTCTTTCCAGGTGTTTTTGTCATTATCCCGCTCATCATTTCTTCCAGCACAACAGTATTCCATTACAATCGTATCCCACAACTTGCTCAGCCATTTCCCAAATGATAAACCACAAATTTGATCACCACAAGAGCTACTAGAAACACTTTTGCACAAATTGGTCCTTTTCTCTTTCTTGCCTATTTGGCATAAAGACCTAGTAATGATATTGTTGGATCAAAGAGTCTGCATGTGGGAGGCCAATAAGAGAAACAGAGTCTCAAATAGATAAAAATCTGAGACTCCTCTTTTGACCCCTTTTATTTTCTTATTGAAAAACATTATAGCCTTATTGAAAAACTTTAAGTTCCTAGCAAACCAACAGTTAAGAGGTTAGCAGTTTCTCTTTAAGACAGAAATGCAGAAAATTAAGCTCAAAACTGTTCCCAGACAGTCAAGGTCAAAACTGGACAAAAGTTAGACAAGACTTATCCAGCAGGTGCTTTCCTCCCGTTAAAGTATAAGGCTCAGCCTTGGGACTTTTTTCTCATCCAGCATTATCTTCATGAGAAAATTCTTTGAAAAACTATAACTTTATTGTGCTTTGATATGATATAATCTGTATTTCTGTGCAGCTGTGAAGTCCTTTGTGTTTGTGTGTGAATTGGGTTTGGTATACATTATAAAAATAAAATCCTAAGTTCATTGCGAGAGACAGAGCAGCAGCTATGAGCTAACAGAAAGATCTCCCGTGTCCCGATACTTTCTTATCAACTAAGCTGTCCTTATCAGATTATCTGGAGATGTTGGATATCTTTCAACACCTACACAGTTTTAAAACCCTTTGGGCACTATTCCAAATTGCTCTCCAGAATAGTTGGATCAGTTCACAACTCCACTAACAGTGTGCATTGGTTGGTGTCCCAATTTTCCCACATCTCTTCTAACATTTATTTTCCTTTTCTTTTTGATTAGCCAATATCGCAGGTGTGAAGTGGTACCTCAGAGTTCTTTTCATTTGCATTTCTCTAATCAATAGTGATTTAAAACATATTTTCATATGACTATAGAGAGCTTTGATTTCTCCATCTATAAATTGCCTGTGCATATCCTTTGACCATTTAGCAATTGGGGAATGACTTGTATTCTTATAAATTTGACTCAATTCTCTATACATTTGAGAAATGACACCTTTATCAGGGACACTTACTATAAAAAATTTTCCCAGCCTTATGCTTTTCTTCTAATCTCAACTATTTTGTTTGTTTTGTTTTAATTTAATTTAATTTAATATAATCAAAATGATCCAGTTTTTATGAATCTTAATGCTCTCTGTCTCTTGTTTAACCCTAGACCTGACGAGTGTTTAACTATTCCATGCTCCCTAATTTGTTTATGGCATCACTCTTTTGGTCTAAATCATGTACCAATTTTGACCTGATTTTGATATGAGATGTTGATCTATACCTAATTTCTGCCATACTGTTATCCAGTTTTCCCAGAAGTTGTTTTTTTACCAAACAGTGAGTCCTTAGGGTCTTTGGGTTTATCAAACACTAGATTATTATGGTCACGTACTACTGGTACACACTGTTTGTTACCCTACTTTGCACATGTGGGTCTAGACATAAGATACCACCCCAAGTCTGGACCCAGTACCAGATTCATGCCTCTGTCATCCAAGGACCTAGACATATGCAGAGAGATGCATTATTTGAAGGTCTACTAGCAAGTAACAGTTTGGGTTGTGGAGATAGAGAGTGTGCTACAACTCAAGGAAATCATCTACTGAAGAGAAGAGAGTCCCCACAGCCAAGAAATTATGAATCATAATGATCAAAAAGCATTTAAGCTCAGTTTAACAACTATCTGGGTAATTACTATATACACAAGGCTAGGAGTGGCTGCACGAGGAATCATACAAGGCCAAGAATGAATATGCTGACAAACCTTTTCTCTGTCATTGATGCAGAGATAAACTTCACCCATTGCTATCCCAGTTATGACAAATCATGAATGAATGAAGTAGGGAATAAAGGCCCAAGTGTCAATGATGACAAAATCATGAATGTTTCCCACTGAAAGCAATAGCTGTTAACAGCTATTGGCAGCCTCCTGTTTTCTGCATCTTCTCTCTAGCAGTAATAAGATATTCCATTAACCTCCAAAGTACTACAAAGACCTTCTGAAGATTGCAACTGCCCCAGTCTGTGTCACTAGTCCAGTCCTTCCTGACTGAGTCATCCCTATCGTGTTTTAAATGCATTTACAAAGATAAACATTTCCCTAAGTAATTCTTTGGCTCCATCTCACAGATTTTGGTATATTCTCTCATTGTTATCATTATCTTTGATGAAATTATTGATTGTTTCTATTATTATTTGTTCTTGGACCCTCTCATTTTTTAGGATTGGAGTATTTAATTCTTTTATTATTTTTTTTCATTTCCAATTAATTTTAATGTATGCATCAAAGGCTCTTTACTGAGTATAAGTTTATTGCATCATGTTCAGAAAAGGTACATTTAATATTTCTGCTTTCCTGCATTTGTTTGTGACATGTTTATGCCCTAATGCATGGTCAGTTTTCATGCACAACTGAGAAATGGGTGTACTTTTTGTTCCTGGTCAATATTCTCCAGAGGTCTACCATATCTAACTTTTCTAAAATTCTATTTATTTTATGGTTAGATTTATCTAAGTCTGAGAAGTTTGTTGGGGGAGCTTTTGGCAGTCATGGCTTGTCACTCCGCCATCTTGACTCCACTTTTGAGAATGTGAATTTTATGCTGATTGTTAAAAAAAAAGTAAAGAGCACAGACTGGTGGAAAAGAGAGGGGAAGGCAGTCCCTGAAGAAGGACTAACACAGACAAAGGCAGGAAGAAAGAACAAGCAGATCCTCTGAAGGAGTAAGCCTTCGGGTTGGCTAGAGTAGAGACATTCCAGTAATGCTAGTTGACTAGTCTTGTCAGTGAAGAGGTAGAATGAACAGGCCTTGGAGTCATTTTTTCCTTTTCTTTTTCACTTTCTCTTTCTTCCTGTGATTCTCTCACTTCCCTCACCCCATCCAATTCTTTATCAAGGCTGGAATCCTGAAAGGCCCAGAAGGTGTTGATTTGATAATAATGGAGAAAGTGGAAAAGAGGAGTCACTTTGGAGACAGCAGCCCGATGGAAGTGCTTTCACTGATCTAGGAGAGACAGCTGGAAAGGTAGGAAGGGAAAGACAGTGAAGAAGAAAGGAAAAAAATTATTGCCAGTTTTACTGCTTCTTGGGCTGCAATGGTAACTGTTAGAGACAGAGGATAGCCAAGAGGAGTTCCAATGCTACGGAGGTACCCATGCTAGGTAGCTCTAGCGTCCTATGGCTTGCTGTGGTCACATGGCTGAAAGGATGGATTTAAACACCAGTTGTCCTTCTCCTAGGGTAGTCATCAATTTTGAGCTAAAGGTCCTCAGAACCCATCAGATCCTACTCCCACGTTTTACAGAGGAGACTGAATCCAAGAGAAAGGAAGTGACCTGCCTGAGGGCAATCAGGAAGTGACAGAGGTAGGCCTGGAACCCAAAATTAATGCTCATTCTACTATATCAAGCTGATATCATTGGATTTAGAACTAAGAACAACTTTGGGGACCAGGTAGTCCATGGGTTCTCAACCCTCAGGATGTTACGGACCCCATTAGGAATTTGGCAACATCTGTGTACCGCTTCTCAGAATAATCACTCGACATAATTGAAAGAAATGCCAAATTTCAGTTAGAAGTCAGTCAGTAAACATTAAGCACCTACTATGTGCCAGGCACTGTGCTACATACTGAGGATACAAGGGAAAGTAGAAGCCAGTCCCTGCCTTCAAAACACTCACAATCTCATGGAGGAGGCATTTCTATACCAACAAGTTCTAAACAGGATAACTGGGAGATCAGTAATCAGCAGAGAGAAGGTAGCATTAAGAGGGATGGGGATCACTTCCTAGAGAAGGCAGGATTTTAGCTGAGACTTGAAGGAAGTCAGGTAGAGATGTGGAGGGTGAGTCTTCCAGACATGAGGTATAGCCTTGAGGTGGGAGATGTAGGGTCTGAGTTACAGCCAGCAGGCCAATTGAAGATGCCATTTTTTCCCATCCAAGTTCACAGAACCCTTGAAATCTATACACAGATCCCTCGAGGGTCCATAGGCCCCAAATTAAGAGCCCCTTCCACTTTGCAAGCAAGGAACTGGAGTCCAGAGAGAGGAAGTGACTTTGGCACAATCACACAGCCCAAAAGCAGAAGGGAAATTTGGGTCTTTAGACCCCAGAACCCAAAGGTCTTGTACCTCCCTAGGACTGAAGGCTTTCTCAAGAGAGCAAGTGTTTGTATAGGCCTGGATTTGCATATTATACAATCTTGAATTAAGGTTAAAAGGTCTCTGGCTCATCTCCAGCTTCCTTTCTGGGCTGTTTACAAGAAGCCCCAGCTTGCCAGACACACTTAATTGTTTCTGCTCTTTCTTGTTTTGAACTGTCAGAGAACAATAAGCCAAACCATTAGCAGATATGATGGTTTGTTATTGCTTAGATGAAGGAAAGATTACTGGAGAGAAAACCCCCAATTTTCAGGCTGTAGCAAGAGCTTCGAGTAGTTTAGACCTCAAGGTCAGTCACCCATGAGGCATCTGGCCTGAAATCCAAGAAGGAGCAGATAACTCTCTCTCCCTTTGGTTTTCGCAGTCCATGACAGTTGCTCCTCTGAAGGTGCTGGGCTCTGGCTAGAGAGGAAGTTCAAGAGACTAGCCAAGCCCTGGAGAGATGGGGCAGCCCAGCCCTGGATTCAAGGGCTCACTTTGGCACACACAGACACACTTTCTAGCAGAAAGCTGGAATACCCCAGAGGCCAGGGGACTGATCCTGGTAGAGCCCAGGACTGTGGATGCCAAGGTTTAAGGTGTAGTGTTTGGCCCTCACCCATAGGGTAACATGAAGAACAAAGCAGTGGCCTTGGAGGCAGGAAGATCCGCATGTAGGCTTGGCCTCAGATTCTTGCTAGCTCTGTGACCCTGAGCAAGTCCCATCCTGTTTTCCTGATCTGTAATATGGAGATAATAATAGCACCGACCTCCAGGGTTGGAGTTAGGACCCAATGAGATAATATTTGTCAGGCCCTTTGCTAACCTTAAAGTGCTATCTTGATCTTAGATCTTATTTCTCTTTTCTCCCCCTCTATAGACTATAAACTCCTCGAGGGTGATAATGGTCTTTGCCTTTTCTTTGCCCCTCTCAGAGACTGGCGTAGCATAGCAAGGGATGGATTATGCTCCCAGTGTCCCAGGAAGGATGTTTATCTGTTCATTCTGGCCATACCTTGAAAGTAAACATTTCTTTGGAAAAGCTAATCTGACCGTTAAATGGTTAAATGGGCCTGGGGTGCAAAGGACCCCTAAAATTAAAGGAGCACAACCGGTGGGGGCTGGAGCTAATGGCAGAGAGACTGGACATCCCAGAACCCCCTTAAGAGAGCCAAAGAACCCTGGAGGATGGGTGAACAGTAATATATCGGGCCTTCAGGCAATAGGGGCCAACGTGGTCATGGTTACATCCCTAGAAACGTTATTATTATTATTGAACCTAGATACGGCGCTATAGAAGGTACCTGTCCTCCTCTCCCACCAGCCTTAGCTAGAATATTATTTGTACCTCTCCACCAATGCACTTGCCATGTATTTTTGCCCTGCCTTGTATTATATAGCTACCTTCTTCATTCAGCCTCCTGCTCCCACTAGAGTCAAGTTCCATGAATACAAGGGAGAAAATCTTTGCGAATGTTAGGTCTTCTCCAGTCCTCTGTGCCCAGTTAGCACTTATTAATACTCGTGTGTTGATTTAAGTCCAATTTTTAAAAACCCAAGGGATCTCAGTTCTTGTCCCAACTCTGCGACTACCTGGCTGAGTGACCTTAAGCAGATCACTTCCTCCCACTCTGGACTCCTTTTTATTCCTTTATAAAGTGAGATGATTGCACAAGATGATCCTGGATTCTTGGCCTGGGCTCTGGGAACTTAACCATTTTTGATAACTATTTCAATCTAATTCATTTCCTTGGCAATCCTTTGTATTTTATTTTATGCATTTAAAAACATGAGCATGAGAAGAAGGTTGGTAGACTTCCCTGGACTGCCCGAAGGATCCGTGAACAAAGATTAAGAACCCTGGACAAGAGTTCTAGAGCCCTTTTTAGCTCTGACGGTCTGTTTTAAGGTCACACCTGGCCCCACTGTTGAGGATTCCCAGGCCCCTTCCAGCTTTGTTGCTCCGGGTTCTCAGAGCCCTTCCATCTTGGACATTTGGGTAATATCCTATCTTCAAAGCTTTGACAGCTTATTTACATTCTGCATTCTGAGGCCCCTTCCAGCTAGCGCAGTCTGTGTTCTAAGGTCCTTCTCGGCTCTGACCTTATGCATTCCAGCCCTTTTCAGGCTTGAGATCCAATGATTTTATTAGGGAAGCTATCACAAATATCAATCTAGTCCATTCTGCAGAGGATAAAATGCTGCTTCCCATTAGCATGGGTCCTCCGAGGGCTGGGTAGGGCAGTTGTTTTGTTCCAGTGAAAGTGACGGTCCTTGGAACCTGCAGAAGCTGTGGGGAAACAGTAAAAGGCCATCGACCATGATGGACCCTGATGGATGCTTTGCCCGAATGCCTGGATGCTCTTATGCCAGATCGAAACAGCAGACCCAGTTCAAAGGGGTAAAGCAGTCAAACTGGCCTTTTTTTACTCAATATACACTTATCAGGAAATGATAAGATCTCCCTTTTGAGCTACTGTTAAGTTGCCAAGGAACATATTAGAGAAGAGAACAAGGAAGAATGAAACCTGAAACACGGTGGTGAAAGCTTGTCTCAAACGACTAAATTGCTAAGGCAATCAGAAGGAGGGGAAGCGAGGAGAGGAGCTGCCAGAAGGCCCCTTCTGTTCTTAACTTCACCGCACAATGGTATGAACAATGCGTCAGGCAATTTGACAAAGGTCTCCTTTGTCACTCTCTCAAACACATGTGAGGAGGAGACAGGTCCCTGTCAAAGAACGGATGGCAGGGCATCTGACTATCTATTCAAAGCCGGCTTGACACCGAACAGGAAGAGGAAGCTTCAGTTCGTCCTATCTGCCTCCCATCTCTTGAGAATATGAGTGATGAAATGAGCTACAAGACGTAGGTAGCTGAAGCTAGAACAAAAAGGGCCCCCGAGTGAATTTGTCAAAGGCACAGCAGGAAAACCTGAACTGCGTCTTAAGCACCTGGCATTTCTACACGATTCCATTTGGATCACAACAGGCATCAAATTGAAAACGTCTAATGAGCATCAGTGACTCATCCAAAATGGCAAAGAATACCCTTTGCGCAAACCATTCCTCCCAAGAGGGCAGGAGTTCTGCAAAATAAACCTCATTCATTTCCACTTCATTTCCCTAAGGGAAATGGGAAGGGAGCAAGCACTTATTAAGTGCCTACTATATGCCAGGCACTTTGCAAAGTGCTTTTTTAAAAGCAAATAATAATAATAATAATAATATAATAGCTAACATTTATGTGGTGCTATTTTACGTGTATGCCAGATACTGTGCTAAGTGCTTTACAATTATTATCTCATTTGATCCTTATAGCAACCCTGGGAGGAAAATGCTATTAAATAATTTTCCCCATTTTACAATTTGAGGAAACTGGGGCAGTCTGAGGTGAAGCGAGTTGCTCAGGGTCACGCGAATCGATTTGAACTGAAATCTTCCTGACTCCAGGCTCAGGGCGCTATCCACTGTGACACCTAGCTAGCTGCCTCTGTAAAGAAGGTGAAAGAAGTTACCACCTCCATTTTACAAGCTCATTTCCTCATTCCCTGCCTCCGGCCTACCATCCCAGTCTTTCTTCCTCCTCCCTTATTCCAATACATCTGAGGGTTCAGCTATCATTTCCAGCAGGGCTAAGTTCTTTTGCCTCATTCTTTGTTTAAAGTTAGACCTGCTTAACCACATGGTTTGATGGGGATATGACTGGGGAAGTAGACTCTAAGCGATCACCCTAGTGCATTTACCAATAATATAGAAATAGGTCTTGATCAATGACACATGTAAAACCCAGTGGAATTGCTCGGTGGCTCTGGGAGGGGGGGAGGGAAAGAACATGAATCATGGAACCATGGAAAAATATTCTAAATGCATTAATTAAATAAAAATTTCCAATAGAGAAAAAAAGAGTCAGACCCTCTCAGGGTACACGTACAACTGAGCTAAGAAACTTTCTGAGTCAATTAATAAACATTTCTTGAGCAGAGCACCTACTAGGTGCCAGGCAATGTGCTAAACACTGGAGATACAGAGATTAAAAAAATGAGCCTGCCTCTGCTCTCAAGGAGCTCACATTCTACAAAGGGGAGCGTTAGTGAGTGTTCTAAAATCAAAGTTCTCCAGGCCACATTAGTAAGAGACCTTGAACATACTCATCAGGCCAGGCTTGGGTCATATTCAGTGTATCTTTTATAAGTAGTTCTGGAGGCAGCTGGGTGGCTCAGTGGAAAGCCAGGCCCAGAGACAGGAGGTCCTGGGTTCAAGTGTGACTTCAGGCACTTCCCAGCCGTGTGACCCTGGACAAGTCGCTTAACCCCCATTGCCTAGCCCTTACTGCTCTTCTGCCTTAGAACCAAGACACAGTATGGATTCTAAGATGGAAGGTGAGGGTTTAAAAAAAAGTAGTTCTGGGCTCTTGTGAAGATGGGAGAGTGGTTAGGCTATGATGTCTATCACCCCACTGATCACCAAGGGAAGATTTTTTTGGACCTCGATAGCCAGACAGTTATTGTCTCTCCTCCCTAAGTTAGATCAAAGACTCTGGTCTCCCAGGATAGAGAAACTCCACTTTTGATTAAGAGGTACACAACTCCCAGGAGAAAGAGGACCACTTCAGGGAAAGCGAGGCAGCTCTGCAACCTAATGTTACCAAAGGCTGGGTCGGGAAGCATTTAGAATACTTAGACCCTGTTCTAGGCACTAGGGACACAATGACAACGATGAGAGAGCCCCTGTTCTAGTAGAAACAGATGAATGTGCTTTGAAGGAAAACAACACTTATGCACGTAAGTGTATGCAAAATATACTTTGCCTTTGCTTGGTATCATTTTTCTGAGGGGTTGGGGGGATACACCGGCAGCTATGGGGAAAGGAAGGGGGCAGGGAGAGCTTGAGCTGAGCTCTGGAGAAAAAAGGGAATGGGGTCCTAAGAGGCATAGGGAAGAGCCAGTACAAAGGCACAGAGACAAGACACAGGACCCCCCGTGGGAGGAACAGCAAGAAGACCAATTGGGCTGGACTGGAGAGTATGTGGAGGGGGAGTCATGTGCAGTAAGTCTGGAGAGGGAAGCTGGAGCCAGATTGGAAAGGGCTTTAAAAGCCAAACCCAGAGTGTGCATTGGAGCCAAGAAACAGTAAGAAGCTTATGAAACCTGGATGTTGGCTACCGATAACCTGGGTCCAGGAACTTCTTTGGTTTCTAACTCTTTCACTGTCAATTGATTTCCTGTGTAGGCCTGTGTATTTTATTTTATATGCCCACAATATGACTCTGAGAAAGGTCCGTGGGCTTCACCAGCCTGCCCTGGGAGTGGGGGGTGGAGGGGCAACGCACCACAAAGATTGAAAACGTCTGTCCTCGAGTGCGGAACATTCGTAGACCCGAAGGATTTTGATTTTGAGTGGGCAGCCATAAAATCCATGTTGGACTTCTCCCATTGCTTCTGAGGCCACAAAAATGAAGCATGACTCACTTCTTAGCTAGGTTGGGATTACTATAGAATATTGCAACACAGGGACCCTTCCGAACGGGGGCCGAGTAGGCAGCCACCTGCATCGGTGAGCTGGCACCATCACTGACTGCCGTTATCTAGCGAGATGAACGGGGGAAAATCACCCATTTGCAGGGCTTCAGTTTCATCTTTTGCAAAGTGAGGGGGTTGAGCTGTTTCATCTTAAAGTGCTCTTAATGCTCGAACTTTCTATGACTAGAGACAGGCTGTGTGTTATTGTCGAGTTGGTCGGCTCCTCTAGGAAGCCGATAAAATCCTGTGCACGGGGAGAGGCTTCTGGGCTCGTCGGTCCATCTCCCCAGTTTGAAAGGCATGGAAAGGAAGAGGGTTTATCTCAAAGTCATGAGTCTCATAAGTAGCAGAGCAAGAAGCAGAAGTCAGATCCCAGAGAGGATGCCTCCCTCGGGACTGCTAGATGAGGGGGTGATGGGCTTGGAGTTAGGAAGACCTCAGTTCACAGCTGCCCTCAGGCACTTAGAACCTATGTGACCTTAGGCAAGTCTTATGCCCCCTCTCAGCTGCCCTTTTGCCATCAGAGAAAGTGTTAGAAGTGGCACCATATTCCTGCTGGATTGTGGGGAGGCTCAACTGTGACAATATGTAAAGCATTTAGCAAACGTTAAAGCTCTCCAGAGTTCAACACTGTGGAACACTACTCTAGCAGGAGTCTTCCAGAGACTAGGCCTTAAGCGAAGATTCAGAGAGTTGCCTTAATAGCTAGAGAAACACATGATCTCTAATAAGGGAACTGAACAGCCGGTCTTTTTGACTCTGGGAAAGCCAGCAATGCCAGTTTATGTTACATACGATAATGGCATTCTCTGAGGGGTTTTGTTCTTGTCTCTCTTGTTAGAACCATAAGATTTTAGAACTGAGAGAAACTTGAGATCCCTGTATAGCGGTGAGCAAATTAATTGGGACAAAATAATTTAGTAGCATACGATCGACTTTATGATGTAAAAAAACCATAATATGCAGTAGGCCCTCCGTTTGCTGCAATCACTTGTCTTACGTGATTTGCCATTGAGTTCACAAGACTTTAACAAGTACTTTTTAATTCTTAGGAAACCAGCTTTCACCACATTGGATCCTAAGTGTACTGTCGATTAACAGGCCATTTCTCCAAGTTTAGTCTTAATTGTAGCTGAAATATTTTGAATAGGATTTAAATCGGGCAAGTTCCCGGGTCACTGAAGTATGTCTATCTCTCTCGGAAACATCTGACAGCCTTTCATGACATGTGGCACAGCATAAAGCCGTATTTCAGTATTCCGTCTCCATACGGGAGCTTCTACAATTCTAGAACAATCTGCTTTGGAGCCCTAGCAGTATATTTATTGAGTTCAGCATTTCCTCAAGAAGGACAAGACATCCAAGTCTACTGAACATTTCTGGAAAATGGGTTTTTAAAGACTGCTTAGGAGGTGCAGATCTACAGACTCACCTGAGCTACTTCTGCCAATAGTTCTGATGTAACCTTGAATAAAAATTGAGTTTCGTCACTTCAGATCACCTTTTTGAAATATTCGGTGGCCAAGCCTCTCTACTGGCTTGTCCATGATAAGCAGGCCAGCTCAGCAAAGAAAAGACTTTCTGTTTAGCTGTAGAGGTAACAGGGAGCCACTGAAGTTTATTGAATGGGATGAAGAGGTGGGGTAGCACGGGGAGAACTGTACTTTAGAAAGGTCAATTTCAAAGCTGAGTGGAGGATGGACTGGAGTAGGGGAGAAATTTGAGATGGGAAGACCAACTAGAAGGCTCTTTCAGTAGTCCAAGTGTGAGATGAGGAGGACCTGTACCAGCTGGGGGTAGTGTTAGAGGAGAGAAGTGGGCACATACAAGAAATATTATTGAATATGGAGGAAGGGAAGAGAGTGAGAAATTGAGGATGATACTGAGGCTTCCAACCTGGGTGACCAGGATTTGAATCTAGAGCTTAGAACAAGATAAACAGATCTAAGAATCATTAGCCTAGAGGTGGTCATTGAATCTATGGGATCGAATTAGATTGATAAGGAAAACAGTATAGAGAGAGGAGAGAAAAGGGCCCTGGACGGAGCCCTGTGGGACACCCACAATCAGTAGAAATGACCTGGATGACGATCCAGCAGTGAGATAGAGAAGTCTGACATGTAGGAGGAGAACCAGGAGATATCATTGTCACAAAAATCCAGAGAGATTGTATAAAGGAGAAAAGGATGATCAACAGTGTTAAAGGTTGAACACAGGTCAAGAAGGATGAGGATTGAGAAAAAAATCATTGGGTTTGGCAATTGAGAGACTATTGGTTACTTTGGATAGAGCGGCTACAGTTGAGTGATGAGGTCAGAAGCCAAACTATAGAGAATTAAGAAGAGAATGAAAGAGAAAGAAGTATAAACATCAATTGCAGACCACCTTCCCAAGGAATTTAGACACAAAATGGAGGAGAGATGCGGGACAATAGCTATCAGAGATGGATGAGTCAAGCAAGAGTCTTTGGAGGATGAAGGAGACATGGGCATGTTTGTAGACAGTAGGGAAACAGCCAGGAGATGGGGAGAAATGGAAGACAAGTGGGAGTGTGGGGATGACACAGGCTGGAGGACACTGGAAGGAATGGAATCACTTTTCTTGGTCTTCTTGCTCTTCTTCCAACTTCAAAGAACCTATACCACATAGAAGAATCAGTATCAACCCATTTGGGTTCCAGGTCCATCCAAAGGTCTTTGCTCATTTTGGGGGGATGAATTAGGCTGTTCAAAAGCAACAGTTTATTAATTTGGGGATTTTTTCCCTTTTCAGTCATACTTTCTTTTGTGGTTCTGTGTGACTGATCCTATTTCACTATGGGCTTGAATAGTCCTTATCGACCATTTTCATAGGAAAATTGATCTTGAGCTACAGGAAACTTAAAGATCCTTCAGTCCAACCTCCTCATTTTACAGATGAAGAAACTGAGGCCTAGAAAAGCTAAACGATTTGCCCAAGGCCACACAGGCAGTAAATATCAGAGATGAGATTTACTCTCCACAGCTTGTGCTCTTTCTATTGTACCTAGCTGTCATTGGAACAATCCACTGCCTCACACCAACCATCGCTGAAGCATGTAGTATTCTACTTTAATAGATAGATGCATCCAACTTTTATATATTTTCAAAGTAACAACCATTCTTTTTTTTAAAACCCTTAACTTCTGTGTATTGACTCCTAGGTGGAAAAGTGGTAAGGGTGCGCAATGGGGGTCAAGTGACTTGCCCAGGGTCACACAGCTAGGAAGTATCTAAGGCCAGATTTGAACCCAGGACCTCCCGTCTCTAGGCCTGGCTCTCAATCCACTGAGCTACCCAGCTGCCCCTAAGTAACAACCATTCTTAAAAAGACAAGAATTACAAACCACAAAATAGATCCTTGAAACATCTATGTACGGCATGAAATCCAGCGTCACCTAACAAGAGAACTAACTAAAAGTGCAGAAACGAGCTCGAGCCAGTTTCTTCTGGTGAAGGTCAGACTTCTGAGTCAGCTTGGTGTCAATAGCACGGGTACTTGAGCAACATCACAAAATGAAACCATTTTAAATGATCATTTGTCCCAAATAAGTCACAGTAGAGCGAAGAATGGCCAGTGGGAAAGAACCTCCGGACATGGGCTTCTAATAATAGAGTTTATTAATAATGGAGTTAAAATCCCTTCTGGGCAGGGACTGTGTCTTATCTAAACTTTGGGTCTTCTACAGTGTCCAACAGAGTGCTCAGCAGAAACCTAACAAACTTCTGTTTATTTGAACCTAGAATGTCAGTACTAGAAGGGACCTGAGAAAAGAAAAAAGGATCATCGAATCCCTTCATTTGACAACCACAGAGGCTCCGGTCGGCTGCCATCTAGTCCAAACTCTATCTCACAGATGAGGGACCTGAGGAGGAGTTAAATGATTTGCCTAAGATCACACAGATAATAACAGAGCCAGGATATTCAACTTTTAAATGCTGCAAAGAGCATGCATTTTAATACCAATAAATATCAAATGCAACTCAGTCACCCTGATGAATGTATGTCTGGGCCTTACCTTTTGTACCAGTTACTGCTTATCAGTGGTTCTTCCAGGAAAATGGGTAGAGGGAGGGGAGGGGAGGAAGATTTATCAGATCATTGGACTAACTCAATCTGTATTACACATGTGGTTTGAGATCATCTGCATCTAAGTAAACTTTATAAGAAATGTTTTTTGAACAGATTCTGCTATACACAAGGGACAGTGTGTGGCTCCCTTGGGATCCTTTCCCTCTTTCAAGGCCTACTTGAGTAGATACCACTTCCATTGATCCCTGCATTGGCACCTCCATAAAGCGCTTGCTTCGTGCCCCTCTGCTGTACTCATCTCATCTGGCCTTGTAGCCTAGCTTTTTTGTGCCCCAGTCTTAGTTCCTCGACTTAGGTCTTTGGAGTGGTTACTATGCCTCATGTCCCTTTTATCTCCCCCGTTGCCTCTCATGGCCTACGCCAGGCACTTAATAAACACTGAATGAATGGGTGGTCTTGGGGCTGCTTGCCCACAATAATGGGCCATTTCTCCCATGCCTCCTGGTTGACAAAAGCCCTTTTCTCCCAGCAATCCTAAGAACCCAGGATCTAGAGCTGGGAGGGGAGCAGAGCAGCTCCCTCGCTGTGATCCCTTGAAAGGCAGCCCTTGACACCAGCTTTTGTCTGAACCTGCCGTTCTTCTCCTACAGAGCAAGATTGCTATGGCAACAACCCAGCAGCAGTAGGTTTAAACTAACCTGTCTCACGACAGTCTAATCCCAGCTCACGCTCCCTATTAGCGCGTGAACAATCCAGCGCTTGGGGAATTCTGTTTCACAATGACAAGAAGAGCTGACGTTGAAGGAGTTTTGATCAAAGGATTAAAAAGCTCATCTAGTCCCGCGCCTTCATTTTCTGGCTGAAGAACAGAGGTGCAGAGAAGGGAAGAGACTCGCCTTCTAGGTGGCAGGTGCTTGAATTAGTCTGTATTCCCCCCAAATCATCTAGGCAGTGATCAGAAGGCTTCCCATATGCCTCCTCATCTGACCATCACAACCCCAAGAGGTTAGTGCTATTATTACCTCCATTTTGCAGATGAGAAAACTGAGGCCCACCCAAAGAGTTTAAAGTCACTTTGCTACCATCACCCAAACAGTAAATATCTGAGGCAGGATCTGGCTGAGCTGGGGTTCACATATGGGCGTCCTGGCTCAAAATCCAAGGCTCTCTCCCTACAAGTACTGTTTTCAAGATGAGGAAACACAGGCTGAAATCAAATGATAGAGTTTAGAGCTAGAAGAGCTCGCATTACTTGTCCTTATACATTACAAGTCCTTGAAAGGCTAAAGTGAGTCATGCTTGTTTTGATTGATGCCAGAGATCAGAACTAGAAGTAATGGCTGGGAGGCCCCTGGGGGGGGCATGATTTAAGGCAAAACTTAGGCATGCTATAAGGAAGAATTTCCTAACAATCAGTATTTGCCAAAGTAGATTGAGTTAACTCAGGAAGTAATGGACTTCCATTCCATTCACTGGAGGTTAAATGACCACTTGTCCCGGATCATAGTTCTTTGGCTAGAGCTTTCTCCCCAGAGGCTGGCCAATCCAATCTCCTCAATTGGCACTCGAGGAAGCTGAGGCACAGGGGACATTAAGTGACTTGTCCAAGATGCCATTTGCACCCAGGTCCCTTGACTCATCAGGGCTCTTTCTACTGTACTTTGCTGATAGCTGTAGAGGGAATATTCTCTTCAGTCACCAAGCATTTATGAAGCACCCGATATGTGCTGGGCACTGTGCTAAGCGCTACAGGTACAAAGAGAGGCAAAAATAGTCCCTGCCCTCAAGAAGCTCCCCATCTAATGGGGGAAACAACATGTAAATAACTTGGTAGAGACATGCCATATCCAGTGTAGAAACATGTTAATCTGGGAAACTTCTGTAGGAGGGATTTAAGCTTCATTTCAAAGGAAGCCAGGAAAACAGAGAGGAGGAAGAAAAGGCCTCCAAGCATGAAGAAGAGACAGAGCATAGACACAGGGAATGGAGGAACAGCAAGGCCAGTGTAGCTGGATCGAACAGTGTGTGGGAGAGAATTCAGGTGGCTAAGTTGTAAAGGGCTCTGAATGCCAAAGAGGGATTTTCTGTTTGATTCTGAAAGTCAGAGAGATCTACTGGGGCTCACTGAGTACGATATGTGATCAGAACAATAATTGAGAAAAAAGGGCACATTAGAGGTGGGGCAAGATGAGTCTGGGAGACCAATTAGAAGGCTAATGTAATAATCTAAGCAAGAGGTGATGAGGGCCTGAACTAGGGCAGTTGTGTAAAATGGAGAGAGACCAAATATGAGAAATGCTGGGAAGGAAGAAACAACCAGATCTGACATCAGGGTGGATATATGGGGTGAGTGAGAGGGAAGAGGGAAGGATGACACCAAGATTGTAGGCCTCAGTGCTTGGAAGGATGGTAGTGCCCTTGACAATAATAAGCAAGTTTGGAAGAGGAGAGGATTCGTGGGGAGGGGAGGGGAGGAGATAATGAGTTCATTTTTTGGACATGTTGAGTCTAAGATGTCCAAAAGCCAGTTGGTGATATGTGACAGTAGCTTGGCAGAGAGATTAAGGCTAAATATAAAGATCTGGGAATCATCTGCACAGAGGTCATTAAACCCATGGCAGCTGATAAGATCACCAAAGAGAAGGTCCAGCACAGAGCCTTAGGGTTCACCCATAGTTAGTGGGTGTGACCTAGATGAAGAACAGGCAAAGAGGGGCAGCTGGGTGGCTCAGTGGATTGAGAGCCAGGCCTAGAGACAGGAGGTCCTAGGTTCAAATCTGGCCTCAGACACTTCCTAGCTGTGTGACCTTGGGCAAGTCACTTGACCCCTATTGCCTAGCCCTTACCACTTTTCTGCCTTGGAGAATGAGGATTGAGAAAAAGCTATTCGATTTGACAATTAAGAGATCATTGGCATCTTTGGAGGGGATGATTTCAGTTGAATGAAGAGGTTGGAAGCTAAACTGCAGAGGATTAGAAGAGAGTGAGAAAAAAAGGAAGTGGCGGTATATAATATAGATGGCTTTCTAAATTTGGCCAGGAAGGGGAGAGAAGATATTGTGTAATAGCTGGAAAGGCTGGAAGGCTCAAGCAAGAGTTTTAAAGATGAGAAAGGCATGAGCGTGTTTTTAGTCAGTGGTAAAGGAGTCAGAAAACAGGGAGTAACTGAAGAGAAGAGAATGGCATGATGGTGGGGGCAATCTGATGGAGGAGTCAGGAGGGAATGGGATCAATGGTGCATAGAAGTCTGTCTTGGCAAGGAGAAGGGCTGTCTACCCATGTGAGCCTCAGTTTGGAGTTAAATAGGAAGTCCTTAGCTTGGAGGGGGTGGGGTGGGGGAGGATATGTCATGTGAAGCTTGGGGAGAGAAGAAAAGTTTTGGAACAGTTCCGAGTATCCCAGGGTAGAATGATGAATGCTTGCCTTGCTGTTGTGAGAGCCCATCTGAGATTAGGTAACAAATTTGTAGAGAACGCGATCAACAGGCATTTGCAAATTCCCTGAGTTCTGTTCAGCCTTGTATGACTAGGATTAAAGGAGGCAAATGATGTGAGTAACCTAAGGTCGAAGGTTGGCAAGGAGAGATTAATGACAGACAAGCAAGGGGTCAAGGAATAGGAAAGTAGAAGATAACATAGAGTTGAGTCCATTCACCAACAGGTTAAGACAGGGACGTGGGGGTACCGTGACCAATCTGGGGGTGATAGCCTGGGGAAAGAACTGAGGAGTAGAGGGAATGGCGGTCATGGCGAGGATGAAGTATAGGCTTAGGAGTCATAAAGCATAAGAAATTAGACTACGGGACCTCTTTGGTCTCTGGGAGAGGGGCAAATGGAAGAGGCAAGATTTGACTCTAGGTCCTCTTATTCCAGAGCCAGTGCTCTTTCAAACATTCCAGACTGTCTCCCTCATAACATACCCACAGTCACATAGCTAGTGAGTGACCACTAGGACTGAACCCCAGCTTTTGATGGGTTGGGGGGGGCACAGGAGAGAATTATGAAAATAGTAGGAATGAGAGAAGTTAGTAGATCTCAAGCTGGAGAGGACACTAGAGATCAAATCGTCCAATGCCTTCATTTTGGGGAGAAAGCAGAGGCCGAGAGCCATTAAGGGTCTTAGCCAGGGTCACACAGGTAGTAAATGACAGTTAAGATTTGAGCCTAGGTCCTCCAACTACGTAAGCATTGCTCTTTTCACTATACCATGCTGCTTCCCGATGGCTATAGCAGTGTGTGTATGTGCATATATGTACACATGTAGAGATGTGTAACTATATAGATGTTTATATTCATACACACGCACAAACTACCCCAAATTCTCATCTCACACACACACACACACACACACACACACACACACACACACACACACATACACACTGAGAGTTTGGGGGAGGAGTGGTCTAATGAATGGTTAACTGAATATGGAGCATGGGAAACTTGTACTCGTCCCCATCATGGGTGCAAACAAGTCCACCACCAGAAAAAAGTTAAGAAATTCTTGCCCCCAGCTTTACATGAAGGATGGCATCCCTCTAGGTTGGCATGAAGCAAAAGAGAATACTTAGAAACCAGAAACAGGCCAAGACCCAAAGGACTGGGCTAGAAAAGACAGAGTTAACTTTGGCCAACCCATATTCCTTTTTCTTAACGGAGGTTCTCAAATCTTCCTTTCTCTCCCCCTTTCTCCTCCCCATCCCGAGCACTCAGGAGTGATTTCTCTTCCTGATACCCAACAATTTCCAGGGCTCTGTTCGCTAATGCATAGCAAAAGCTTGGGGCAACTTGATTACAAGCCATTTTCACTGTGCCAGTTGTTGGGAATTGCCATCTCCAGCCTGAGGAGAACTACTAATGGTTCTCTAGGGACTGCTAAACCCCTGGGGCTCCATATTATAATGACTGTGTTAGCTTAATATAAATTGTTTACAGATCAATTCCTCAATGTTACTTCTGGAATCATGTAAAGACTTAAGAACCAAGAAATTGTAATTGCATTTCATTAAGGGAGCCATTCTAATCTGAGGCCCCGAGACAGGAGATGGCTTGGCCAGAATCACACTGAGGCCAAGACTAGAAACCAGGCCTCTCGTGCTGGTACCATTTCCAGAAAGCCACAATGATGATATACACGTTACCGGGGATGGGTGGCACTGACACCCTTTAGCAGAACTAGTTAGAATGATCAACGGGCTCTTACCTAGTAGAGAGAAAGACTCTGAGGAAATGTCGTACCACAAAGATCGTCTTTGATGGCCTTGTTGGGAAAAGGCTTGGCTTGGGAAAAAAGTTTGGAATATGAGCTACTGCTGGCAGTGAGGGAAGAAGGAAACATAAAGACAAATCACCTACTCCACCGTTTTCCTTAGGACTTGTAGGAACTATTGGTACTGCGGCAGTAGTTAACATTTGAGAGCCTCCCAGGATCTCTGAGTCGGGAGGAACCTCAGCAGTCATTTAGTCCAATCTATCCATGAACAAGACTTCCCCCATGGCATATCTGACAAGAGGCCATCCAGGCTCTTCTCGAAGACCTTTAGTGAGGGTGAACCTACTATCTTCTGAGCTACCTTACTCTTACGCTTTGGGTGAGGTCCAATTGTTAGAATTTTTTTCTTACATCAGACCTCTCTAAAGCTTCTAGCCATTGTTCCTTGTTCCACCTTCTTGAGTCAATCAGAACAAATCTAACCCCTCTTCCACAGGAGAGCCCTTCAAATACTTGAAAACATATATTACGTGTCACACACACACATGTGTATCTTCTCCTCTCCAGGTTAAGCAATCTTCATTTCCTTCAGGTAATTTTCATACAGCATGATGTCAAGACCTTTCTTCAGTCTTGGTGGACCCCCTCTGAATGCCTTCCCACTTACCCCTCCTATATGAATTCCCCAAAACTGAGCCACTCTATAACAGACGTGGTCTGAGCAGAGCAGAGCCTATAGCAGGGCTCTCAGCTCACTTCTTCTCAGCACCATACCTCTCCTGAGTCAGCCTCTGCTGTATGGCAGTCACATTAGCATCTGTGGCTGCTGTGGCACATATTAAGGCCTTACTGTGTTCAAAACACTCCCCTAAGTGCTGGAGATGCAAAAAGAAAAGTCAGTCTCCAGGAGCTCACGTTCTAATGGGAAGACAACACATAGGACAGGTTGCAGCTGCAAGTCAGCTAGAAAAGTTCCATGGTCCTTCGAGTACAGCAGCAAAGTTGATGGTAATGTCTCTTCTATAATGTCACTCTTCCCAGGGCTCTTGGATCCTGGGGCATCCTCATCAGGGACTAAAAGAAGACGGTGATCAAAGTGGAAGTTACGGGGGGTTTTCTGTTTGCCTTGAGTGTGCTGCCTCCTGTCTCTCCCTGAGGGGGCCTTGCTGTTTCAGCTAGGTTGGCTTGCTGCCTTTTGTCTGGCAGTTGACGGGCAACTGGTGAGGATGGCTGGCTATTTTTTCACAAGAGTTGTTTCCCCAGATGATAGCTATGAGGTCTGGGCTAGAAACAGGAATGGTGTTGATAGAATACTGCCACTCCCAGGTGGTTGTGGTGATGGTAGTGGTGGTGAGGAAGGTGGACCACAATGATTTCTTGCTTCAGTGATGGTTGTGGGGCTGGGCTGGAAGCAGGTCTAGTGGTTTGAGGCACTGCTGTTTGCAAAGATCTTGAGTTCAGGGTATTGGGCTATATCTCCATCAGTGTCTGAGGAGAGATAGTGGTCAAAGTGGTGACCGTGATTTGACGTGCCTGGCATTTGCTGCCTCTTGTCTCTCCCTCAGGGTGGCTCACTCTTCAGCAAGGCTGGCTTGTCTTCTCTACATGTTCTTTCTCTAAACCCTTAGAAATCTGTTCTTTTAAAAGCTAGGGTGTAGGATGGAGCTTTTTGAAAGTATATCATGACCCTGGTTAAAAATGGAGTTGGACCCAGTGGAATTGCTTGTCGGCTCTGGGAGGGGGGAGGAGAGGAGTGAAAGAAAGTGAATCATGGAAACATGGGGAAATACTTATAAATAAATAAATGAAATGGAGTTGGAAGCAAAAAAAAAGCTAGCGTGCATGTCAGAATATGTTCTGATTTCCTCTTCTCCATCGTTTTGACCTTAGCGACCAATTCCTCCCTGTTGATGAGAATCAAATCCAGAATAGAATTACCCATCATTTGTTTCTCCATCTTGTAAATGATTGAAGTATCATTAAGAAAAACCAGGAAAGCAGTAGTTTTTTTACCTTTACAGAGACAGACAGACAGACAAAAACAGAGACACAGACAGACACACAGATACAGAGAGAGACAGACAGACAGAGACTGATTGATTGATTGATTGATTCAGTGAAATGAAGTTGCTTATCACTACTCTGCCATGCCTGTATATTAGGCTTTTGATCTGTTTGCTGCTCTTCATCTATTCCCACCTCTTGCACAGATCATCTGTAGTATATACTGATGGCAATATGACTCCTGTGTTTCAGCTCCAGTCCCATCTCTGTCACAGTGACCTGTCCTTCTCCCAATAGCCTTTAATTGGTTTTGTCATACATTTGGCACTGATCACATATTTGAGGTGCCAATAATGTTGTAGGAAAGAGTATCCCTCTCTACCACCACCCCATAAGGTTCTGCTCAGCTTCTAGGCCCAGGTCTGCCACTTACTCAGTATGTAACCTGGAACAAGTCACTTAAATGTCTCTACACCTCAACTTCTTCATCTCTAACGTGAGGATGCCAATACTTAACATTATAGATGATACTTCACAGAGTTGAGAGGAAATAGCTGTGTAAATTGATATATAAATGTGAGTGCTTCTCCCTGCCTGGTATTGTTAGTCATCTCTTTCCATGTGCCTATGATCTTGGCTCTCCCATCTAGACAGCAAATTCCATAAGGACAGGGACTGAGTTTTATCATTGTCTGCATCCCACATAGGCAGGTTTCGAAGCCCTTCAGCCTCTTCTTCTTAGCTACTTTCCATTTTATCAATGTTCGTTTTAAATATGGCAACCAGAAGTAAACAAAATATTCTAGATAATAATCAGACCAAGAGAGAAGGAAGCAGCAGCACCACTTTCCTCCTTCTGGACATTTTGGCTCCATCTGGTTGCTGTATCACACTGGTGGTCCAGGTTTCCAGTCCATTAAAACTGTCAGAACCTTTTTCACAAGAATTATTTTTAGCCATATCGCCCTTCCACCCTGCTACACACACTTCATCTTGTACTTATACAGTTGATTTTTTAAAACTGTTTACAATTGTCCCTTTTGTATTTCAATCTCATCTTCTAACATTTTCGGCCATTTGTTCCAGCGTGTCAAGAGCTTTTAGGAGCCCAGTTCTGTCACCCACCATATTAGCTATCTCTTACGGGTTCGAGCCATCTGCAGATGTGCCAAACATTCCATCTATGACTTCATCTGAATCACTGGTAAAAAATGTAGCCCAAGACAGAGCTGTGCTGGGCATCCCCACAGGATATCCCTGAGTTTGTTAGAGATCCATTAACATATATTATTTGGGTATAGATTAACAATTCAACCAACGGGGATCAACCTAATCTTACTATCTTCCAACTACCATTTTGAAGAAATTTCCTCTACAAGGAGATCATGAGAAACTCTGTGAAATAGCTTATTCAAATCCAGATGTCCCAATTCTGCAATATTTTCCTGATCTGCCTGTCCAGTGACACTAAAAGAAAAAGAAATGAAATTCATTTGGCATGATTCTAAGTGAATCCATGCTGATTCTTAGTGATTACCACATTCGTTTCTAAGTGTTCATAAATCATATCTTTTAAAATCCATTCTGGAAATATTCTAGGTATCAGCTTCAAGCTTACCAAGCTATTGTTTGCATAGTACATTTTTCTTCCTTTGGTTGAAAATTAGGGCAGAGTTTCATATCTTCTCTCTTCTGGTACTTCTCCATGGCTCTGCAAAGATCTGCAAATTTTTTAAGAAGCCTAGGAAGGGCAGCTGGGTGGGTCAGTAGATAGAGAATCAGGCCTAAAGACTGGAGGTTCAAATCTAGCTTCAGACACTTCCTTGCTGTATGACTCTGGACAAACCACTTAACCTCTATTGCCTAGCCCTTCCTTACCATTTTAGAACCAATGTACAGAATTGGTTCTAAGATGGAAGACGAGGGTTTTTTTAAAAAGAAGAAGCAGCCTAGGAAGATGTGGTTAAAGGAATTCATTTAGAGCAAGCTTCAGAGGCTATTTAGTCCAACTCCTGCCTAAAGAAGAAAGAAACTCTATAAAAGATAGCCAAATGATCACACAACCTCTGCTCAGAAACTTCATTCTAGAACAACTCTAATTATTAGCAGATGTTTCCTTATAGCTAGCTCAAATTCTCCTCTCTGCAACTTGGGAGGAGAAAACTTAAAGATCATCTAGTCTAGTCCCCTCATTTGACAGAGAAGGAAATGGAGAGGAGGGGAAGTAACTTGCCTAAGGTCACACGCAGAATTATATGATCACAGAATGTTAGAGCTGCAAAGGACCTCAGTGATCATCTAGTCCAAACTCATCATTGTATATATCAGAAAACTGAACTCTACAGGAACAGACGATGTTAAAATTGAAAGGGACTTTAGAACAGAGAATGACAGAGCAGGATCGTTCCTTAGAACAGGGAATTTCAGAACTGGGAGGAACCTTAGAACAACAAGCCTAGAGGGTAATTACTGTTATTATTCCTACTCCAGGACTCAGTTTTCTCCTCTATAAAAGGAAGAAGGTTGGACTAAAGAACCTTTAAAGTCCCTTCTATGGCTATTGATATAGGATGTCAGAGCTGGTCAGGATTTGACTGTGTGAGAGATGAAAGAGTCCTTAGAACAGAGAATGGCACAGCCAAGAAGGACCTTAAAACATGGAATGGCAAACCTAGGAAGGGCCTTAGAACACAGAATGGCACAGCTGAGAAGGATCTTAGAACATAAAATTGTCGGCGCCACTAGAAACCTTAGAACAGAGAATGTCAGAACTGCAAGGGGCCTTAGAACAGGAAATGTTAAAGACAAAAGGGACTTTAGAAGAGGTAATGTCAGAGCAGGGACTGTCCTTAAAACAGAGAATGTCAAAACATAGAACATCTTAACATGGCATCATGGCAAGAGAGGGAGAGGGGAGAGGATACATTAGAAAATGAAAGTAAAGTAGATACAGAAGATATGTCATTTTTTTAAAAGGAGCATTGGTTCTCAAGTCAGAAGTCCTCAATTATAGTTCTTCCTCTTACTGCCTGTGTGGCACTGTGTGACTGTGGACAAGTCACTCCTCTCCAAGGCAAAGGACTGCTAAAAGGAAAGTTGCTTTTGAAAATAGCTATAGAAATATGAGTTAGTATTCATAGTGTCATAATTTTAGAGCTGAAAGAACTCTTAGACATCATCTAGTCTATAGATGAGAAAACAGAAGTTATGATTCAATAGAGAGAATAATGACAATCGCTGATATATGTAGATTGATTTTACATTTTCAAAGCTCTTTTGAGCCTCACTACAATCCTAAGAGGTAAGTGCTTTTATTGTCCCCATTTTACAGATGAGGAAACTGAAGCTAAAAGTCATGCAGGAAGGGGCTTAAATTTGCTAAAAGTCACATAAGAAGTAGTAGTAACCTATCCAACCACTCCTTAGTCTCTTTTGCTGAGTAAGTAGCCATTTCCCCCCACCCACCCACCCAAGAAGGGGTATCCCAGCTCTTCTCTCTTTCCAATCTACCTTGATAATACTATAAACTCCTGTGAATTGAAGTGTCATCTCAAGAAAATTCCCAGATCTCTCTCCTGAGCACCAGTCTTCCATTACCAACTACTTGCTAAACATCTCTACCTGTGTGTCTCACCAACATCTCAAACTCAGATTATCCAAAACAGAGCTGATTAATTCTGCCCTAACCCTGCCCTTCCTTCAAGCTTCCTTCTTTCTGTTGAGTCATCCCAGCAGGTACCCAAGTTTTCAAACTGAGAATCATCTTTGGCTCTTTCCTCTCCCTCGCTCTCCATATTCAATCATTTCCAAGTCTTCTCCATTCTGCCTCAGAAGCCATTCCCTTCTCTCCACTCCCATGAGCACAAGCTCCTGCAGATTGTCAGCATTTCTCACCTGGACAATTGCCATATCCCGACCAGTCTCCCTGCCTCTGGGTTCTCTCTTATCCAGTCTTTCCTCCAAGCAGCTCCCCAATACTTCTTCATAAGGCATAGGTCTGACCATGTCCCTCCCCTGCTCACATACCCTTCCTCCTGCTTCTCAGATAAAATGTAAAGTCCTTATCCTGGCATTTAAATACCTCCCCAGTCTAGCTGCAACATACCTCTCCAGGCTCCCCTTCCCATATTCGCCATTCCAACCAAACTGGCCTACTAGCTCTCCCCAGATTTGATACTCCAGTTCCTATGTTCAGGCCTTCACACAAGGTCTCCCCTGCCCAGAATGCTCTTCTTCTCTCCTTCCTCACCTTCACCACACAGAATCAATTCAAGATTCAACTGAGGTATTTCTTCCTAGTGCAAATCCCCCTCCCTAGAGGTTAGTGCTCTGTCTCCCCAGATTATCTTCCATTTACTTATATTCCCCACCATATCCCTTGAGAGCAGATACTATCTCATTTTTTTTTTCAGGTTCTTCTGTCAAATTTAATGCTTTTCCACACTCCATTTGTGTAGTATTAATGACTTACAATAGGTGAGAACAATTAGCAAATTCATTTTTTTTTTCTTTTCTTTCTTTTGGTCTTTTATTTATCTTTTTTTTTTTTACATTTATTAATATTCATTTTTAACATGGTTACATGATTCATGCTCCTCCTTTCCCCTTCAACCCCCCCCCCGCACCCCCCCTACCCATGCGCATTTCCACTAGTTTTGTCATGTGTCCTTGATC
>NC_058136.1:36310324-36336388 GCF_016433145.1 Gracilinanus agilis | reverse complement strand
GTCATAAAAATCCTTCCTGCTGCCCACAGCCCCGGCCGCAGTGGGGCTTCCTGGGGAATTGGTAGGCAGAAGGCGAGGCGCCCACCCACTCTCCAAGCCACCCTTGCCCAACCTGCAGTAACTTCCATTAAAGCTGCCCCCCCTCCTCTCTGCCCCCCCTCCTCGGAGCCGGAGGGGGAGGACTAATGAGAAAGAGGAAGGAGCCGGTGAGTGGTGAGTAGCCAGCGTGCCCTGCCCTGCCCTCTCCCAGCAGGCGAGAGGTCCTCTTCAAAACAGCAGCAGCCCATCTGGCTGCAGAAGTTCCTCGGAGGGCAGGCAACATGTGAATAGTGCAAGCTCGCAGGACAGGGCAGGGCGGGGCAGGGCAGGGCAGGACAGAGCACCCAGCAACCAGCCCAGCTCGCCCAGAGCCAGCCAGCTTGAATTGCCGGGACCCCTTGGCACTGGCTTCTGGGGGCGACTTCCCAAGGATCCCCAGCGGGCAGCCTTGAGCCCTTCCTAAGGTAAGGAGATCGTGCAGCCGGTAGGAGTTAGGACCAGGCTACTCCCGCAGTCCCGGGAGCCAGGGAAGGAAGGGGAGAACGTGCCTCCCTTACTTGGGGGCTTCGAGTTAGGCTGCTCTAGGCATTCTTTTCTTTGTCCTTTCTTTGGCTGAGATCTGCTAAGTGAATGGGGCCCCTGCAGCCAGGGGCGGTGCTGGGACACCTGCGCCTTCCCAACAGCCCCTTCCCCAGAGCCCCCGCACTTCTCAAGTGAAGCCACACTGCAAGAATGTCTCTCTGGCGATCTGTTTTCTAAGCTCTGGGGAGCTTCCCTCTTGAGTTTGGTTTTGCTTCCTTTAGCAGTGGTTTCCTTTCTTTTTTTTAAACCCTCACCTTCCCTCTTGGAGTCAATACTGTGTATCGGCTCCAAGGCAGAAGAGCAGGAAGGGCTAGGCAATGGGGGTCAAGTGACTTGCCCAGGGTCACACAGCTGGGAAGTGTCTGAGGCCAGATTTAAACCTGGGACCTCCCGTCTCTAGGCCTGGTTCTCAATCCACTTGAGCTACCCAGCTGCCCCCAAATAGTTTCCTTTCTTGAGACAAAGTAGAAAGAGCCTGGAAGTCAAGAGACGGGGGGCCCAGCACTGCCCTTCGTCCCTCTGTGCCTTTACAGAAGAGAAGGTTTCCTCTTCTGTAAAATGCCCAGTTATGTCCACCTCTTAGAATCCCTGCCTTCCTTCTAGACTCAGCTCCAATTCTACTTTCCCCAGGAAGGCTTTCCCAGCCAGGCCCCCCATCTGTCAGAATCCTTCCATATACTCTACAGAAATCTTGGATGCACCCCATTATTTTCATGGTGTCTCCACCATTAGAACATAAGATCCTTGAGGGCAGAGCTTTTGAAGGCTTTTCTGCCTTTCTTTGTATTCCCAGTGCTTGGCACATAGTAGGTGCTTAATAAATGCTTATGACTGACTGTGAGTGAAATCACGCTATCAGTATCATTCCCATTTTAGAGATAATAAGACTGAGGCTCAGAGAGGTGGTAAGATTTGCCCCGATCCCACAGCTGGTAAGTGGCACAAGCTGGAAAAGAGCCCCCAGTTCTTCTGACCCCAAGTTCCAAACCCTTGCTGCTGACCCTTCCAGGTCTGAAAACCTGCCCATAGTATATTCCCTGAGGTCCCTCCGAGGTTTTACATTCCATGTCCTCAAACCCTGACCAGCTCGGCTATTCTGAAGCCTGCTCAGCTCCCTTTGAACACTTCCCGCTTTATTTTCAGGTCTGTCCCGTCTCTGACCTTTTCTGCTCTTGCCCTTCTCCATTTGAAGAAGCTAAAGCAGAACACGAAGTATGGCGTATTTAGTAGCTTTCTGGGCCGTACAAATACTCACCTTACTAGGTACGGCCCAGGCTTCCCAGAGCTCGCTGGATCTAACATCCTAACCAAAACTTTAGCAGGAAGGGAGATCCTGCTACTTTGTGGCAGCAATGAAGATGAGAAGGATGAGGATGAGGAAGGTGCCAGAGATCTTTCTGTTGCATTTTCCAGTTTGCAAAGTGGTAGGTAGTATGAGTATACCCCTTTTCCAGGTGAGACAGTTGAGGCTCCACGAGTTTATGTGACTTGCCCTCAGTCCCACATTGATAGGATATAGTCATGTTGTAGAGACTGAAGCCCGGGTTTTCTGATTCCAAGCCCAGTGAACAAGAAACAGGCTTTCAGAAGCAAGTGACTAGTTTTGCCAGGGGCTCCTATGTGCTGGTTTGATAGCCCCAGGGAAAAGGAGAGGACCTCAGCCAGGTGGCATCGCCACACTCCCTGGGAGCTGAGCTGGACTTAGGACTGTATTTGGTTTGAAATCATTTCTAGATGTTTTCCAGGCTAGGTTACCACCCGCTCCGAAATCACTCCAGGTAAGTGGCTCTGCGTGCCGAACGGCAGGCTTCTGGCTTTGCTGGTGGGCTCAGACAGCTGGAAAGTTCTGCAGTTGCATAGCTAGCCAGCTCTCGGGGTCAAGTCAACAAACCGCTCAACAAAATTCATTTCCCCAAGAGACGTGGCGCTGGGGTTACAAAGACGAAAATCAAATTGGTCCCTCTCCTCGGGGAGGGCCTCCCGTGGAAGGGATCTCTGAGTTCTCTTTGGCAGACATGAGAGGGCATCACGAGAGGCGGAGGAGGGCATGGCATGGAGAGATGCAGTGGCCTATGTGAGTCGTTTGCCTGGCCCAGAGTGCAGAAGTAGGGGTGATAGGGGTCACGCCAGACCATCAGGCAGGAATCAGATTGATGGAGAACCTAAAATGCCAGGCTGAGAATAGCTTCTCTCAGAGGTAAGGAGGCCTTTTGGTACCTTGGCTTTTAAGTCAGAGGACCTGGATTCCAATCCTGGCCACATCAGCTCCTACCTCTGTGTCCATGGACAGGACAGTTCATCTCCCCAGGCCTTGCTTTCTTCATCTGTCAGATGAGGGGCTTTGGATTAGATGGCTTTCCAAGGCCCCTTCCGGCTCTCAATTTCTGAGCCAAAGATCCTTAGCCACCGTGGTTTGCAGAGTCACACTGTAAGGTCTCGGGGCCGGCTAGAATATGATAACACTAGAAACCTAGGTCGGGAACAGGAAGGTTGGTCAATTCAGCAAGGCAATAAACAGAGAGAGCAAGTTAGGAAGGACCCTGAGAGGCAGCGAGGCAGCGAGGCCAGTTCCTTTCTTGTGGGGAACAGGAGATGGGCCTGGGGCATCTCCATCAGTGTGGGGGAGAGTTGGCATGATGAAGACAGTTGGGAATTTGCCTCTGCAGGCCGACACAGTGAACAACTGGCCAGAGAACGTCTGGGTTTTCCTGCATTCTCTCCAGTGGCTTTCACGTTGGCTGATATCCAGGGGAGACGTGAGTTTCGGGTCGCCCATAGCCCCTGCCCTCACTGAGTGATAACTACAATGCACAGTAGCCAATGGTCAGTGTGCAAGAGAGCGGGGAAGGACGTGCTACGGAGAGGAAGAGGGGGAGGGCTGCGAGGCCACATGGAAGAGGGGCTATTGATTTGGGCTTTAAAGTTCAGCTAGGAATTCAACAGGTAAAGGGAGGGAGGGAGGGAATTCCAGCATTGGAAATAACATTGGCCAAGGCCTAGAGGAGGGAACGAGAAGGTTATACTCTTGGAGCACAGGGTGGGCCAGCTTTGGTGGCATATAGATTGTCCATAGAGGAATGCTAGAAGATAAGCCCAGGAAAGTAGGGCGGCCCCAGATTGTGGGGAAGGAGGCCTCAGACATCAGGCAATGGAGTTTGAACCTTATTCAGTGGACATAGGAAGCCACTGAATCTTTCTGAGCAGGGCAGGGGTTTTTACTGGCAAAGCATCTTGGTGTAGTTGAGCACTGGATTTGGAGTCAAGGAGATAGTATTATCCAATGGATAGGGCATTAGACTAAAAGTCAGGGGACCTGGACTGCTCACTCACTACCTGTGGGACCTGAAGCAAGTCACCTCTCAGAGGTCTACTCTAGGACTTGAAATCTGACCTTAGACACTTCCTGGCTGTGTGACCCTGAGGAAATCACTTAACCCCAGCGAGCCTCAATTTCCTCATCTTTAAAGTAAGGGTAATACTCACTTTCCCGGGATTAAATGAGACCATACATTAAAGCAGTTTGCCAACCTCAAAGCCTCATCATTACAGATGAGGAAGGATGGCTTGGAAAGTGACTTGCCCAAGGTCATCTGGCTATTAAGTGACAGGACTGGGACTAGAATCCAGGTCTTCTAATTTCAATCCTAAGGGTTCTCCTTCGCCTCCTCATTACCTCCAAACCAAACCTTTCCTTAAGGGTCTGTTGCTTAAAAACAGGTCAAGGGGACAGTTGGGTGGATTGAGAGCCGAGCCTAGGGATGGGAGGTGCTGGGTTCAAAACATTTCCTAGTTGTGTGACCCTGGGCAAGTCACTTAACCTCCACTGCCTAGCCTTTACCGCTCTTCTGCCTTGGAGCCAGTACACAGTATTAATTCTAAGACAGAAGGTGAGGGTTTAGAAACAAAGAAAAAAACAGGTCAACCCTTGAGCCTAGAGCCAAACCATGATGGCCTCCCAGGCCCCCTCGTTGTCCTCCAGCCTCCTCCTTCTTCAATCTCTCCAGCTCACCTCACCTCGGTTCAGTTTTCAGGGATCTGTTACCTAGTCTTTCTCCTTCCTGCTCAAACCTGCCCTCAGAGGAGGCCTAACAAGCCCAGTGGGTGTGCAGCAGCTCTTCCCCTCATCTGGAGACATCAGAGCTCTAAACCTGATGCTACTTGAGAAGAAAGGGCTCTGGGCCCAGGTTAAGGGATTTCAGGTACCAGCATGCTGGCGGGGGAGCATTTGGACAGCAAAGGGCCCTTTCCAGGGCCTCTTGGATCCCACCTGCTCTTAATGAGTCTGGTCTTGCCCGCCAGATCGCTCCCTTGCTTTGTACAGTTTTAAACTGTGCGTTGATGCCTTTTCTTTTGTATGCTACAGCCATTTCCTGATGCCCTTCCTACTCTATACCACCCTCCCATGTAACAAACAAAAACAATTCAACGAAACCAACCACCAGTCGCAGTAACCGTGTGTGACTGCGTGAGCTGTGTCCGACCCCCGTCTTTCCCAAGAGGAGCCGGGTATGTCTCACCATGTGCCCTCAGGAGCCGTCTGGCAGCCCCCGTGAGGCAGGGGTGGTGACTCGGGCAGGACATGTTAACCGTCGAGAAGCCCGTGCAGGAAAGGAATGAGAATGGGTCTCAGAGGATTCCCACCCCTCAGAGTTCAGCCCACTTCCCGTAGGAATTTGGGGTCCTGAGTCTCCCTGGACATTATTCTGGGCCCGGGTCTAAATGTATATTGGAGCCTGGGCTACGAAGAGGTCAGGTGGGAATCCTTATGTTTCACTAAGGCCAAGTTTATGGCGATCTTTCGCATGTTTTTCAAAAACTCCACGTTTCAACATGCAAAGGACCTTGGAGGGCATCCCCCATTCAGATTCTGCCTGAAGACATCCGGGGCTAAGGAGCTCCCTTCGGGCCGCAGCCCATTCCACTTTTGAATAGTCCCAATTGTTGGGAAATGCTCCTCTATGCAAAGCTGCAATCTGTCTCTTTGCCACTTCTACCCACTGCTCCTAGCTCTGGGACCAAATAAATGAGGTAGCTCAGTCACAAAGATCTGAGTTCAAATCCAGCCTCAGACCCTTCCTAGCTAGGTGACCATGGGCAGGTCACTTACCCCCTCTTTGTCTCAGTTCCTCATCTGTAAAGTGAGGATACAATGGAGAAGGAAATGGGAAAGCACTACAGTATCTTTGCCAAGAAAATTCCATGGAAGACATCCGCAGGGTCACATAGAGTCTGATACGACTAAACAACAACAGTTCTCCTTCAGCTGTTGCGCCTACCCCAAATCTTGTCTTGTCCAGACTAAACATTCTTGGGCTTGATATTCACATGGCATGGTTTCAACTCCCAACCCGGTGGGTCTCCCTTGGACATAGTTCAATGGGACAGTGTGTTTAGAGGATTCTTCCCATCTCTAAAAGTGGAGTGATTCTGGCTTCAGACAGAATGGGAGAGAAGCGGGCCACCTCCCAGAGTTCTCCAGTGCGAATATGGGAAAGGGCATCCTTAAATAGATAGGAAACTCTGCTCCAAAGCGGGGCAAAGAGCTTTCCTGAAGCACATGACGGTCTAACTAGTGCTAAGCTCCTAGCCCTTGGGCCTCCCCACTCTCCCACTACAGAGCTACGATTTCTTGACACAGAACAAATCTGGCTGTCCTCTTCTCCTTTCTTTCAAGGACCACCTTCTTGCTCCTCAATCTTTTCACTCAGAATTACTTAATGAGCTGTCCTTGAGGCAGCAAGGGCTTCTGGACCAGGAGACTTAAGCTCACATCCCAGCTCGACCACATTCTGGCTATGTGACCTTGGGCAAGTCTCTTAACCTTTCAGCCTCACTTTCCTCATCTGTAAAATGAAGGGCCTGGAGTACATGGCCAAAGCTGCAGACTACTTAGATCAGCCTAGTTTACTCAGAGGAAGAGAGGGGAAAGGAAGATCCCAGTTAGAGACTAACTGCTAAATATCTACAAATACAGCCTAGACTGACTGCAAAGGAATATTAACTAGACCCTGTTATTGGCCTTATCTGACATACTTGAGTGGGAGCTCATGGTAAGAAGCTTGGTTCCCTTTGTCTACCTCGGTATAAAGCCCTCTAGCCCCTAAGATCTGGGGGCCCTCTGAGTAATCGGGTCATTTTCCCCTAGATCAGTGCTGGGCAGACTTTTTAAAGAGGGGCCAAAGGAAAGGAAATGCTCCTCTGTCAGTCTGTTTCTAAGGCAACTCTTTCCAAGTTTCATTGTATCGTATCCTACTCATGGTAGTTGTCAGATTAGGAATAATGTGGCGCTGCCAGATAGAACATTTCAGGGGGCCACATCTGGCTTGCAGGCCGTAGTTTGCCCATCGCTGGCCTAGACAGAACCAACCTTCTGAAAGCAATTCTATGAGGAACCTCATTTCCACAGGCCAGACAAAGGAGGCCCCACAGATGGCAATGAGGATGACCACAGATGTACCTGTGGCTTCTTGCCTCCTCCTTGTAAGAGTAAGAATCACTGTCTGTAGTCAGGACAACTCAGTAGGAGTGTGAGACACTGTCTCTGTTCCCTGAAATTCCAGAGCTGCCCCGAACAAGCTCCCTGCCTGCTCTGAATCTCTGATCTCACCCTGAGATGGCAGTGGCAGGAGCAGAATGGCCTTGGGCAGATTGGGGGAGACGCTTTTGTCTTTAGCGCTTTTCTATCTAGCCATCACTGCCAGTTTCCTCATCTGTAAAATGGGGGTGACAGTCATGGTCTTGCAGAGTTGCTATGCAGCACTGAGGGTGCCCTGCCTCCCACGTCCAAGGTGATTCTTTTAGAAAGGGCTCCAAAAGGGCTATGGCTGCCACTCCTCTGCCAGCAGTTCAAGAGGAAAGGAAAGAGTGGCATAGTAGTGGTGGCACTGGCTAACGTTCTAAGTCAGTCAAAGGTTGGCAGGCTGCTGTACATAAATTATCTCATTTGAGCCTCACGACAACTCTATGAGGTCAGTGCTATTATTATCCTGATTTTCAAATGAGAAAACAGGCTCAAGAGAGGTTGAGTGAAGTGATGTGTCTGAGGTCACCCGGCAAGTAAGTGTCGGAGATGGAATTTGAACTCTGGCCTTCCTGATGCTAGACCTCTTCTTCACTGCTTTTTCCAGAAAAGAAAACAGGGAAACGAGACCGTCTTCTTTGAGAGTTCTGAAGTATGTGCATGTCTTTTGAAGGTTCAAGAACCATTTCGTATGGCTGATGTTTTAGAGATAGGAGAGCCTCAGAGATTATCAAATACAACTCCAACCCCATCCCTTTTAAAGAGGAGGAAACTGATTACTGATAGAAAAGTTAAGTGACGTCCCCAAGGTCATTCAGCTAATAAATACCCAGGTCCCTTGCTTCACACCCAGCATACTGGCCAGTCTCTGTTTAACATACTCTTAGCATTATATAGCATGCGGAGCTGCCGGGGACCTTGGCAAATTCCAGTGTAATCCTCCAAGTGCTGGGCACTGAGCTGGGCTCATGATTTGACACCTTAACTGAAATGGGGCTAGATACTGCTCACTAGACTCGTAGCTCAGAGCTCCCAAAACCAGCTTCTTGGGTTGAAGGCAGGATCTACCTTGGACCTCTCTCGAGGCTAGACACTTGAACAAATTCCAGACCAAAACACTTGAAAGGCAGGTGCTTTCCAGTGGAGACCCGTTGTGGGACATCGAAACTCTCTTCCTCATGGAAAGGTTAGCGAAAAGGTCATTTCCACTCGGGATGTTCGGGAGGGGAAATAAGGACTAGATGGTTGTCCAGAGCAGCGAAAGGTTTCTGATGCCAGGGATGGAGGGGCATTCGGTGTGGGAGAAGGAGGTAGGGCCTTGGCAAATCAGTCAAATAAACACTGGAGGACTAGGCAGCCTCCTGCTCTAGGGAAAGGGACTGGATCTGTGATTTCACTGGAATGCAACACTCCCTGGTCAGGAAACTCCCACTACCAGTGCCAGCTAGCGTCTTCACTGTAACTTAATCAGAGACTGCCTGTAGAACGTGAGGTTCAGTAACTTACCCAAGGACACACAGCCACCAGAGTCTAGACTAGACCTCAGCATTCTAGGCTTTCAGGGCAGCCCTTCATCCACTGTGTCTCTGATCTTCCCTCCGGTGAAAACCAAAGTCTGTTGGTTAGGTGTCCAACTCTCAGAACAAAAGTGAGCTATAGCATTCAATCTGACAAGCATTTACTGAGGGCCTCCCACATGGCAGTAGCTGCTGCAGATAGAAAGATGAAGAAATAGGCCCTGCCTTCAAGGAGCTGACAGTCTTCCGTGGTATCCCCCATGTCAACGAATAAGTCGAGGAGAGAGAAAGAACTCCAAACTAGAGAGAGAGGAGAAAGCTTCCTTGAGGAGGCGTCTTAAAGGAAGCTCAGGGTTCTCAGTGCTCAGACTGGCCAGAGTCTTTGACGGGGCAGGAAGGAGGAATAAGAAGTAAGACGGTTTGGTGTCAGAGTAATTAAGAGGAGGTTAGGGTTGCCTCAGATAAGCTTGTGCCCACTTACGAAGACCAGCCATTTGGGTTTGTTTGTTTGTTTTTTGTCAACAGATCTTACATGTTCTTTTCTTTACTGGATCCTCCATCTTTAGGCCTGTCTATAATAGCCTGGCACCCACATAGAGGCAATTCACCGCAGGCTGGCGGCATGGTAACAAGAGCAGTAACTTTAGAAACTCAGGACCTAGAGGGCAGATGAGTGCCTCAGTGGATGGAGAGCCAGGCCTAGAGACGGGAGGTCCTGGGTTCAAATCTGGCCTCATACACTTCCCAGCTGGGTGACCCTGGACAAGTCACTTCACCCCAATGGCCCAGCCTTTATTGCTCTTCTGCCTTAGAACCAATGCCCAGTATGGATTCTAAGATGGAAGGTAAGGGGTTAAAAACTCTTAAGAAAGAAAAGAAACCCAGGACTTGGGGGTCGGAACCCTGTGTCGCCTTGGGCAAGTTGCTTACCTCTCTGGGTCTCTTTCCTCCTCTGTTGAAAATGAGAGCTTTGGCCTTAGAAATGGGCTTTTTCAGCTCCAAATTCTATGATCCTACTTTTGTGAGGGAAGTACGGGCCGCCACTGGTTATTTGCCATTAAATAATCTGTTCAGTTTCAAAACTGAGGCCATTCGATATTTTTTAAATATATTTTTTAAATGTACTTTTTAAAATTCTATGAACATTTTGCTCAGTCTCAGCTTTAAGGTCTCTGGCTCTCCAGAGTAATACTGAGGATCAACAATTTAGAACTTCTGAAAGAAAGTCGAGAGATCATTAAATCCAACCTCCCTCCCCCTTTTTACAGAGGAGGAAACTGAGGAAACTTCTCTAAAAGAAGATAACCGACTTGCTCAGGGTGACACAGTTTGTTAGTAACAATGCTGGGATGCAAAGCAAGATCCTTAGAATCCCAAACCAAGCTGTTTTGTACCGTATAAATGAAACGAAAAGCAATTGTTACTTGTTATGTGTCAGATACTGATTTAAGTAGCAGTGACATACATGAGAGAGAAACAGAGGCAGATACACTCCGGGTCCTCAAGAAGCTTACATTCTAATAGGGAAACACAACACAAATAGGAGAGCGGTGACCAGCCATGGCTAAATGGGAATGAATATAGAACTGGAGTAAGGTCTGATACTTCAGACCAGTCAGTAGATGTCAGCTGGAGGGACCAATCAACTGGGCTGGGGCCGAAGGCCAGAAACTCCAGAAACTCCAGAGTAGGTTTCTCTCCTTAGGAATTCAAGCAGAGATTCAGGAAGGCCTGGCTATGGAGGTGCAGGTCTCAGGTCTGGTGTGGAGGGTGCTAGTCTAGGTCATCATCGTGGACCAGAAGATGGGGGAATGGCCTCAGTGGTCAAATGGAATGTGATGTTGACACATGATACCATGCTGAACCATGCCTTTCCTCCCCCACCAAGCTGCAACCTCAGATGCAGAAAGAGCCATCAGTCTTCCCCAGGGCCTGCTATCAGACAGCCACGTCCTAGATCTGTGAGTTTTGTACAGGCCCCTGACTCTTCTCCAGCCCTAGTAGCCTGCATCCAGCATCATCTTGCCATGATCTCTCCAGGTCTTCCTTTCTAAATCCAGGGCTCTGTCTCCTTTGCTCTCTTCCTTCCAGATGTAATTGTCCAGTGTCTCCAGGAGCCATTCCTAGGCTCTTTTTTAATTTTGTTTTTTTACTATTTCCAGAATCCTCCGTAACTCTGCCCTCCTACGGATGTCACTCAATCAATGAAAAAGCATTATATTATGGTATATATTCTATTATACATAGTACATATATAGTATAAAGCAGTAGTAGTATTTTATTAACATATGGCAGGTACTATGCTGAGTGCTGGGGGTGCAAAGAATGGCATAAGTACCCTCTTGGAGCTCCCATTCAAGTGGGGGAGATCACACAGTAACGAGGCCTAGCCAGTGCAAATGCACTTCCAAAAGGAGGGACCTGGAAAGGATTCTTGCAGAGAGTGGGGTCTGAGCTGAATCTTGAAGGAAGCCAGAGGGGAGGAGGAGGAGAGCATTCCAGGCTTAGCCACGCCAGCACCTAGGTCATAGTGGCCCTTAAATGTTTGTTCAATGAGATCGTTCATCCCTTAGACAAAGGCCTCTTACGCTTTGGGGCCATGGCGAAGCTTACTGAGTGCCTATATCACACCAGCTCTGTAGACAGTCCAGAAACTACAGTGATTTCAAAATAGCGATTAACAGAAACTCACTTTTGAGATATCTACAACAATTGAATGTGATAGGAAAAGAGCTCTGATTTCTACTGGTGACTTTCAGGGAGTCTGGGAACTCCGACAGAAAGAAAAGTACACCTTTACTGCTAATTGCACTGCGGTGTGTTGCCCACGTCTCATAATTGAAAGAAATGCTCGATTTCAGTTAGAGGCTAGTGAAAATCAAGATAAAAGTGAAGAAAATGAAGAGAAGAAAGACCAGCGAAAGGAGAACAGATAGGAGGAGGCTAGTGCAATAGTCTGAGTACTGAATACAAGGGCCTGAATTTAAGTGGTAGCTGGGGAATGGACAGGAAGGGGCTGATTCAATGAAAATGTTCAAGGAAAAAGCAACAGGATATGGTGACTGTCCAGATGTGGGGGACCAGACAAGCAAGAGGGGAGAAGATCAGAAATGACTGATCCTGAGCAGATGATGGTACCACTGGAAGGCAGAGAGGATTCAGGAGAAGGAACTCCTTTGGGTAGGGGAGCTGATGCTTGTGGCTTTAGACATGGTAAGTTTAAAATGCCACCAAGTCACCCCTATGGAAATATACAGCAGGAAATGATGGGTCTGGAGTTCAGCAGGTATAAATTTGGAACTGCAGATGCTGATTTGGAGAAGCAGCTAACAGAGAGACCATAGTTAAAGCCAGGAGAGGGGAAAAGATCTCCAAGGAAGTGTGGAGAGTTAAAGGCTAAGAATCGCATGTTTGGGGTAGCACAAAACTAACTGGAGCGCTGACCCAGCCAACCTTATTAAAAATCTCAGTCATTAATCTTAGGTAGGCCAAGGGAAGGTGTCTGGATGGGCAACCACATGTTAGAAATCACCACCACAATATGTATTTCTATGCTGAATGAATCAATGAATGAAAATCTGTTAAGCTCTATGTGCCCCAAATGGTGCGAAGTGCTGGGGTCACACACACACACACACACACACACACACACACACACACACACACACACACAATCAAAGATAGTTCTTGCCTTCTGGGAGCTTACCTTTGTGGGAGGGACACTTTGTCATGGGAATGGTGAGTGAGGTCACTGAGAAGTAGATTGGCACATCCCATCCAGGTACAAGGGCAGAATGCATTCAAATCCAAATTCCATCACTGAAGAATGGGGAGGGGTGTCCAAGGCAGTTGGCCAAGAAGCTGTGAAAGAAGTGGGACCTGAGAGGAGGGGGTGAAATGAAGCACATTAAGACTTTTCTTGAAATTTGTGGTGCTTTATCAAGTGTTTTCCTCCCAGAGACCCCATAAGGGTTCGTAGAGGCAGGATCCTAGCTCCTATTTTATAGATGTGGAAGCTAGCAGCACTCAGAGATGGAAAGTGAAAAGAACACTAGACTGGGAGGTGGCAGGCAAAGGTTCCAGTCCCAGCTCTGCCACTAACCACCATACTACCCTGACTTGGGCGGCAAAGTCACTTCTCCTTGGACCTGTTTTCCCATCTAACCAAAGTGCAGGGTTCTCTCAGGGAAAGGGATGTGTTGAACTCTGGAGCAGCTAAGATTCCTCCCAGCCTTAAAGTACTTTGCTTTGGTGCGCACATCCCCTCCTTAGCTGTTCTGGCTCCATACTCTTTAATCATGGGCTGGCCAACAGCATTAACTGTGAATGACTGCAGAGCACTGTTCTAACCATTGTGGGAGACAGATGAGTTGGGAGAGGGAGAGGTGTCGGTATGAGAGAGGAAAAAAATTGAGCAAATTCTCAAGCTAGAAAGTGCAGTGTCCAGCCCTCTTGTTTTATAAACAAGGAATCAGATACTTTCCCAAGGTAACAAAGCCAGGGAATGGTAGAAACAGGATTTGAACCCAGGGCCTCTGCCCCCTAAACTAGGACACACTCCCCCAAGAAGCTTCTGACTTGGATGCAGCTGTTGACCTTAGTTTCACCCGCTATGAATCATAGTCCAACTATCAGATGGAACGATGATCTTGCTTGAGTGGGAAATGAATAAGAAAAGATGCTCCGCTCGGCCCACTGGTAATTGGCGAGTGTCATAGTTTTCCTGGCTCCACCTCCCCGCTTGCTCTCCACCACACCACACTGCTTGGAATATACTGAAGACATAATTGCTCGCCTGCCTCTCTAGGACTTCATATACATAATTTTAATTGGACTTCACAGCCCTGAAAAAAAGAGGCAGACGATGGACTGTTGTTTCCATTCTACGGAGGAGGAAACTGAGGCTCAGAGCGGTTAATTACTTGGACAGGGTCACAGGGCTAGAACTCAAACCCCAGTATTTTGGCTTTAAGCCTAGTCTGCTTTTCACGCCTCCACAATGCCTCTTGGAGTTTCAAAGGCCAGTCAGAGTGAAAAAAAGAAGAAGATAAGATCAAATGAAAATAGCTGCAATCTCTTATATGACTTGTTCAATGAGGCAGGCCACCTCATACCCAATTAATTATCCCAATGAGCTTTAAACAAAACCTCCAGACGTCCAAATAATGTTTATTACAGCAAGGAGCCTTGAACTGGAGGAGACTGTCAAAGTCGCCTACTAGCTGTTGCTCAGCACAGCATTTCTAGCCTCCATGTGTTCGTACAAGGCATCATCCTTCAGGCCAGACTTGCTCTCCTTCCTCATCTCTGCCTCACAGAATTCTTGTCTTCCTTCAGGACCCCTTCCTCCGGGAAGTCTTTCCTGCTGACCCCAGTTGTTAGTATTCTCTCCCTCTTCATTTGATCTTCTCTATATACATGTTGTATTCTCCCAAGAGAATGTCAATAACACTGTTGGGTTCATTCTTGTCTGTTTGTCTCCAAGGGTCTAGAACCTCTTTGAAAAGACAGGCTGGCCTCAAAAGAGACTCTATGTTGCCCTTTCTCTATTTAATTTTTTTTACTAATTCCTCCTAGCTTAAAAAGTCCAGTAAGTTCAGTGTATATTTTTCCCTCATCTCCTTGCTCTTGGTCAGAAATATGCCCTTGTTGTGTCAATATTGGCTCCTTTTGATTATGTGAACCAACCAGCAGCCCCTAAGTTGGTGAGGCCCCTTTTTTGCCTCCAGAGGAGGGTGTGTTGAATTTGCTTTTCTCTACCAGCAGATCAGCAGTAATGTCAGCTCCCCAAATTTAGCCTCTTTGGTTACAGATGGATATATATTTTGAGAAATAGTCACAAGACACTTTCTCATCCAATCTTGTAGGAACAAAATTCCAAAGTCAAAGTGACTTTTTTCTTTTTTTTCAATTTTATTTTCATTATTTATTTAGAATATTTTTCCATGGTTACATGATTCATGATTTTTCCCATCCCTCTTCCCTCCCCACTCCCGGAGCTGCACTCTCCCCACTTCCCCCTCCCTTCTATTACCCGCTGCTTCCCTTGTCTTGTTCCCATTCTATTTCTCTGTAGGGTAAGATAGAATTCTATACCCCACTGAGTATACTTTTTCCCCCTCTCTGAGCCAGTTACACTGAGAGTAAAGTTTAAACATTGCCCATCACCACTCTTATCCTCCCCTCTCTGTATTGATTTTTCTCACCTCTTTATATTATATAATTTACCCCATTCTATCTCTCCCTTCCCTTTTCTCTCAGGGCAACCCCCTCTTTCAGCCCTTGGTTGATTTTTTACATATCATTCATATGTATATATCTCATACATACATATTGTTTCACATCATCACATTTACATACATATCATATCATCTTATATTATCATATACATCATATCATCATAATCAGCTTACTTCCCCACCCTCTTTCTGGGTAAATTCCTTCTATCTTCTCTATTACTAAGAGTAATTTTCGAGAATTACAGAAATCCTCTTTCTTATTTACCTTTTTTTCCTTCTCTTGTGTCTCATGTTTGGATTTCAAATTTTTTGTTTCAGTCTGGATTATTCCTCAGGAATGCTTGGAAATCTTCTGTTTTATTGAATGTCCATTTTTCCCCTGAAAGAATATACTCAGTTTTGCTTGATAGGTGATTCTGGGTTGTAAACCCAAATCTCTTGCCTTCCTAAATATCATATTCCATGCCTTTCGATCCTTTCATGTAAAAGTCGCTAGGTCCTGTGTAATTCTGATTATAGCTCCATGGTTTTTGAATGGTTCCTTTCTGGGTGTTTGAAGAATTTTCTCCTTAGCTTGGTGGTTCTTAAATTTAGCTATTACATTTCTGGAAGTTGTCATTTGAGGATTTCTTTCTGGAGGCAATCTGTCAATTTCTTCAATTTCAATTTTATTTTCTTGTTAGAGGATCTCTGAGCAGTTTTCTTTGATAATTTCTTGTAGTGTGATGTCCAAGGTTTTTTCTTGATCATGGCTTTCAGGTAGTCCAATAATTCTCAGATTGTCTCTCTTAGATCTATTTTCTAGGTCAGTTGTTTTTTCAATAAGATATTTCATGTTTTCCTCTGTTTTTTCATTCCTTTGATTCTGCTTTATTGTTTCTTGGTTTCACGTGAAATCATTAGTTTCTAGATGGTAAATTCTGGTTTTTAGGAACTGATTTTCCTCTGTCAGTTTTTGGTTCTCCTTTTTTCAGTTGGCCTATTTCTTCTTGCATCACTTTCATTTCTCTTTCCCACTTTTCCTCCGCCTCTCTTAATTGGTTTTTGAAGTCTTTTTTGAGTGCTTCCAAAATCTGTATCCAATCCATATTTTTCTTTTGGACTTTCCATGTGTTTCCTTTGCTTTCACTGTCCCCTTCTGTGTCTGTACCTTGCTCTTTGTCTCCTTAAAAATTCTTTAGAGTTAGGTGCTTTTTTTGTTGTTTGCTCATTTTTCCTATCTAATTTTAGATAGGTTTGGGGGGATGATGTGATAGTCTGAGGGCTGAGAACTCTGAGAGCCCCCTCCCTGGGCTGATTCAATTGACCTTTGAGATGCTGATAGCTTAAAGACTTGCCTCCGGCTTAAGTGTAAGCTTTTGATCTCACTCTGATCTTGATCAGGTCAGGGGCTGATCAAATTTTAGCCCCAGGCTTAGGCTCAAGTTTTTGGTCTCACTGTGTACTTGATCCAATCAAGCACACCCTTGATTGCCCTGTCTTAGAGTTCCACCATGAGCTTTAGGCAAAAAGATCAGTACTTAGTACTATCAGACACCCCAAACTGTGAACAATGTCCTTATCCCAAGCCCAGACTAGAATTCCCTGGGCTGTGGCTCAGGACTTCTCCACAGGTTTGAAATGTCAAGGGTTGTGGGCTGGCTTATGCCACTATTTGCCCAAGCAGGATCTCAGAGTCTGGATGTTTGGCTTGGGCTTAGGTTCCGAACCTTGAGCAGCAGATTGGGGGGGGGGGGGGGGAGGAGAGATGGCTTGCTCTTGGCTTGCTCTTCCCTCATTGCTGCAGCTTCTTGCTGGCTCTGCTCTCCTCTCACCCCAGTGCCCCAGATGTTCTTTGCCTACCTTTGGGGTTTTTCTTTTCTTGAAAGATGTTTCACTCGGTCTCCTTGTTGGTTCTTTCCCTCCTGTATTTGTTTTGTGGTGATATTTTAATCCTGATCAGAGAAGATTCTCATGGTGGCTCAGAGCTGCTCTGGATTACTCTGCCATCTTGGTTCTATCCCCCCAAAGTGACTTTTTCTAAGAGGGCACAGACTAAGTTCAAGAGCAGAGAGTCTACTTCTCTCACACTCCTTGGTCCCTCAATATAAGCTGCCCTCTCCCCTAAATTGAGTACTTGGACCTGGCTGAGAGCCCTGAGCAGAATAATTCTACTTGGGACTTTTAAGGGAATAGAAAAATGAGTACTTAAGACTCTAAGATCCCAATTCCCCAAACAGAATCCCACAGTGAGATTTGAACTTTATTGTAATGATGGGAGAGATGATGAGGAGATGCCTCAAGAGAGATATGAATATTTCTGGGCTCTTGGGACCAGTCTCAGGAAGTCAGGGCAAGTTAGTTGGATCCCTGGGGTGAATTTCTGTTCTTCTTCCTGTCTAGCTTCCCAGGCTAGAGGACCAGAGTTAGCTTGTCAGGGCATCTTCCACCTAAGATGGCACTAGAGGCACAACAACTTTCTTTTTCTCTAAGCTCCTCTTGCCAACATCCTACGCTGTTCTTTTAGCTCTCCTGGAGCAACTCCTAGTATTCATAAACCACTTTATCATTATAAAAGCAATAACTACTCATGTTTTGGTAGCACTTTAAGGGACACCAAATACTTCCTCTGGCCAAGAACTCTCCCCCTCTCTTGAGTTCACTAACCAGGCATAAACCACCATTAATGAAATGCTTGCTGCAGTAAGGTTAACCTATTACAGAACACCTTATCCAAAGTAAGTAGACCAAAAAGCATCAATTGAGTGCTTACAATGAACCAGTGGAGCCAATCGTATAACAAATATTAAATTAGAGCCAAGCAGATAATAAGCACTAAAGCATGGTAGAGCTGGCTGACTGAGCCTAGATATGGAGAACAAAGACATTAGAAGAACCAGAGATGACATTTGGGGTTCTAGCTGTGGATACTAGAATAACAGTTAACAGAAATGAGGAGGCTCCAACCTATAAAGGCAAAAGAAATCAACTCAAGGAAGAAAAGTAAGCTGTGGGCCTCTAGCAGACATAGTTGAATGACTTTGTAACCTCAATGTGGGTATTCCCATCATGGACACAGATCACAACCTCCTTATCCTATGTAACTCTTGTCCCTGAACTCCCACAGATCCTCCACAGGAGGTCCCCCAAACTTAGCTCTCAGAATAAGCTCTCATTCAAGCTTATCCATTGTTAATCCCCCACTCTCTCTATATGACTATCTCACTTCCTTTCCTCTATAACGACATCCTTTACATCCTCTCTTCTGTGAATTTCTTTGTTGGTAATAGGTTACAACCTGCTCACACCCGTGCCTTTCTCCATCATCCTCACAGTGGCCCTCAACTACATTATTCAACGTCTAAGGAAATGGTCTCAACATTTTTCCATACATTAATTACTTCTATCCAAAGACCTTATAGACCAGAATCTAGTCTACCTGCTCCAACTATGCCAAAGTAAAAGTAATAGCAACCTACATTCAACTGAATGCATGGGAAGACCTTGGGCAAGCCCCTTAACCTTTCTGTGCCTCGGTTTCCTCATATGTAAAACAAAGGAGTTAAACTTGATGACTTCTGAGATTCTTTCCAGCTCCTAATCTAAATCTATTATTATACCATTTCTTTTTTATGAAACTTCAAGAAAGTGATTAAGAAGCAAAAGATGTAGGCTTTTAAAAATAATAACACTAAAGCCTTGTGGCCTATAGACTGTCTGGGAACACACTGAGGCCACCAAGTGAGCCTGGAGCAATCTTTAGAGAAATCTAAGAAACAGATTCCCTTCTTCTATAACTCCATGGCAATTCCATGCCTAAAATTCGATATGGTAGAAATTGGGTCTTCTGCTTAGGATGCTAGTGGGTTTTCAGGAACTCAAGAAGATTGACTGTTGAATGTGTATTGAGAGCAGATCAGCAGGTCAAAGCCAGCATCCTCTGAACCAAGGAAGCAACTTAAAGTGCAGCTAAGAGAGTCCAGCCAGACGGCCTCAAGCCAACCCCGGGAAAAAGCTTTGGGTCTTTTTTAGGTCACAGGCATGACATCTTTACAACTGAATTCAATATCTCTAAACCCTTGGGAGTCCTGTCCTTGAATCTCCTCCCTTAGACCTCCTCATTCCCACTCACAGAAAAGCCTTCATGGGAATGGGATCCATAGGGTTTGGGCAGTCAGCCCTGTAGACGAGGAGGGCATGAAGCCAGAAGAACATCTTGAGTCCCGTCTCTATCATTTTACAGTGGAGGAAATTGAGGCCCAGAGGAGTAAAATGATTTGCTCAAGTTCACAAAGTCACCAAGCCAGAACTCAGCCCCAGGTCCTCTGCATTCCAAATCCAGGACTCTTTTTGCTCCAGAACACTTGCAGCATTTACCGAGTGCCAGCTAAATCTGATTTCTTTAATGATCTCTTAATTGCCATATCTAATGGCCTCTTAGCAATCCTCATACTTCCTGACCTCTCTGGATATCTGTGACACTGTTCTTTTCTGGTGCTATGTGTCTGGCTGCTCCCTTTCAACTCCCTTTGTTGGTTCTTCATCCATATCATGTCCACTAACTGTGGGTGTCCTTTAAGGCTCTGTCCTGGGTTCTCTTCTCTGTTTATACCACCACACTCAGTGATCTCGTGAGCTCGCATGTGCTCAGTTATTGGCTCTATGCAGGCAGTTCCCAAATCTAGTCTTCATCTCTCTCCTGAACTCCAGTACCACATCCCCAACTGCCTCTTAGACATCTAAAACTTCAAACTCGACTTGTCTCAACTCAATCTCTTTCTGCCAAAACCTTCCCCTCCTCAGCCTTCTTCATTACTGTCGAGGGCACCGACAACTTTGCTACCGTCCTTGACTCCTCATGTCCAATTTGTTCCCAGGTCTCGTTCCGTGTCTTATATACATCTCCTCCCCATTCACATAGTCACAACTCTCACTTAGGCCCTCATCACCTCTCACCTGAACCACTGGAATAGCCAGCTTACCAGTTTCCCTGCCTCACGGCCCTTCAACTCAAAGCTTCCTCAGGTATACTTACAAAACGATTTTCTGAAAGCGCAGGTCTGACTGCGCCGCCCCCTCCCGACTGGGTCAGCTCTGATCGCTCCAACTACCTCCAGGCTCAAAACTAAACTCTTCTCTTTGGCATGTAAAGCCCTTTAAAACCTAACCCTTCGCTACTTGTCCAGTCTTCTTATACTTTACTTGCCTCTGCGTACTTAAGGATCAAGCCACAATGGCCTTCTTGCTTTTCCTTGAACGTCCTGACTCTAGTCCTTTGTAGGTCCCCAATGCCTGGAATGCTTTCCCTCCACATCTTGTCTCCTGGCTTCCTTTAAGAGCCAGCTCAAATCCCACCATCTGCAGGAGGCCTTTCCTAGCCCCCTACTTGCTAATTAATGGCTTCCTCTCTGAGATAGCCATCCATCTGCCTTGTACGCTCAGAGTTGTTTGCATGTTGTCTTCCCCATTCGAATGTGAGATCTTCGAGGGCAGGGACTGTTTTTATCCTTCTTTGTATCCCCAGATCTTAACCCAGAGCCTGGCTTCTTCCCTGCCTCCATTCCAAAGCCAGCTCAGAGTCCAACTAGAATCTGTAGCCCTGGGTGCCTTCCAGCTCTAGACCTCTGCTCTTCTGTCCAGCCAGAGTTTGGGTTGAGCGTGGCTGGGCACTTCCCTTTGGTACTGAAAATTGGGAATGTCATAACTCCTGCTATTGGGAGCACCTTTTATAGGTGAATCCTAGAGCTTCATGCCATCCCACATGCCATGGGAGGAAAACAAGGCAGCTGTGTCAACCCCAAAGTGCTTTTTCTCTATACGTAAGTGACCCGGCTTTGATGAATTGTCTCTATGCTGAAAAGAAACTTAACTTATCCACTGTTTGACAGATTTTCCTGAGAGTCAGTACTATGTTCATAAACACCCTGATGTCAGGTGTTCTAGGGGCACAAGTGTCCTGGAGCCTAGCTTAAACTTTCTCCATCCCATTGCACGGGGATGTGGGAGCTATAAAGGTCAAAGAGCAGTACAAACAGGAAGTGACAGAGAAAACCAGAGGTCCTTCCCGCTACCTCCAAGTAGGACTTCCTAAACAGATGATGGCCTTCTCAGGCCTTTGCTCTCTGTGTTCTCTGCCTTGGCAGCCCTATCAGTTTTCACAGCTCTAGCTCCTACCTTCAGGCTGAAAATTCTTGTCCCTCTCTCCAGCCCGGTTTCTCTCCTAAGCCACCACTCATCCTTGCCTTTTTAGCTTTTCCTGGATGGTCCACCAGCTCCTCACACTCATCATGGCAGGAAGCCAACAAGCTCTTTATTCTCCTCCACAAAGCCTCCTCCTCCTCACCTCTTCTCATTAATTGCCCCACTGATCTCCCAATCAGCAGAGTACAAAGCTCCCACCTCACATCCTACTGGGAAGTCACTGAGTCCTACCATTTTTGCTTGTAGAAAATCTAAGGGTCTTTCCAGCTCGGGATCGCTAAGCCTTTCTCCATTCCATCTGCCAGGTATCTAGTTTCCTTGCCCCCGTCTTTCCTTGTTGCCAGTCACCTAAACTAATGCAAGTCTCTCTGCCTTTAGTCTGTTCAACCCTCGGGTGACAAATCAATCTTCCTAAGGCCCGATTATTTTGATATCACTCTGTTCAGAGCTCTCGAATAGCTCTCCATTGCCTAACAAAATCTGAACTCGGTTCCTGGTGTTCGTGGGCCTTCTCAGTTGGCTTGTAACATGGCTTCACAGGCCTGTCTTTTGGTACTCATTTTCTATTGGGCACTTTTCCCCAACCATGGCCTCACTCGTGGCTATTCTCTCCACTTGGAAGGCCTTTCCACCCCACCCCGAATCTGCCTTTCCAACTCGTAGCCAACCTCCAAGGCCGATCTCAAATGCTACCTCCTGCATGAAGCTTTCCATGATTCCTTAAATCAAAAGTCATTTCTACCTTCTTCAAACAACTAGGTCAACTTCTGTTTCCCCTAACCACTTCTTGGCAATGGGGGACCATCCCCCAGATGCCCAGCCTCCAAATTCAGGGGTCTTCCAGCAGCACACTGGCTACTGCTGTGCACTGTTGAGTTCTAGTCCTCTTGAACTCCATGAATAGAAAATGATGAAAACATAGCCAGATATTTTGGCCAGTTGAGGGAAGTTTATTAGCATACTGCCAGAGTAGGCCCAAGGACTAAAGATTGTGCACACACAAGGCCAAACATCTGGATGGAAACTCAAACACCCGACTGCCTGAAAGTCATTGTTGTCCGTCTGTTTTCTAATCAACACTTCCAGCTTCCTCCTGGGATGGGAAAACGGAGGGGGCTGGGAGGCGGGGAGGAATAGGACAAGAATCCTATTGGGGAACCCTAAATATGGTAGTGGCTCTTTGATCTCCACATCACCCCCCCTCCTGTGTCTGTATTTAGGCCTGCCAAGCTCCCATGACCTCCCCCAGAGGAATCTAAGCAAACTCACTTCCTTTTGAATCGAATGATTTCGGCTTGAGTTGCCTTGGCTCTCGTGCCAGCCCACAAGTCCCAGACCACGGGCAGAGCACAATTGAGAAAGGAAAGGCAGAGGCCAAAGAAGGGGTCCCTCGATTTTTCAGACAGAAGTCTGTTTTTAACCTTGCAAAGCCCTCTCCGGTCATCTTTTCGGCACTGTCTGCTACCCGATGGAAAATGAATTCCCAGAGGCCACCTGGGGTGTAGTGGAAGGAGCCCTGGTGTTGGAGGCAGGAGAGTGGGGTCCAAGTCCCAGCACCAGCGTTTAAGTAGCTGGGCGACCTGGGGTAAGTCTCTTAACCTCTCTGAACCTCAGCTTCCTTGTACTCCTTAACTCACAAGAGCGAGTGAGCACTGTGAGGAAGGTGCTTCACAAAACTTAAGGCAGCCAAGGAATGGGGACCTGTTAATCATTGTATGCTTCTCTTGGACTTCTCTGATAAAATAGATTTCCGAGACTCGCCAGTGAAGGCAGGAGGCTGTGAGTGGTATTCGGGGCTTCAAGCTCTTCCGTTTGTACCCAAATTCCCAAACTAAGTTACAGGGGCAAGTGGACATCCGAGCCCACATGAGAAGCAGCCTGCCATAGAAGAGAAAGCTTTGGGCTTAGAGCCAGGAGACCAGGCTTTGCTGTTTACTAGCTGTCGGACCTGATCAGAGGAGAGTCAATTGTCCTCTCTAAACCACAGTTAGCCCATCAGAAAAGTGGAAATAAGCGTACTTCTTTCCCTGTAGCCAGTAGACCAAAGCATATTCATCTGCCAACATAGTCTATTTTCTGCCCTTTGGGCTGGACCTCAACAAAGAGGAATTCATGGCTCGGTGAGTTCGGCCAGTGTTCTTCTCTTGACCTGGTTACACGATGTCTTTCTCAGGCCTCCCCGCTACCACCAAGTCCTTTCAGCAGCAAACAGGTGGATCCAGTGCCAATTTGGTTGTGTCTTGTGCCCTTGCCACTTGAAGCTGAGAGCACTTTGCCCAGGACTGCAGAGCCGGCATATAAAAGAGCGCCCTTTTCTGAGATTTGTCATTTGGAGAGCACCTAGAGGACACCTTGTCTGATGCCCTCATTTTAGGGGGGAGGAAACTGGTCCCATAGGAAGTGCTGAACAAATCCAGTTGATGGACTGCTGAGTGACTTGTCCAAGGTCACCTGGCCTGTTATCGGCCAAGCTGAGCCTGCTGCCTCCCAGATCTGAGCCCCTTCCAGGACAGCCTACTGTCTCCGCTTTCTCACCTTCCTTGGCTCTAATTCCCTTCCACTGAAAATTGCTCACTTGGGAATTCTCAGAATGTTTATTCTTTCTTGCTCCTTTTTTTCTATTAGAGGACTATGAGAGAGAGACAGACAGACAGACAGAGAAGGAGAGAGAGAGGAGGAGGAAGAGGAAGAGGAAGAGGAGAGGAGAAAGAGAGAGGGGGGTGGTTAGAGAGAGCTAATGGCGGGGCCAGGGCTGGTCCTCTGGTGAATATCCAGGGACTTCACTACTGTAAATCTCAGCTTTCTCACCTTTAGATTCGAGATGACAATCCCTGTCACCACCGCCCAAAGCAGAACATGCAGGATACACGTACACACTAGGGTCACATATCTGAAGCTGGAAGAGACGTGGGAAGGGACTCGGAAACTATAACTTGGTGACTGAGATCATCCCTATTATCCCAGAGAAAGAAGGCTTTGCCTTGTTTAGAAAGAGACAGGCGGCATGGTATAGTAGCTAGAGAGCAAGCCCTGAAGTCAGGAAGCCTTGGCCTCCAACACATCCTGGACTGTGTGACCCTGAGCAAGTCACTTGCCCTCTCAGTGCCCTAGGCAGCCGTGTAGGACCTTGGGCTGTAAGTTCACGCCAGCCGTGTTAAGAACAGTACCAAAGTAATCATGGGCTCAGACACCCGTGACAAAGCCAGAATCACTTTGCGATTTATTCATTCTCTCTAGCGTCTATCCTCCAGCGAGCTGAAAACTTCAGGTGCTTAAAAAGCTGACCACACAACAAACAGGTGGCATAGAGAGTGCTTGGGCACCTGGGTCATCTGGCCCCTAACCAAACAAGTCATTTCTCCTCTCAGGGACACTTTCCTAAAAGGGAGTGGGGGGGGGGAGGGCAGCGGCAGAGGATAGGACTAAATCCCTAAGAACCTTCGCGTTTGAGCATTCTAGGATGACGAGAAGGATACAGGACAGAGACCTATAAGTGGACCTGGGTTCAAATCCTACCTCCTACACTAACTAACGGTGTGACTATGTAATTTAACCCCTCCATATTTCCATTTCCCCGTGTGTAAAATGAGGATACCAGCTGCAGGTACAATAATAACACCAGCTTGCCAGGTGTGGGGCTCCAAGGAGATAACATCTAGAACGCCAGTGTTGTGGCCACTGAGAGCTGGAAACGACCTTAGCCACCATCCGAGGGTAGATTCTGATCCCTTCATTTTATGGAGGGAAAGGAGTCCTCCAAAAGGGGAGCGAGCGCAAGATCACATATCTAAGAAGTGACAAAGATGGGAGCCAGACCCGTCTGCTGACACCCAATCCAGGACTTTCCCCCATTCCAGGCCCCCCCTCAGGGCAAGGCAGTATTTCTTTCATCCAGAAAGGATCTGAGGGTTATGCTAGGCTTTACGGTCTGTGGCAGAGGGGGAAGGGACTGAGGAACCTTCTAGGGTAGAACGACTCATTGCAGAAAAAGAATCCTCCCTACAAGGCACCCATCCTCCTGCCACTGGGAGAACTCCAATGAGGGGAGCCCGCTGCCTCCCAAGACAATCTGTTCTACTTTGGGACAGCTCCAATTAGGATGAGGTTTGGGTTTTTTTCTTTTCTTATTGCAACCTCCAGCCTCAATTTGCCTCTTTGCACCTTCCCTTCCCTATGCCTTGCACTGCCCTCCAAGGCCAAACAAAACAGGATTAATTCCTCTGTTGTGTCTTCTGGAAGAGAGCTCATGTCACACAGATCTTATCTGCAGGCTCAGCACGCCCAGGTTGCCTCACCAAATCCCCGTATGGCACAGGCTCAAACTCTTTCGCCATCCTGGTTGCCCTCCCGTGAATTCTCTTGAGTTTATCAGAGCCCTTCCTAAACCATGGCACCCAGAACAGCAGCTAGATTGTGCCCAATGTGCCCTGGCCAGGCCAGAGGACAGCACGCCCGTGGCTTCCTTACTCCCCTCTTATTGTAGCCTAAGAAAGCAGCTGGCCATCGTTTTGAGAAAGACTTCAATGCCCTGCAGAACCTCCTGGATGGCCGGGAGAGTGATGGGCCCAGATCCGGGTCACATGAGGATTGGGGGGAGGAAGAGAGGACCTTTAGCCTGGAGAAGGGAAATGGAGGAGGGAAGTGATCACTTCAAAGAGTGAAGGGGCTGTCATGAGGCGGAGGGGTTAGGCTTGCTCTCCTTGGCCCCCTCAGAGGGGCCGGGGGAGGCCGCCCCCCTACCAGTGGAAACTGGCCTCTGGTGGAATAGGCCCATAGGAGCTGGGGGAGCTTTTGACTGAGTAAATAAGCTCCTTCTTAATGCATTTCCCTAACAAGCATTTGGGCCACCTCTATGGAGCTCAGTGCATTGGAAGACACTGGAACAAAAGCTCCCTAAGGACTTGCCAGTGATCAGGAAGCCCAGTGGTCTAGCACCTTGCCACTGAGGGGCTTCTAACCGAAAAGCAGCACAGTGGAGGGGGGGGGG
>NC_058136.1:36268912-36306607 GCF_016433145.1 Gracilinanus agilis | reverse complement strand
ACACCTGCCCTTCTTTTTATAGAGCCCTGTACGTCCACCACAACCTGGTGGCAAGGATTATTGTTCCCATTTTAGAGAAGAGAGGCTTAGAAATGTTGAGGGCCTTGGATAGGGTCGTTCAGCTAGTGAATGGGTCCAAGGCAGGATTCACACTCAGGTCTCTCTTGATGCCAAGGCCAGGGCTCTTTTTATTCTGCTACTCTGCCTAGGAGGCATCTCAAATACTTTACCCCACCAATCCCTCTTCATTTCTTTGTGGCACTGGAGGAAGGAGAGACCATTTATACATAAAAGTCAAGTTCTGGAGAACTGAATTCTGGGCAGCAGATTGGGACAAAATCCCCAAGGGTGGCTGGGGGTGTGACCAATGCATCCTGGCATTGAACACTATGGACTACATCCTCATTGGCAGTGCATTTGAGCCTCTCTGCTAGCATAGACATGGTCTCCCTTGCTCTAAGGAGAGCACTGAGCCCATTTCATTGACTCTTGGCTGGTCTCATACCTGAGCCAGAACCTTGGAGATGGCCTTTAGGAGCCAGAGTAGACAAAGCTGAGAAAGCCCCAAGCAGCAGTGGTGGATGGTGGGGTGGGGGTGGGGGTTCTATAGGTACTTGGAGTCCAGAGAAAGTTGACTCGTCATCCTCTAGTGAGCCTCCACCTTCCCGAGAAGAGAAGCTCTCTAGTTGGCCTGTCTTGTCCATAGATCCACAGTAGCAATAAAGGCCCTGATCCTGCCTCGTTCTTCCATACCATGGCACCGCCTCTTGCCGCTCTGCTCCTCAGCTCCTGCTCAGCCTTAATCTCCTCTTTGTGGTCCAGGAATTCTTCCATGCTCCCCTTCTGCCATCCCTTTGGCCATGTTGTCCCCACAGGCTTCCTGCTAGGGGGCTCAAGCCCATGTCTCTTGAGTCCTCCCAGCTCTGTGGCTGCTTCCAAGGCCAACTCCAAGAGTGCCGTTCAGGCATATTCAATCATCACCTTGAAGTTTGAGTACTTGGGGATAGGCGTGATGTCAGGAGAAAGTCTCCAGCTTGGGGGGGGGGGGTACTGGGAATGATATCTCCAATGCCAGACAGTGGCACTGCTTTTTACCTTGGCCTTGCTGGCCTTCACCAGGCATCCTGCACAGGAGCACAGGCTCTAGCCCAGGGGTCGGCACCCTTTTTGGCCGTGAGAGCCATAAACGCCACATTTTTTAAAATGTAATTTCGTGAGAGCCGTGCAGTGCTCACAGTGCGGCTCCTGTAACAGCGCCTGAAAAAAAATGGACTTTATGGCTCCTGCAGAAAGAGCCAGATATGGCCCTCGAAAGAGCCGGATATGGCTCCTCGAGAGCCATACGTTGCCGACCCCTGCTCTAGAGGTAGAAGGAAACTTAGAAGTCACCTTACTCTAGCGCCGAGAAAACAAAGACCCAGTGAGTAGCAAGCTCGACATCCTGGAGCTGCTAATAAATAGTCAAACTTCACAGTTCCAAGTAGGCTTTAGCTTCTTCCATTCTGCTGATGCCCCTTCTCCTCCCACCTCCACCAACCCTGGAAGAGGATGGACCCAGATTCAAATTCTGACTCCACCGCTGAGGTCCTGGCTGGCCTTGGACAAGTCACTTTGTCTCTCCAGGCAAACCTTAGTTATCTTAACTGGAAAATGAGGGGATGGACTAGTGATAGGTCACATGAGTATAACTAACTGTTGTGCCCATCTCATGGAGTGGTAGAGGGCAAGGTGGCCAAGCAAAATGGAGCTTTGTTAAGCTGCAGAAAAGGGGAAAGGGGAGGGGGGAAAGGGAGGTTGGCTGCTAGAACAAAGAGGCAGCCCTCCCCCGCCCCCCCCCTCAGGTATTTGAGAACTAACTCAACCATGAGCCAAGTGAGCCCAACTGGGCCCTGAGAAGCAGTCTGCTCTAAAACAGGGGGAGATGGGAGGAGCTGGGACCCATTAGACATCCTGACAACTCTAGGAAGACAGAGTCACTGCAACCACAGGCATCCCCTCCGTCACCGGCCCTGGAGCTCAAAGCTAAAGGACCGAGGCCCAAATGGGCAGTGCTAGTCGTTAGCTGGCTGGCCTCAGACTTGGTTTCTCTGGCCTGGAATCATCTCTTCATCAAACAGAGGAAGGCCTGCAGGTACCCTCCATTTTCTACCATTTGGCCTCCCCCAGCCGGCTCTCTAGAATCCACCCAGGCTAAGAACCTAGTGTCCACCAGGGGGCGCATTGTCAATGCTGAATGCTGGCTTCCCGGGTGAAGGAGCCAGGAGCAGCAGACCGGCTGTCAGGGAAGAAGCCAGAGTCCCTCTCTTTTTCCCCTTGGCAGTGTGGGGGCCATTTTCCATTGGAGGTTACTGGCCACTAAAGTCCATTTTTTTCTGCTCCTCTCTGGCCTCACCAAAAAGGGATGGTCTGAACCGATTTCCCAAAAGGCTTTGGGGGGGGGGGCAGGCATGGGAGACCTTGTCGCTGGATCGATTCTGGGGACAAGGCAGTGGCTGTGTGCAAAATTAAAGCTGACAAGGACCTCTGTGCTGAGCAACAAAGCCAGCCCCCTCATTTTACAGAGAAGGAAAGGGGAGCTCAGGGAAGATGGTGACCTGCCTAGTGTCACCCATTTAATGACTGTCAGTGTCAAGATTTGAACCCAGACCCTCTGACTCCAAATCTGGCTCTATCACACAGTCTCCAATATATATTCTCTGTGTGTGTGTCTTTCTCTCTGTCTCTCTCTTTCTGCCTCTCTCTCTCTGTCTCTGTCTCTGTCTCTGTCTCTCTCATCTTTCTCTCACTCACTCTCACTCTCTCTGTCTCTCTGTCTCTGTCTCTCCCTCCTTCTCTCTCTCTCACTCTGTCTATCTGTCTGTCTGTCCCTCCCTCCTTCTCTCTCTCTTTCTCTCTGTCTCTCTCTCTCCCTCCCCCCTCTGTCTGTCTGTCTCTCTCTCTGTGTCTTAGCCTCTCTCTCCCCCTCTCCCTCTCTTTACATGTATGTATTCATGAAACAATGTTAAGTTTTCTTTTTGCCTAAGAACTTCAACAAAACCACCTGCACTTCCAGATAATAATCTAAATTTGTTCTTGATGTTCAGTCATTTCAGTCGTACCTAATTCTCCATGACTCCTATTTGGGATTTTCTTGGCCAAAATACTGAAGTGGTTTGCCATTTCCTTCTCCAGCTCAGTTTACAGATGAGGGAACTAAGGCAAATAGTGTTAAGTGACTTGGTCAGAGGCATACAGCTAGTATGGGTCTGATGTCAGATTTGAACTCAGGTCTTCCTGACTCCAGGCCCAGCACTCTATTCACTGCACCATCTAGCTGTCCTCTAATCTAATTTCAGTTGGCTTTTTGTAGCATCTGTTGGATTCTTAAGAATAACCTTTACCTCTTCTGCCCAAAATTAGTTGTTTCCTCTCTTTCCACCTTCTCCACCAAATTGGTGATAATAAGAAAGTGGAGAAGATAGTAAAATGTTTGTATGTTGCATCCCTCCCATCATGCATGGGGTCCCATGGAGTATGTGCTGATGGGGTGCAGCCCCCCTTGCATGGTTATTAAAGAGTTTCATTTGGCAAACGCATATTGAGCCCCTCCTATGAGCAAAACCCTGGGCAGAGCACTGGGTTGTAAAGGTGGACACAAAGAAGATGTGGAGCTGCCTTCCTACTGTACGAAGGCAAAATGAGCCCCCAAAAGGATAATCCAAAGTAGAATATGTTAGGAGCACGAAAGTGATGACAGCAGGAGTTTGCTGGAGGAGAATCCTTTTGGCCAGGCCCACTAGGGAAAATGGCACGGACGGGGTGCCATTTGTCCTTGAAAATGGGGAAAATGTCGATAAGCAGAGATGAGGGCAAAGAAAAGCAGGGGCAGAAACATGGAGGGAGGCTAGGGCTTAGGAGGCAGCAGTTTATCTGGAGCATAGGGTGCAAGAAGGGGAACGGAGAGGGAAGGCGGGAGCAGAAGGAAGGCCTCGAATGCTTGCCGAACTGAGGATTTGGAATTGTATTCAGTAAGCACAGAGAGCATGGGAGTGGAGAGGCTCAAAGTTTTAGTTCTGGTTTTCTTTCGGGAGCAGGGGAACAATGTGATCAGAGTTTCGTATCGGGAAAACTAAAGTGGCGGTATATGCGGCTGGGATTAAAGGAGAGGGCACTGGAGTCCTGGAGCCTAGTTAGGAGGCCCCAGGCCTGGGCTGGAGATAACGGGGACTAAACTAGCATAGAACAGTGAGAAGGGGAAAGAAGAGACAGCAGCAAGTTGGCCAGATCCAGAAGATTCAGCAACTTGTTCGACATGGGAGGCAGGGGAGAAGAAGCTGCCCCAAAAGACACCGAGGGGTATACCCCGGGGATCCAGGAAGTTAGCAGAGGTGGGGGCTCAAGAGGAAGAGCAGGTGTCAAAGGGACAACGGCAAATTGCAGCTTGGGACATTTTGAGTGGGAAGTGTGGCTCAGACATCCAGGTGAGGTATTCCGTGGATTTGGAGAAATGCCTTCCTCTGTTCTTAATCTTCAAATCAGGAGAGCTGAACCTTTAATGAATCTGTGTCTCTCTCTGAAAAAGAAAGGCTGCCAGTCCAATGCTGACCATAGCTTTTCTCCTCTGTCAAATGAGAGTGGGGCTAGGTGACCTCAAAGGTCCTTCCAGCTCTCATCTTCTGTGATTCTAAATTAAGCTCCTTTTTCCTTGCATGTGGCCCTTGCTTGATTTTTTTTTACTGTGAGTGAAGTATCCCTTGGTCGGAAAAAAAGACTCCCTATCCTGGCTTTAACATGATACATGTTGAAGTTATGAAGTGGAACATGAGAACTTCCTGTAATTGATGGCCTCATAAAAATGGACATGATGGTTTCATCTTTATATGCTAGGTGCCAAGCGGACATTCCCAGAGAACCATGGACGGTGTAGGAAATATGACAAGACTTGGGGACAACCTCAGCTGCCTCTCCACTATCGATGACTTCCGCAACCAAGTATACTCCACTGTGTACTCAATGATCTCTGTCATTGGCTTCTTTGGCAATGGCTTTGTGCTCTATGTGCTTATCAGGACCTCCCATGAGAAATCTGCCTTCCAAGTGTACATGGTGAACCTAGCTGTGGCCGACCTGCTCTGCGTGTGTACGCTGCCTTTTCGGGTCGTGTATTACGTACACCGAGGCATCTGGTTCTTAGGGGATTTCCTATGCCGCCTCAGTACCTACGCTCTGTATGTCAACCTATACTGTAGCATCTTCTTTATGACCGCCATGAGCTTTTTCCGTTGCGTGGCCATAGTCTTCCCAGTCCAAAACATCAACCTGGTGACCCAGAAAAAAGCCAGAGTTGTGAGCGCAGCCATTTGGATCTTTGTTATCCTGACCAGCTCACCCTTTTTTCTGATGAACAAAACCTATCAAGACAATCATAATCACACCAAGTGCTTTGAGCCCCCACAGGACTCAAAGAGTAAGAAAACGGTGATGGCCTTGCACTATGTCTCCTTGTTTCTGGGTTTCATCATTCCATTTGTTACCATAATTGTCTGTTACACTATGATCATCTTGACCTTACTAAAGAATTCCATGAAGAAGAATCTGTCAAGTCGTAAGAAGGCTGTAGGAATGATCATTATCGTAACGGCTGCCTTCTTGATCAGTTTCATGCCTTATCACATTCAACGTACGCTCCATCTCCACTTTTTGAACAACGAAAGTAAAACCTGCGAGGCTGTCCTTGCCATGCAGAAGTCGGTGGTCATAACCTTGTCTCTGGCAGCCTCGAATTGTTGCTTTGACCCACTCCTCTATTTCTTTTCAGGGGGTAACTTCAGGCAGAGGCTGTCCACATTTAGAAAGCATTCTCTGTCTAGCGTGACCTACGTGCCCAAGAAGAAGACCTCCTTCCAAGAAAAAGGGGATGAACTATGCAAAGAATAGGGCCACTCCCCGAGTAAAAATCTCTAACTAACCCAATAATTGTTTGCTATAATCAGTTCTAGATAGATATAGGTAGGTAGGTAGGTAGGTAGGTAGATAGATAGATAGATAGATAGATAGATAGATAGATAGATAGATAGATAGATAGATATAGATAGATAGATAGATAGACAGACAGACAGACAGACAGATAGATAGATAGACAGACAGACAGACAGATATAGATAGATAGATAGATAGATAGATAGATAGATAGATAGATAGATAGATAGATATAGGTAGGTAGGTAGGTAGATAGATAGATAGATAGATAGATAGATAGATAGATAGATAGATAGATAGATATAGGTAGGTAGGTAGGTAGGTAGGTAGATAGATAGATAGATAGATAGATAGATAGATAGATAGATAGATAGATAGAAACGTACCCATATATCAATGCTGCAAAATATAAAAGGCCTGCATCTGGATATTTGTGCCTGCAAAATCTGCTTAACTTCTATATCCATGTTGTCATGGATCTTCATGGCTCCCAAGGTGGCAAAATTAAGTTCACAGCCAAAACCCCAATTCCTTATAGTATTGTTGTTACCGTCTAGAAACTAGGGACTCTGTGCCTGTACTTTAGAGAAGAGTCTGAATCTTAAAGGTATATCTGAAACAGTTTTCCTTTAAACGAAAGCCCTGCTAATTGGGTTTTCAGTATCTTAGGTTAGCCCTTAGCACTCAGCTGCCATTCCAATATTCTCCCTTGCACGTAGCCCAACCGATAATGCCTGCGGAAGGATCAGAAAGCACCCCATGGACCTCTTATCAGCACCAGGAGGGTTGACAAGGGCCATTGAGTACAGAGAGTACCTACATGGCCCAGAGGGAAAACGTGCAAGGGCTGGAGTGGTATAAGACACGGGGCAATGGCTATTCTCAATGTGTGGCTCCTTAAACGGTGACAACTTCAGCCTGAGGGAGATCATGCTGGTCAAGGGCCAGATCTGTTTTGGTCAAAGTTATGTCCTTCTTTCTTCTCTGCCCTTGCCCCCTGCCACCCCAGTGGAATGTTAGTGGGGGTTCTGTTTGCAGAGAACAGGGCCGTCCCTAGGCCCTCTTCAAGTGGCCAAGCAGTTAGTAACCCCTGCATAGTCAGGGGAAAATCCAAAATTCGATGAGGAATAGATTATGTGATCATCCTATCTGCCTCCCCCTGGGGCTGAAATAAAAGAGAAGAAGTTTTTTAAATCTTTTTGTTCATTTTGTCTTTCATTCGTATGTATTTGTACGTATGTGTATATACATACACACATATATATATATTAGTGTGTACGTACATTTGAGAAAGATTCTGTTCTATTAAATGCATGTGAGTGAAAATTCACTCTAAGCTGTATTGCTGTTTGATATATCTGACTTTTGTAGTGGCATGTTGACAGGAATATTAAGGAAATGTTTACATTGGTTTTTATGTTACAGTAAAAGCTTTGTATGTTAAAAAAAACAGCTTGCTCATGTCTGAAAAATATAATCCTCGTGGGTAAACTTGTGCTACAGTGTTGTGTGTTACTCCATTCTGTGCTTCCACCAAAATCCTGCTGGGTGGCCTTTCCGGAGAAATGAAGTGATGATAACAGTGGGAAAGGTTATGAAAGCCGCTCTCGGTACACTGGACACGTTTTATTTCCATCTCATTTCCAATGGAACAATACCCTGAGAAGCCCACAAGATAAGCTCTGGGGTCCAACTAGATGGCCTCCTAGGACTCTCTCAACTCTGCTAATGTCCACTATTGGCGTTTGGCTAGGCACTATTTCTTCCTCCCCAATACTCCATGTCCCAGCTCAGACATTCACTGTTCTAGGTTCCTCTTACATCTGACTCTCTAAATTTTAGAGTCCCTTCTAAATCTGCCATTCTGTAATTCTAAGGCCTCTTCCAGATTGGACACTATTTGTTCTAAAGTCCATCTCAGCTCTGACATTCTGTGCTAACGCCCCTTCAGGCTGATGTTGACTCTAGACCCCTCGTGACTCCGATATTCTATGTCCTAAGGTTTCTCCCCACTCTGAAAATCTCTGTTCTAAGACTCCTCCAGCTCTGGCATTTTATTTCCTAAGGTCCCTTCTAGCTCTGCTTTCCTCTGTCCTAAGAGCCCTTTTGGCATGAATATTCTGTATTCTAGGGTCACCTCTTGCTTTGACATTGTATTAAAAGTCCCTTCTGCCAAGCCCAGAGACAGAAGGTTCTAGGTTCAAATCTGGCCTCAGGCATTTCCTAGCTGTGTGACCCTAGGCAAGTCCCTTACCCTCCATGCCTAGCCCTTACCACTCTTCTGCCTTGAAACCAGTATACAGTATGGATTCTAAGATGGAAGGTGAGGGTTTAAAAAAAAAGTCCCTTCTAGGTCCTTGTAGCCCGGATACTCTGTGTCCTTAAGGTCCCATCCAGCTCCAACATTCAATGTCCTGAGGTTGCTTTCTGCCCTGATAGTCTATGTTCCAAGAGCATCCCAGCTCTGAGATTCTGTGTCAGGAACGGGGACTTCTAGGTAGAGAAATGGCTATAGCCACTCCCAGTTTGTCACTGCTTATCCCTAATAAAGTAGAAATTGTTTGCTCAAGCCTTCAGCATACTATCCAGCCAATAGTGGTTGTTAGCAGAGCTGAGAGGGACCTAGGAGGCCATTGAGTCCAACCTCCTTGCCAATAGTAATACACATGGATCCCTAGTGATAGTGCAGAAAGTTGTTGACCAGGAAGGCTAAGGAATGAGGGGAACGGCTTGATCTGATGTTCTGGTACTCAAGCATCCACATATTTTATACATGGATTCCCAATATTCAGAGAGAGAAGCTGTAATAAACTTCATGTAAAATCAAGTCCTATACTATGGTGAATGAGTTTCATTTCTGTGGAGCTTTAAGATCCACGATGCGCCTTCCCCCATGATGACCCTAGGAGATACCTAAACCAAGTATTCTTAGCCCCATTGTATAGAGCAGTGGTTCCCAACTTTTTGGCCTACCACCCCCTTTCCAGGAAAAATATTACTTAGCCCCCGTCACATACTATCAATGCCCCCTTACAGTTATTCACCGCCCCCAAATGCACCTGTGGCCATCACCGCTCCCCTGGATTGCTGCAGCACCCACCAGGGGGTGGTGGCACCCACTTTGGAAATCACTGGTATAGAGGAACAAAATGAGGCTCAGAGAAATCATGTGACTTGCCCCGAATCCCATAGTAGCTGCCAGGAGACAGGATTCAAACCAAGTCTCCCAGATGAAAGCCTAATGGTCATCACACTATCCCATAACGCTTAAAGGTTACTACTTAGAGAATGTGTGTTGATTCCTAATGCAGCACACCCAAAAAGCCTTCCATAATCTGGGGTCCCCCAGCCCATCTAACCCATCTCACCACGACTCCCCACCATACACCCTCCACTCCATTTGGGCTGCTCTCCTCACCAGCCATCTCACACACACACACACACACATACACATTCACGTGTGCATTCTTTTCCCCCTCTGCTGTTCTGACCACATGTAATATAATCCTCTTTGGAATAGAATGGAATAAACATTTATTAAGCACTGATTGTGTGCCAGGCACTATGCCGAACCTTTTCAAAATATTATCACATTTGAGCCTTTTCGCACCCTCTCCAAATCTTCCCCATCCTTCAAGGCCAGACCTCCAAGAAGTCTTCTTGCGACCTTTTGCTGAAAGCTATCTTCTCTCTATATCTCTTTTATCCTCAGTTCCCAGCACCAGATTGCCCCGTGTTTCTTTTATGTACATTAGTCTATCTTCCCGATTACTCAACGCCAACTGGTGCCCAGCAGAGCACTGTGTGAGCTCTTGGGAATCCAAAGGCAAAAATGAAACAGGAGATGGCATGTACTAAATAGGTATGTTCAAAATCAATGGCGGGAGTACCAAAGTGATGCCACAATGTTGGGATCCACGTACGGCGTTGTGCCCAACTGTGGCCAATCAGACCAGCCTGGGCTCGGAAGCCTCTACCACAGGCACAAATAGCCCATTTGGGCTAGAGGTGTCTCTGGATTTGTACATCTCCCCTTTCCTTTGAGCTACTGCAGTTCTGCTTTGCCCAGAGAGCACAATGCTTCTCTGATGTGGGCACACGGTGCTGGGCGGTCCTGTGCCAGGTCCTACAATCAATACCAAAGTGATGCTCATATGGGCACCTACATGTTGGCCGATTGATTGGCTAATAGAACGCCGGCTTCTAGAGGAATTAATATTTCACGTCTTACAACTTGGCAGGTGAAAAGATTAACACGCAGAGGAGTCTACCAACAGCGGCTCAGATTTATTGAAAGCCTACTCTGTGCTGCGCCCTAGGCTAGTTAATGAGTGGGGATAAAAAAAATGAAAATGCCCTCAACTAAATATAAGCCAAAGTAAGAGGCTAAGCATTACAATCAAAATGCCGCGAGACTGAATTCAATGGGAGGAGAAATCACTTCTTACCATGAGAATCAAGTAAGGATCTCTTCAAGGGGGAGGTGGCACTCAAACTGGGCCTAGAAGGATACCTGGGAAAAGGGCATCCCAGAGGCAGGAAAGAGCATGAGCAAAAGCTGGAAAGTAGAGGCGAATGTGGGGTCCAGAGGGAACAAGGCAAGGCTTGAAAACTCCATCCCGGGTATTGACAGGCGGTTATTGTCCACCGGTGGTTTGGAACCTTCTTCGCTGTGATATGTGGTACTTTGCTTCTCTTATGTCTGCACACAAAACCTTAGGCTTGGAGGAGGGGCATTGCTGGCCTTCGAACTCTGTTAAGATGCCATCTTCTGACCTCTCCTCTGCAATGTGGTATATCCTAGGCAACTACCTACCCTGCCTACCTCTCAGTCTAGGTTTTGACGTGGGCCAGGGGATCTGTTTGGGAAACAGTCCATAATCCAGGCTGGCTCAAACTGAGGTGTGTAGTACGTGAAGGTGAGTAGTGAGGGGAGAGAGAGTGTTTGACACAATTTCCTGCCTCCAAATGCAAAGGTCACTTTATGTCCTTTGGATGGAACATAAACAGCCATTTGCAACTCCCACGCAAGTAAACTACGTGTTCCCTTCCTGTGCCACTTTGATGCCCATGGGATCTCACTAATGTGAGTCCTTCTTCCACCTTGTGCCACTCATGTCTTCCCAGAAACCCTCTACCAGGGATCTCCCCACCAGGTTGGGTGGAGGTCCACCTCTGAGCTTTTCACAATTTGGTGGCCACCACTGCAACCCTCTGCCCTGGAAACAGGTATTTTTGTCTTAGCTTGTGTGCTTAACATTTTGAAATGCTTGAACTGTTATTTAAAACCAAAAGTTTGGTAGGAAAAAAAATATCTTTAGGCTGAACAAATGATGGTGTTGGCATGTTTATCGATGCACCAAAAATGTGATGAACTGAAGACTCACATTAACGGCCACAGAGAAAAGAAAGCGGGGCTTAAACAAGCCACATACACGGAGACTTAGCATCATGTTGGTAAAGATGAAAATGCAATGACAAAGTCGGGGCAACCTTTATACTACTTTCTTAAAATGCACACCCTGGTAAATTACCAAAGTAGGCTTTTATCAGTCGAAGTTAACATAAAATTTAGAATCAGGGTTTTAAGAAAAATATACCTGATGGGCTTTTCAAATAAAAGACAATTTCACACAATCATTCTCCAAAACCCTGAAAGCAAATGGATGAAAAATAGAGTCCTGGGAGCAGCTGGGTAGCTCAGTGGATTGAGAGCCAGGCCTAGAGACGGGAGGTCCTGGGTTCCAATCTGGCCTCAGACACTTCCTAGCTGTGTGACCCTGGCAAGTCACTTCACCCCCATTGCCTAGCCCTTACCACTCTTTTGCCTTGGAGCCAATGCTTAGTATTGATTCTAAGATGGAAGGTGAGGGTTAAAAAAAAATGGAGTCCTTCTGACCTGGCTCCCTTGACTTCTGGTTTATTTCTTTAGGCTCCAGAGGCTGGTTTCCCCTTTTGCCATCATCAACACTGTTATTATATATTTCACTTCCTACTCTCCTCGCCCCACCTACTGTCAAGACTGAAACAGTACGGTAGAGCGAGTAGAATGCAGTCCTTTGAGTCAGAAAGACCTGGGTTCCAGTTCCACCTGACACATACCGCCACTGTGTCCCCAGGCAAGTCAGTCAATCCCTCGCTGTCCTAGACAACTGTCTAAGACTGTAAGTATCCAAGCGATTGCCAACTTTCTACCCTGAAAGATGAGAGCCATCAGTCAAGAAGTATTAAGTGTTTATCGCATGCCAAGGACTGGGGAATCATTTTTTTAAAAAGCAAAAACCGTCCCAGCTCTCAAGGGATCTCACATTCTAATGGGGAGACAACATGTACATATATAGAAATATACAAGAGGTTTGCAAAGGAGATGGAAGGTAACCTTAGAGGGAGGTGAAGCCCTAGCAGCTGGTCACAAGTCCTGACCAAAAAAAAGAAGTCGGCATGTTTCTAAAGCAAAAAGAGATTCCATGGCTGCCTGAGAGTGAAGCTAGAAGATTCCAAGCTGGAAGGAATCTCTCCTCCACCCCCACCCCCATTTTACAGCTGAGGAGACTGGGCTCTTGAGTGGGGAAGCATCTCAGCTGAGTGGCACCATGAAAAGTTCAGTTAGCTTTCTTCTTTCATCAACTTAGTGCTAGTAGAAATCCATGACTTGAGAGCTACAGGAACCACAGAGGCACACGTAAGGCTACAAAAACTTGGCTTTTAGGACATCCAGATGTGTCCAAGGCCAGTGCCGAAATCGTTCTCCATTCCCTATTCTGTACACATTAGCACCGCCGAACATGGAGGCAAGGAACCAAATTATGCAGAAGCATCATTGTCTCCCTGGCTACCCTGGAACCATTAAAATGGATGCCATCCATGGGAATTAGGTCAGCAGTTTTCCAACTGTGGATTGGCCACAAAAGGAAGAGTTTTCAGAGACAAGAGGGTAACCATTTAAGTAGGGTATATGGTTTAGTCCAAGGATTGGCCCCTAGAGCAGCTAGGGCCCCAGGGCAATTTGCATTCATGTTAGCCATAGTCTAGCAAGCCTTCCTCCTTCCCACACTTTCCCCTGTCTTTCCTAAACCAGAGCCAGAACTGGGCCACTGGGTCTTTGGCCCAGAGCTTCAGCATCCACAAGGCTCACTTTCTCCCTCCCCAGAGTGGTTCTTCACACCACTAGATCCTCTCTACACCTTATGTCACTGGTACGAATGCTCCTAACTGTGGCAGGCTGCATTTTTCACTTGGGTCATTGGCACCCACCATGTAGTATGGCCAGGATCACTAATGATGGCCTCCCCGGTAATGGTCTCGAGCTCTGTCTTAGCCTCAAGAGCTCCATTTCTCTATCTGTTTCTCTTTGTGCATGCTTTTCCTCCGGATAGCTCTCTTTCCCTATATGACTTTGCCCTCTCTTTTGCTCTGTTTCTGTTTTCTTTGGATTTCACACTTTCCTTCTTCTCCACTGCCCAACCTCCTCCTCTCAATGAGACATAATACAGAATCGAGATGTTTCTTTATCGTGGCTTCTCCTCCCTGTTCTTCATTTAAACATGAAATGAGTGGAATGCTCTTACTCTTCTTTCACCAAAACAAAATTGTTGCTTTCTTATTTGAGGAGAGTCATCCGTTTTTGGAATGGGGTGGGAGAATGTCTGCATGGTCTGGTTGGTTTTTTAGCTGTAGGTCAATGGCCCATGAGAGAAAAGATGTTCCCCACCTGTGGGTTAAAGTGGAGACAACAATCCCATTTTCTGCTAACCCTCCAACTGACATTTCAGACCTTCTCATCTACATCTAAAATAGCTTATCTCTCATAGTACACTAAGCTCTCAGTCTTGCCAAACTGGTTTCTGCATCTCAAGAATGACTTTTTATCCTGCTGAAACATCTTCATTCCTTTCTCCACTATACAGATCGATGTCTGCATGTTTAAAAAAAGAATATCAACTTCTGGCATAGTGAGGTCAGAAACCCACTGGTTTCTCCCTCCGGTGCCTGGATTTTGTTCGACTCGTTCCTTTCCCACTCATCTTTAGTGTCCAACCCTTAGCCTTTTGGTTCGCAAGCCACCATGATCAAAGAAAGTCCAACCTATTGGTGAGGAGCTTTAGCTAAAGGCAATCGACACAGCCAATTTTCAGGATTCTACTTTTTGCTTAGTCTTCCAGGAGTTTGGGGTCCCTCAGCTCCATGCCATGATGAGAAATCAGAGTTAGATTTAGGAAAAGAGAACATTTGGGGGGTGGAGTAGCTTTTTTGCTGTGATTTTTGTGGATACGGGGAGCTCCCATTGAATAAGTTCCCTCCACAGATGTTCATCAGCACCTTCTCAGCAACTCATATTCTTAGAGAGTTACTTGAGGCATCGAGAGGTTTAAGTGACTTGCCGAGGATCGCACGGCCAGGATGCATTATAGTCAGGACTTGAATCCAGATCTTCTGGACTCCATGCTACTCTGCCTCTCCAGTTGTAATTAATGCTAGGGACTTCCAACTGGCTCACAAGCGATGGCACTTCTGAATAAGCATAGAGACATTGGATTGGTCCTGGGGCCATTATCAGTGTTCAAGGCAATGCTCAGAGGGTCCAGAGTCCAGTATAGTCAGGGCAGCCAGAGCCATTCCCGACTTAGACCTCAGATATTAAAGGGTGGCTGGGGGATAGGGTCATGAGGAGAAATACTTTAGGATGTTGTCCCATCATAAAGTACCAAAATAAGCACTCCGGAGAAGCTCAAATCCAGAAAAAGCTCTTTGGTCAGCCCTAGGGCTCAGTTTCTCCAGGGGGGGGGGAGGGGCAGGGCGGGTGTCAACATCAAAAATCCCTTTTATATAGCTACTCATTTCTCTGAACATTTGTGCACCATGTCTATTTCCTTACACTTCATATAATCCCCAGGATCGATCGCCTTGTAACTTTACTAAGTTACAGAGCTAGACTTTCCATTCTAAATTACAAAGGCATAACTGTAATTTTGCTGAGCAGACTTTCTTAGAACACTCGTCCATATGGCATTTAAATTTGTATCCGCAGGGATTACCATGAATCTGACCTCTACAGTCCTTCTTGATCGTTGGTCACTTGATCTGGGAAATGTTATGTATGTTGCTAGTGCTATCTTAGAAATTCAGCACAACTAACTTATCATCTTGGAAGCTGCCCTTCTCATGTGGAAGGTCACACAATGGCTGTGTCTACAAAACTCAGAAGGGAAGTGGGACTTTTCTCATTCTCCAGATCACCAAAATAGGCATCTGCGCTTCTCCGTGTCATTTTTGTTTCGATAAATTGAATGGACGATGGTGTTTCCGAGACAGGCAGAAATGCCATAGAGTAAAAATGTCCCCTCTATCACGTTAAAACAACAGCCTTCAGGATCTGCTTCTGCTCTGGCAAATATTTATTAGAATCACTGTCTAATTTGAGCCTTTCTTAAAGATTAGAAAAACCCAAGTACCAAAGGAAGCCAAGAAAATTCCCACTTTTCCAAATAACTCTACCCATTTTTATCTGTTAACGAGATATGAATCTCCATTGGAGGCTTCTTGAATGAATGCCTCACTATGGCATGGAAACGAGCCTGGGTTAGGCCAAAACAAGCTCTGTCAGGTTCTACCAAGCTGGAAAAGCTGGAAAAACTTCCAATCAAGGCAATATGCTATCAGAGCTAAATTAGAAGAGACTTATTACCAGAAGATTGACAACTTGCTTCCATTTTTTTTTGGTTGGGGGAAACACAGCAACACATGAAACTTATAAGGTGTTGGGGTGGGGGAGAATCTGTAGTGGTCAGTGCAAGATCTTCACCTATGCAATTGGGTTTTTGGAAGTTAGACTTGGAAAAAAAAAGCTTAATAAATGAGGGGACTCTTTCTCCCATCTGTATAGGGATTTTTTTTTAATTGTTAAAATAATGCCAGATCAGCCTTTTCCTCATTATCTTTGAGATCTAGGGGTAGAAGGGACCTCCCAAGTCATCTAGTCCAACCTAGGGATGTTAAATAACTTGCCTAAGGTCATTTTGTATCATGCTACCTCCTGATCTGTTTCCTTTTCCACTGAATGTTAATGATTAGAGCTATTCCAAAGACTCCTTGTATCTGGGGCATGACTTGTCGTGCTCAAATATACCTGACAGTCTGTCTTCCATTTTGGACAGTTAATGTTACCAATATAGGTCTTGTAGGTTTTAGAGCTAGAAAGGACCTTAGGTGTCATCTATTTTCATTCCCTCATTTTACAGAGGGCCATAACTGTCTCCTCTAAATAACAGGCATTCCTCATCCACTTAGTTTTTCCTGTGTGGATAGTCAAGCCAAACTCTTACTAGTGATTAGATTATGAATCTCATTGAAGTGACCCTGCAGTGTTCAAAGGCATGATGTCATCAGTACAAAGTCATCAACAAACCTTACCCCCCACCCCCCCACCCCCAGCATTTAAAGTACCTCATTATGTAGCAGGAATTGTTGAAGGTGTCCTTCATGACAGGGACAAACACCTTTGAAGAACATATTTCTTCCAGTTTATGATTTGTTTGCTATTATTAGAGATTTCCGGGTCATGTAACTAACAAGATTGAAGACTGGAGACTTTCTCTGATCTTTACCTCTCAAATCTCTTTAGAAGAGGAATTACACGGAAGAAATAAAGGACTTTTAGCTGTCTCCTCAATTTAGGATACCAGTTGTCCTGAGGAGGTAAAAATCCAATGAACTAATAACCGACAAGTCTAATTTATAACCCCTAACTTGGTCACTTAGCACTGCCTACCCACCACACACCATGCTCTGGCAAGGCTGTATAAGCTGACCCATAGACTTGAAACAGAGTTCAGCTCTCTCCTGCATTCCCCGTCCAGTGCTATGCCACAGTAAACCGAAAGGCAGAAACTTGTTTTGGGACTCAGCTAGAGACCTGACAGAGGGAATAAAGCAGGATCTCAGAATGTGTGTGAATTAATCAGGCGTTCCTGAATCAAAGGACCTGGCTGAAGCTCATTCTGTACCCCTAAAGGTCACTTGGGGGAGATACTGAAGCCAGTGAAATGCGAATTGCCCAGCATGGAAGTAAGTTGAGTCAGTTTTGAGGTCTGGCTGGACCACAATCAAAAAGGAATGTGTTAAAAAGAGAGCAAGTGGGGAATAAAAGGAGAAAAAGACAGAAATTACTGAAGATCTGAGGAGAGAACAAATTCAACTAAAAACCTCAAGCATAAGTGCATGAACCAAAAGGGAAGATATTAAAACAGAAGAGGACAAATAATAGGAGGGCATGTGTCCCCCAGATCAGCTAAATAAGTCCAAACATTATGAATAAATATTTGAAGACAAAGGAAAATGAATCAATACCTGATAAGGAGAGGATCCTATACATCCCCAAAAGAGCATGGAACCACAGTAGGATGATTTCCAGTGATTTAAAAGACAAATAAGAACTGTGAAATCAGAATAAATGACCTGCATAGAAGAAATAATTGACAGAAAAGAAAAATTTGAATCCATGGTGGCAAGTCTCACCAAAGAAACAAAAAAGAGAATAATTGATTGGGAACATAAATGCATGAGAGTGAAGGGCAATCTGGAAAAAGAGAAACAAAAAGCAATAATGTTAAATGTAAACATGATCTCCATCCAAGCAAAACAGGCTGATTTTGGCAGAGACGACCTGAGTGTTATTTGTTCTCTCAGAAGAGCACAGATCAAAAAATCTCAATATCACAATGCAATAAATAATATAAGAAAAGTATCGAAAACTTCTGAATACAGACCACGACATGCTAGACGAAAGTATCTGCAGATTGCCTCCATAGTAGAAAAAACCTGAGGCTGGAAATTCCACAACACATAGTGGTTAAACTTAAAAATTCCAATGACAAACAACAAATTCTGTAAGCAACCAAGAGAAAGACCTTTAAATATAAAGGAAAAGAAAGTCAAGTAACACAAGACTATTCTCTACCCATCAGAAACAGCAGGAGGGAATGGAAGACTGCCTTCCAAAGAACAAAGGAGGCTATGATGCAAGTCAAGGTGAAAAAGACCCTGGAAACCTAAGCCTAATCATTGATGAAAACAGATGTACATTCAATTTTTTAAAAAGGCATTCAAAGCATTTCTACAAAGAAAAACAGACCTGAGTAAATGATTGGCTTTTCAAGCACCCCAAACAAAATACATATAAACAAGAAAGATATTATTGAGAGTGTTGTCTGCCAACTTTACCTTTGTCGCATGTTGCATAAGTTTCAAGGAATCTTGTGTTATTTTTGACATATGCATGGGAAAACCTTTAAGGCGGTATTTTGCTCTACTGACTTAAAAGTTTCGTTTGGTTGTTTGTTTGGCTAGTTGGTTGTTTTGTTTTTAAGTATAAGTCTCTTTATCTTGCCCAGGCTGAAAGTACCGGAGCTACTCATGAGCCTAAGCTCAGTCTGATAGGCATGGGAGCCAAAGCAAAGCCTGCTCCATTTCTTACCTGGCCACTTTGCCTCTCAAACATCCTGATGCCCTACCCTACTCCTGGGGCTCACCGTATGAAGGCTGAACTTAGTGCAGGCATTCTATTGGCTTAACCCTCTGTAGCTCAGAACTCCTGAGCTCAAGAGATCCCCAAGCCTAGGGCTCCCCTGCAGCTGGAAATACAGAAGTGTTACCACTTCATTAGTAAATGATTGTTATAGTCAACAAATGATACATACAGGGAGAACTTCTATTTTCTTCACCTTTCAAATATGTGACTATGAAGAAATGGTCTGCTGTCAATATTGTTGTTCAATCAAGTCCAACTCTTCATGACCCACTTAGGGTTTCCTCCACAGAGATACTGGAGTGAGTTGCTCTTTCCTTCTCCAACTTATTTTATAGATGAGGAACTGAGGCAAAGAGAGTTAAGTGACTTATCCAGGGTCACACAACTAGTAAGTGTCTGAGGCCAGATCTGAACTCAGGAAGAGGAGTCTTCCTAACTCCAAGTCTGACATTCTATCCACTGTGCCTCCTAGCTGCCCATGATCTTCCACAGTATATTATTTACAGAAGCCTACCTTTTCCCTTCTCATACTTTCATGAAGAATATCCTCCGGGAGGTCCTGGGTTCAAATCTGGCCTCAGACACTTCCCAGCTGTGTGACCCTGGGCAAGTCACTTGACCCCCATTGCCCACCCTTACCACTCTCCCACCAAGGAGCCAATACACAGAAGTTAAAGGTTTAAAAAAAAATATCCTCAACACATGCAGAAGTTATGCTCATAAAATTTTTGTGGAGATGGGAAAATAGGCAAATGGAATTATAGTTCTTAATACTCTCTCAATCTCCTTTTCCTTGGTAACAGTAAAGTCTGAGATTTTTCTCAAGCCTTTGAGGTTTCCCCTTCTTTTCAGGTACCTGAAGAACTAATCCCTCAATTACCTCAAATTTGTGTCTCTTCCAAACACGGGAGGAAAAAATATATGTGTGTGTGTTTTACATATATGTGAGCATATACCTACCATATACATGTATGTATGTATATATGTGTATATAGCTACATACATGCATACATGCACTTGATCTAGCGGAAGACAAAAAGGAAAAAAGAACTCGTTATCAATATTTTTCCATTCCTTTTCCATCCTGTAAATAAAACACTCTCGAGATGGTTCCATTCAGTGGGTCTCTCCCCAAGTTTTCTATAAAGCTTTTTTTTCCAAAAACATTCTTTGCTAGAGGAAAGGGCTCCCTGGGAGGGGGAGGACAAGCTACAGGAGACACTTCGCCTCAGAAAATTTTTGAGATGTAATAACAAAAGATATCGATACCCCCCAAAACTGTAGGTCCCCTTCCTCCCCTCCCCCCATTTTATGAGCTGACACTGCTTGTGAATTTCCTTGCCCTCCGTATGTGGTGCAAGGCTTCCTAACAAGGTTGATGGGTAACCTAAAATGAACCCCAACCAAGTGATGGCTTATCCCCTTTCCCTCATGTTCATTTTCCTATCTCTAATCACGCTTCGTAGCTAGTTGAAAAAGGAACTGAGCATTGGCCATCTCTCAGTCAACAGCTTCCAGCGTGGTCCCTTTTAAGCACGCGATCGAGTCTATCTGGGAAACTGACTCAAGAAGTGAAATGGCCTAAATTGGTGAGCGGCCCACCACTGTCAGTTGACCAAAAGTAGCACCTGGCATCAAGAGACTCCTTCCTGGCAGTCAAATTTCTCATCGCCACACAGTAACAGTAGCCCCTAGTAAAAATAATCTGGGTAACATATTACAGTAGAAAAAAAGACACGGCAGCAATAACCCCTTGCTCTTTTGAAAAGATGGCATATATGTGACATATGTATATTTAAAGAAGCTCTAAATCTGTCCTGGTGCAGCCCTCCTGGATTAGTCCCTGAGCAGAGGCCAGTCAGCTGTAGGCAAAGATCTCTGGCTGGCTGTTGAGTGAGAGGATTCAGGCTAAGGCTCTTTCCCCCCTGCCCCCTCTCTGGGAGGGGAGGTGGAAGCCTGGCTGTCTGTGAATGTATCCTGCCCCAAAGCCCAAGAAAAAACAAATCCCATTTAAAGAAGGCTCTCCCCAAAATGGCACGAAGAACTGTTTTTATTAGCACAATCGTCTTTTCTGCACTCTGAACAAGGAGTATTCATTTCCAGCACTCAGTCCCCTGGCCAGAGTTGGCTGCGGTGGCTTCTTCAGCAGCCGCCTGGGTGGGAGGGTCAGGCTTCTCTCTGGTCCTGTACAGCAGCACTAGGGCGAAGATGACTGTGGGAAGGAGGCGAGCCTTGGGCCCTGAGGACAGCAGCTACAGCCTGGATCTGGGAGATGTGCTGACGGGCTTCAGAGCGAACGTTGGCAGGCCCCCTCCTCTGGAAAAGGGGAGAGGCAGCCTGGAGTCCCTGGCAGGCCTGGAGTCAAGTTCCCCTTCTGATCTGTGAGCCTCAGGGCAAGGAGCTGAGCCTCTAAGGGCTCCGAGCAACTCTCTGAGGCTCCCAAGTCACAGAGAGGCCAGTGACCCACATCGGTAGAGGGAGTTTCCTCACTTGGGAGTTCCCCGTACCCAGGAAATGGCCGGCCTGGCCTCTATCCTTCTGGGTGATCTACCACGCTAGGTCCTGGGGGAAGGAAAGGCAGAGGCCCTGAGCCCGGAGGCTTCTGAGGGTGAGAGAGAGGACAGTAAGACATTCTCCACTCGAAAAACTTCAACTGCCCACTGAATACAGTGCTTGCATGACAAGTCCTCCACAGTCTGGCCCCAAAGCCCCTTTCCAGTGTGGTCACCACCTTCTGTTCCCCTTCACGTACCAAACATGCCGGCCAAGCTGGACTATGCAACGGCCCCCGACATACATCTCGGGGTGTATCGATCTCGGAAACTGGATCGATGTCAAATTTCCACTTCGCTTTTAGCTTTGAAGATGAGCCTCTCCGTGACCTTCCACATGAGAAGGGCGGCTTCCAAGATGCTAAGTGTGCCTTTGCTCACTTGGAGTTCAGGCATCTCAAAGGCTCACAGCATCTAGCATGCCCTCCCCCAATATCGCTCCACCTGTCGAAACCCTACCCATCCTTTAAAGCCCAGCTCAAATGCCACTCACTCCATGAAAACTCGGCAAGAAAAATTTCAAGGGAAATAGGCCCTTCTCCCCCCCGCCAAAAATAGACATCACTGCTACCGCCTTCTCCACTCCCCCTCCCCAGAAGCCAGCCCCCTCTCTCTCCACTCCGCTCGGAAGGCCGATTCTTGGCCCTTCTGGGCACTTATTTCCTATTACTCTGCCAGGATGGGATTTGCAATTTTCCAACTGATTTTGGGGTAGTTGTTGCATTATGCTTATCTGTGCAAGGGTTATCTCCATTATTGAATGTTCCAGTTTAGGTAGTCCCACCCCCACATACTACTAATGAGGCAAGTGAGGCTGGGAAGACTTGCCCAAGGTCCTACTGGGAGTAGTGAGTGGCAGAGCCGGGTTTCACCCTCCATTCACTGACTCGGACCCCAGGGCTCTCGCTCCATCGGCCCACCTCTGCCCTGCTCTTTGGAAGGTTATTACCTCAGACTTTTACAGCCTTCGAGGCTTTCTGAGTCCATTCCCCACAGTAATGGTCACAGCTAGGTAGCAGAGGTATTAGTCTCACTATCTCGACAGAGTGACGAGGTCGAGGCTCAGGGGTGAAGCACTTTGCTGAAGCACACACTGCCGGAAACCAAGCCAAGGTTTGCCAGTTACCTCGGCCCACTGTGCTTTCTACCCCCATTCCATTTCATGGCTCCTTTCTTTTTGAGAGCAAGAACACAAGTTGACCAGAAAGTATGAGGACAAGGTAGTTATCTCCTAAAGTTTCGAATGCTTTGCAAAATGGAAGAAAATGTTTGTGTTCTGCCAACTCCCTGAGGGTTATCATCCATTTGTTTGGGTCCATTCTAAGGCATGGAGGCCATTTCACATTTTTGAGAGATAACGGTATCAAAAACCTCCTCGTCCTCCAGCTACACTGGACATGAGCTCACAATAAACAGGCCAAATCGTATCTTTCCAGCTCAGATTCTTTAGTCCTTAAAGCGAGTGAAGGTCAAACTCTCCCCCTCCCAGCATACAACAGGGAGGAAGAAGATAGGCATTCTTTACAAAGAACTATCAGTACGCTGATTCCCAAAGTGTCTTTCTCTCTCCCTGCCCCCCACCCCCGCCAGCCCCAGTTGCTTTTTTTCTCAATCATTTCCAGGGAAATGAGGCCTGGTCTTGGGATCAAGACCCAAGGTGTAGTAAAAAACCCCAGACAGAAGGTCCAAGAACGTAGGTTTGTAGCCCAGCTCTGCTCCATCGTACCTATGTGTGGCATACAGGAAAGTCGAGTCAGAGGACTCGGATTCAAATCTTGCCTCCATCACAACCTGGGTGCCTCTGGACAAATCATCTAACTGCTCTGTGCCTTCCTCAGGGTTTTCACTTGATGACCTTTCCAGCTGCACATCTACAACCATATAAAGATGATTCCTTTCTCTGGGTCTCAGAGCAGGCTTGGATTAAATGATCTCCAAATTTATTCTCCTTCCATCTCTTGAAGCTATGAACCTCGAATTCCATAGCTTCAGCAGTTACTCCTCAAAGACTCCCACTTAGGAGGGCAAAAATAATATTTATTCTCGCTTTAGGGTAACAATAGTAAGATCTTGACAAAAGAGCCAGCATCCGCTGCCCCCAAATCTTATATAGCAAGAAAAAGTGGGGAGGAATAGCACAGGGAGGGGGACGGGGAATAACTCCATACACAACACGCTCCTTCAGAAATGAACAGAGCAATTTTGTTGAACCTTGTTAAATTTAATACACACTTCAAAAACTGCACCAAACAGAAGCTCACAGTTCCCCACACAATCATCTTTTCTGTTCTTCATATCCTAAATTATTTTGTTTGTTGATGGTCGTTAATTTTGTAATAAAAATGAAACGAAACTACTCTGATCCTTGCAGAAGTTGCTAAGCCAGACCACCCCCAGACACTGGACATTAAGTTTCATTAGAAAAGTTCCCGGGGCAGCTGGGTAGCTCAGTGGATTGAGAGCCAGGCCTAGAGACGGGAGGTCCTGGGTTCAAATCTGGCCTCAGACACTTCCCAGCTGTGTGACCCTGGGCAGGTCACTTAACCCCCATTGCCTAGCCCTTATTGCTCTTCTGCCTTGGAGCCAATGCCCAGGATTGACTCCAAGCCTGAAGGTAAGGGTCTTTAAATAAATAGATAGATAGATAGATAGATAGATAGATAGATAGATAGATAGATAGATAGATAGATAAATGGATGGATGAATGAATAGATAAATAAATGGATGAATAAAAAAGAAAAGTTCCCCCCCAAAAAAACATGTCAAATGTTCAGTTCCACCTTAACTTTGGGGCTCTTCTCTGCAGAAGGCCTCAAAGTTGCCTCTTTGGCCCTCTTTCTTGTCATATACATATTCTGTAGAATGTCTTCAAAGCCTGGCACATGCCCCTTTGCAGTATTCACCTCTTGCTCTGTTTTGGGAGATGGAAGGCAAAGGTCTGAAAGGTCATACTAGAAGGATCAGCCTGGTTCTGCTTAGCCCCGGAGGGTAGAACTAGGAGCAATCAGAGGAGGAGGGGGGTAGTTACAGAGAGGCAGATTTCAGTTTGACCTTAAGAAAAAAAGTGCCCCAAGAATCAAAGTTGGGAGCTTTGTCCTCCCTGTGAAGGGCTTCTGGGAAGAAATCAGGAGACAGAGGCCTGATGAAGCATGGCACACTCAAAAGCATCCTGGACTTGGAATTTAAAGACTCATTAGGCCCTGGGACTCAATCTCAGATTCTCCATTTATTAGCTGTATGTCCTTAGGCAAGTCATCCACTTTCCCTGAGCCTCTGTTTTTTCACTCATAAAACAGGGATAAGGCTAATGTTTTCCATCACTCCTCCCCACAGACTTGGTGTAAGGCTTGTACTTTTCCAGGGGCAAAGCACTATATAAATGTGAGATGTCATTGTTCTAAGTTTACCCAGCTTAAATCTGATTTTTCTCATTTGATCTCAAGAGTTTGCACTGGACTGAGCTGAAAGTAATCAGCCTTTGTGACCGACCTCGCTATCGCTAATCTAGAGAGACAGAGAGGGCCGAAGATAGATATGTGTATGGATGGAAAACCAAGCTTCCTATTACTAATAGAAAGAGAGGAGAGAGAGAGAGAGAGAGAGAGAGAGAGAGAGAGAGAGAGAGAGAGGAAGCCCTTATAGAGATATATATATATAAAACCTCTCTTTCTATTACTAATATGTAGAAATAATTCTATAGGAAGATATATATACATAAAACCAATCTTCCTGTGACTCATATTTAGAGATATAACTATATAGGAAGATGCGTACATATATAAAAGCAATCTTTCTATCACTAATATATATAATTATATAGGAAGAGGTATGTAGATACATAACACCCTTTCTATTATTAATACATCTAGATTTAACCTATAGGAAGATAGAGCTATATAACCAATCTTTCTATTACTAATAGATATAAATCTATAGGAAGAGATATATGTAATACTACTCATTCTATTACTAATATATAGAGATAGAAATATGTGGGAAGATGTTATATATATAACACCTCTCTTTTTATTACTAACATCTAAAAAATTATATAGAAAGATATATATATATAACCAATTTTTCTATTACTAATAGATATAAATCTATAGGAATATATATATATATATATGTAAGACCAATCTTCCTGTTACTAATATATAGGAAGATGTGTGTGTGTGTGTGAGCATATAGGAAGATAGAGATCTATAACCAATCTTTCTAGTACTAACAGATATCGATTGACATCTATAGGAAGAGATATCGATATAGCTATATACATACATACCACCACTCTTTTTATTACTAATAGAGAGAGATAGAAATATCTAGGAAGACGTGTATGTATATAACCAATCTCCCTATTACTAATACATGTAGACACATCCAGATGTCTATACGCGAGCGTGTATATCTGTTATCACATATGTGTGTTCTATATTAGCAATAGGAAGGTTGGGAAGGTGTATATCAATACAGTATTTCCCCAGGATGATCAAAAGAGGGATGTTTAGCTCCCAAAGAGTGGCAGCCAGGGAAGGGGCAACATTCCAGTATCTGCAAGGCTGTCAGGTAGAGGAGGGTTTCGCCTTTTTCTGGTTGGCCCCAGAAAACAAATGAAGGAGGATGAGGGGGTGGAATTGCAGAGGAGAAAATTTAGGCTAGATCTCAGGAGAAAAAAATAACACAAAAAGAAACTTCTTAACAACTAGAGCTAGCTGCCAGGACTCTCCAGTCAAGGTTATGAGGGAGCCCAGCTTCTCGCATGCCCCTCCCAAGAGAGACAGAGAAAGAAAAGTGGCATTAACAATGTGGAAAAAAACAAGTGAAGGATGTCCTGAAAGAAGCCCCCCTTCAAAAGGAGAAACGACACCTTTAAAGAGTACATTAACCCTCGAGAATTAACCCATTTATGAAGATGGTTTCTTTTCCCAATTATATGTCATAACGATTTTCCACAAAAGTTTTCTGAAGCTGTAAGATCCAAATGGGCGCCCTCCCCCTTCCCAGAGAGGGTAAGCCATTCGATCTAGGCTTTATATGAATTGTCATCCAAAACATATTTCCACAGTGTTCATTTTTGTAAGAGAATACTCATACAAAATCCGAGCCCCAAATAAACCAAAGTGAAAAATCGCCTGCTTTGATCTGCATTCTGACCCCAACAGTTCTTTCCTTGGAGGTGGAGAGCATCCTGTCGCAAGTCCTTCAGAACTGTCCCAGACCGTTGTTTTGCTGAGAGTCGCTGCCTCTTTCCCAGCTGATCATTCCACAATATTGCTGTTACTATTTAGCCCTAGTTTTTTTAAAAATCACAAGAATGAAGAGAAGAGGGCAGCTAGGTGGCTCAGTGAATAGGGAGCCAGGCCTGGAGATGGGAGGTTCTGGGTTCAAATTTGGCCTCAGCCCATCGTGTCTCTGTGACCCTAGGTAAGTCATTTAACCTCGGTTACCTAGCTCTAAGCATTCTTCAGCCTAAGAATAGATACTTCATATGGATTCTAAGACAGAAGGGAAAGGTTTTTAAAAAAGGAAGAACAACTAAGAATTTAGAGAAACTTCACAATCAGGGAGGAACTGAATTTACAAAGGCCACTGATTTAGCAAGCCACCTGCTATGTAGGAAATACAAAAGTCCTAGATAGTTGCCTGAGATACCCAGAGGGTAAATGTGATCTGTCCAGGGTCACCTGGCTGGCTAGCCATTGTCAGAGGTGGGAATCTGAACCCAGATCTTCACATCTCCAAGCACAATAGTCTGTCCCTTATATTTCTCTGGGGCAACATGGTGCAGTGGGAAAAGTGTTAACTCTGGAGCCAGAGGACTCAATCTCCAATCCTGCCCCTAACTCTTATTACTGATGTGATCTTGAGCAAGTGCCTTAAGCTCCCTAGGCCTCAATTTCCTCAACTGTAAAGGGAAGAGGAATTAGATGGCCTCTGAGGTCCTTTTTATCTCTTGATCGATGATCCTCCAATCTTATAAGTTGAAACTAGAATTTTTTTTAAAACTCTTACCTTTTGTCTTGGAGTAAATGCTGTGTATTGGCTCCAAGGCAGAAGAGTGGTAAGGGCTAGGCAATGAGGGGTCAAGTGACTTGCCCAGAGGTCACACAGCTGGGAAGTGTCTGAGGCCAGACTTGAACCCAGGACCTCCCGTCTCTAGGCCTGGCTCTCAATCCACTGAGCTACCCAGCTGCCCCCTGAAACTAGAATTAAAAGATGCAAAAAAAAAAAGAAAAAGAAAAAGAAATCACGAGGAAATGATGAAAAAAATGGCCAGCCTAGACTGTGCGGTGGCAAACCTGGAAAAAGTGAGCAGAAGCCATCTGCGGTTGGGAAAAGGACTGCCAGAGGACAGAATCAGAGGCAATGGATGGAAAGACTTCCTGACAAGGAGAGCAATGTCAAAGGGGAATGGGCTGTCTGAGTACTGTTGGAAGGCGAGAGATGAACATTTGCAAAGCGTGTGAGCTTTGAAAAGTTCGCAAAGAAGCACAGACATTTCAAGGAGGTTTTGGACCAACAACCAAGCCAAGAAGCCAAAAAGATAAGTACTTAAAATAAATCACCCTTCTCAAAACAATAAAAACTACCCATTAAATAATGTGAGAACCTTTACAGAACTCCAGGGGCTAAACAACGAGATGTTCCAGAAGCCTGTCTCAGATAGAGAAAATGTAAAAATCCAAGGGCCAAAGGAAGAGAGGGAAGGGAAGTCTCAAAGTAAAGCATCGAGCATGTAAATAAAGGGGAAATCCAAAGTTACTACATCATTAACAGTACAAGATAGATAATAGAATTTTGTCGGGTTAAGTGTAAAGAACCAAAACGATTGCATTTCCAGCTTAAAAACTGAATAATAATTTAAGAAAGAATGGTATGGAAAAGCCAAATTTGACGATGATCATCATAAATTTAAATAGATCAAACTATCCAAGAGAAAAGAACAAGAGTTACATAGAGGATCCAGTAACTGAAAACGATGTGTTCTTTACAGAAGATGAATTTCAGACGGAATAATTTGTTCGGATTTAAACTGAAAAGGGTAGTCTAGAATTTCCCATGGTACCCCTCACTCGCAAGCAGGAGGAATGGCACTGATGACATTGGATAGAGTCAAATTCAAACCAGAAAGCATTAAAAGAGACAAATGACATTATATTATACTTAGATGTCCTAGTCAAGAAAAGAATAGGTTGATTTTAAATATACGCATGTACCATTATAATTTTTCTGTGGTAAAATTTAACAAAGAGAAACGCAGTTGTGCAGACTGAGCTTTTATTTTTTATTTGACATGGCCATTGTAGAAATGTGTTTTGCTTGGCCGTATGTATTTATAACAGGGGTTTTGTTTTATAAGCTCTCTCTCGGCTGGGAAGTGGGAGAGAGAGAATCCAGACCTGAAAATGAGACAAAAGTGAAATTTTTAAAATAGGGAAAGCTCTGGAGTCGCCTCCATCGTTTCTTTCTTGTTTATCTTTTTTGTTGGCTGTGGCTCATTTTGGTGGAGTGGCATCAAAATCTCTCCCTGTTGCTGCTTTTTAAGCCTTGGCCTTTTCCATCAAGTTCTCACTACCTACCACAAAAAAAAAAAAAACAAGAAAGAAATTGTGGAGGTGACTAGAGCACATGGACTAGAGTGAACACCTGGAGAGAGCAGCCCATTTAAAAAACAAAGGCTATCTATTTTCCTGAGGAGATATGGCATGCACTGGGCACAGAAAAGCTGGGGACAAGTAGAGAAGAAAATGTGCCCCCCACACTTATGGAGCAGAATGCAATCGATTTAGTAGTAAATAAAGATGCTTTGAATTTCAGAAGTTTAGATCCAGAAAGACAAAAGAAACTCCTTAATAAATAACATGATGGTGAAGGAGAAAACCACAGACAATAGTGGAATATCTCAAAGAGGATGATAACAGAGATACTACAAATCAATATGTGTGAGATGAAGCCAGAGAGAATCAAATTTCTAGCCCCAAAATGTCTGTGTCAGTAAGAGAGATACTTAGTTAGCCAAGAGCCCCTTTCTAAAACAAAACAGAAAAGGAGTTAACAAATATAGCAATAAAATGGAGAAACAATCAAGATATAGAAATATCTTGGAGTAATATAGTATACTACTACGGTATTCTCGTGTGAGGAAACCTAGGAATCCCAAAGGAAAAGGGAAAACTTTATGGCTTCTTGTTCTAAACCAAATGATGGATATCACTGAGTGGCCATCAAAAGAGGAAAAGGCCTCTCTGATGTAGATGTAAATAGTTGAAATTGGGAGTTTGGAGTGATGATGTACCCGGTGTTTGATTGGAACGCAAGCTAAGTGGTGCTCGTACATTAGTTTATTGTGATAATACTTTTTTTCTTAATTAGGATTATCCAGAAGTGGACTGAACTGCCCCAGGAGGCCTGGAAACCCTTAAGCAGAGGCTGGATGACCACTTGTTGAGAACATTATAGAACCTTCATATGAGAACATTCATACTCGTGTACAGTGTGAACCAGATGTCCACCGAAGCCCCATCCTACCACAAGTTTTCATGATTCTGTGAGGTGAGTAGCACAAGTACTATTAACCCTAACACGTGTTAAGGGATTTACTTGGGATCAACAGAGCATGGTAGGTGGATGAGCCAGAATTCAAACTCAGGTCTTCTGACCCCTACTTCAGTGAGTGTAATTCCTATTGTACCACACTGCCTCTAATAAATAAAATAGGATTGTCTCCGGTAGCTCATTTGGAACACTCTGTTCATCCAATGTACCAGTAGTTCTGGACACCCAATGAACACCTAGTTATTTAGAATTCCATTGTTCTGTTCTACAAGAGTGAATTTTAAGACAGTGATTTTTATCCGGCCCAAAGTAAAATAATCTTGTGATGTATGATGGATGCTTAACTCTTCCTCTTCCATTGTGACCTTTGGAAAGGCAATCCTGGGGAATTAGGACTACTAAAAAAAGTATCCTTTCACCAAAAAGTATCCTTTTCTATGTGATAAAATGATTCAATACTATATATTGTATTGCTAATATTTATAACTCTGATATAGTTTTTTAAAATATTATTAGAATCTCAATCAGGCTCCCCCCTACCCTCCAATCCACTCCTTTCTACTTGTCCCTCCGCTTTCCCTTTTGCCAATTTTTCTGGTTCCTCTCTCCACGGTTCACTCTTTCCTTATCCTCTTTTGCCAGACCCTTCCTTCACTGGCTAGCCTACAGTTGTTAAGGCAGAAGGTGAACAATTTGTAATGCTGAGACCCTGAAACTTTAAGTCAACTGGGCTGCTATGTCCAAACCTGGCCTGATTTCACTTTGAGTCCTCTTGAGTTAAGGAGAGCCTTATTGGTAGCTCCTCTACCACTGGCCTGCTAAGACTCAGCATGAGGGGTGAAGTCAGAGGCAGGGATCCCAAGAAGCGAAGCGGGATAATCCAGAAAGCAATGTGATTTGGGAATATTCATGAGCTCTTGGATGAAAGGTTCATGCCTATCCTTTATTGTGACTCAGAGGGTTCATGGGATTGGAACTGAGGGAAACCTCCATGTCCCACCTCTGTATTTTACAGATAAGGAAATGATGAAGTGCCTGTGAGAGTAAAATAATCAAAGGCAAGATGGAAAATGTCTTGCGTGACTTCTTTTGCCTCCCGCACAAATTAGATTCCTGCCCTGAGAATGAAAATGGCATCGAGGTCAGCTACCACACGGATGATAAACTATTTCACTTGAAAAGGCTACGAGCAGAGACTAAAGTGGAGGGAGAGTTGGTGTGAGCGTCTTTCCGTTCACAGATGATTGTGCACTCAGTGCAACCTCTGAGGCTGAGATGCCAAAAGAGTATGGATCAATTCTCTGCCACCTACACTAATCTGGCGGACAATTAACACCAAGAAAGCAGAGGTTCTTCACCAGCCAGCCCTGTACCAGCTACACATGGAACCATTGGTTATAGCGCATGGGCAGCTTGTGACTACCGTGTATAAATAAGTTCCCTTACCTTGGCAGTATGCTCTCCGGGGATGTCCACGTAGATGGATGATGAGGTTAACTCACACGATGCCAGTGTTCGGGAGTCTATGAAAGAAAGTGTGGGAGAGAAGAGATATTAGGCTGCATAGTGAACTGAAGACGTGCTGAGCTCATTGTTGTACGCCTGTGAAACCTGGACAGTCTACAAACGCCATGCCAGGAAACCGAAGCGCTTCCATTTGGAGGATTCCAAAGATCACCTGGCAAGATAAGGTCCCAGGCACTGAGGTCCTTTCTAGAGCTGAAGTGCCAAGCATTCAGACTCTGCTGCAGAGAGCACAACTCCAACGGGCTGGCCAAACCCACATTTGCCTAAAAGACTATTATAGGGAGAAGTCACGCGAGGCAAGTGCTCACACGGAGGTCAGAACAAGCGATATAAGGACACTCTTGAGGTCTCTCTGAAGAACTTTGGTATAGATTGTAGGGCCTGGGAGACACTGGCACAGGACCGCCCAGCACAGTGTGCCCATGTCAGAGAAGGCACCGTGCTCTCTGAGCAAAGCAGAACTTCAGTGGCTCAAAGGGGAGGGGAGATGCACAAATCCAGAGACACCTCCAGCCCAAATGGTCACACGAGCTATTTGTGCCTGCCCTGTGGTAGAGTCTTCCGAGCCCAGGCTGGTCCAGTCAGCCAAAGTCGGACACACCGTACGTGGACCCCAACAAAGTGGTGTCATTTTGGTCCTCTTTGAGTACAAAGGTCAACAACCACTACCACCCGTTAGAGGTGGGGAAAAGCAAAGCTAGGATTTGAACCCAGGGCCTCTCACTACAAAGCGAGCATTCTTTCCACCATATCGCAATCCCTCCTGGGAAATTATTATTTATCCAATGTGTTTTTCTCATCTATCTTACGTTTAAGGAAAATGAGAGCTCATTTAAGTTGCACGATGACTTAATATTGCCAAACTTTTTCTTATACATTTTCCCTAATATGGAATTAAAATGCCCCAACATGTTAACAGCAATTTTTAAGCTAATTTCTGATCCTGGGGCAATGCCCCACCTTGTACTAAAGTCAGGCAAAGAAGAGGGAAACAGATCGGGCTGTTTGTTAGCACTCCCTACATTTAGAAGGGAGCTGAGACTTCTTCTCCCAGTGGGTTAGGTGACTGATTTCGTTGAATAAATGATGGTTGATGTTTCCAACAGAGTCATGACTCAAGAGAAGGCAGCCTATGCGGGCCAAAGTTGAACTGAGGCCAAAGAAAATATTAGTTAAAAAAGAATCCGAAGAGAAAGCAGGCAAAGTGTAAATTTTTTCTAAACGTGAACATTTTCTAAGCTACATTTAGATAACTTACGAGGGGCTCAATATTATGACCATGAATTGAAGCAGATGCTATTCTTTTCATTACTGAATTATCTAAGTATAGTTATTTCATTTAGATTCATTTACGATTCAATTTAGCTTCAAAGATTTTAATTAGGAGAGGAAAGTTATTCATGCTTCAGAAAACTAAGGTTTTAGTGTAATCAGCTATAGATTATTTTAAGCTTTAATTTGTTTATTTCAGGGAACTCCTCTATAAAGGCTTAAGCCAAGCATCAGCCAGAGGATGGCTCACTGTAGTTTTCAACTGTGTCCCTCGACAATGGGTCTTAGACTGAGGCACAGACCCAACCCGACAGCCCCAAAGGCCTCCCTGGTCTAGCATGGGAGTGACAAGCCAAGCCTTTTTTCCAACTGGACCATTATTTGGCTTTTAACATTGTTTTTCATGCTTCGCAGAGCCTGTCTACGTGACAAGTGATAAAATGGAGCAGGAAGCATTTCCAGCCAAATAACACATGATCTGAAGCAAACCTCCCCCTCCACCAAGCCATGCAGATACCTTTTTGGGGGGGATGGCCTTGGGGGGGGGGGATGAGGAGGGTTGTACTGCTAACATGGCAGTTGCAGGGATACCCATGACTGCATTGGAGGCTTTTGGGGCTTTGGCCTCAGTTCCAAGCCTTGACCTGTTGGACCTCAGGGCCAGGCTTGCCCACATCCTCAGGAACACCTTCCAGTCCCATTCAGGGATGCCTTCCTACCAATTAGTTGTACCCAGCAGCAACACAAAAAGCCAGCAGGTCTAGAGATAGCAATTAGGCTATCCCCACAATGATGCAGATAAGGCCCTTTTCTTCTGTGCACTTGGAAAACCAACGTTCCCCAGACTACAGGGGACCAAAAAGCTCGTTAAAATTTAATTTTAGTACTGCCTGTGCCCTTTGATTCTGCCACTCCACCCTGCTCCAGCAATCGTCCTTTACAGAAAGTTCTCTCGTTTTGTACCCCTGTCTATTCAAACATGCCATGCTCTCCTGGGGATGCACATTTCCTTCTATATATCATTTAACAGTGTGCAGATCATTCTGGAATAATGGAGGCCTACCTAGCCAACTGAAAAACACTAGACGGATTCAATGTTCTCAGCTGTTTCAACAGCTGATTCAGATCGCCATGAAGTCAAACCAATCGATTTTGTGGAACTTGGCCATGGACACAGGCTGAGGGAAGAAAACCAACCCAACTCAACAGTGCTGAAGCCGGTTCAGTAACGGCACCGCCACCAGCTCAGATCTAGTCACAATCTCATTACTGAGTCTCCTCCAAGTTCTTCTGGACATCTCCAAAGCCTTTTTGCAAATGGTGTCTGTGGCACTGGCGGTGGTTGTCAGGAACATACACGGAGTCCCCTAGAAAGCGCTTCAGTATTCTCTGATCTGGATTCCACTGAGGACCCAATCACACTCCCATCAGCGCGATAGATGCTGAAGAGCTCTCTCTCTATGCCGCCCAGGTGGTATACTTGTTTCCCCAAACTAGCATTAGCAAAAGGACTTTACTGTGATTCTGATGATTCATGTTGGAATACTTGTATCTCACTTTAAGCAAGGACTTAGCCAACTTTTTGCCTCTGGAGCAGCTTCAAATCTGAGAGACGGCTGTAGCTTCAGAGCATGATGGCAGGTTTTAGGCCAGGCTTTGAAACCAGTCATAAATCACCAGGTTTTCTAGGAGGAGCAGCGGGCCGAGTGCAGAGCGGGAGGTGGGAGACAGTGGTGGCATCTTTTTTTCTAGAATGTCCATTTGGAACAATGGTTTACCATAACGGCCCACAAACCCCCAAATAGCCTTTCAAGTACAGAAGATAAAAGGAAAAGGAGCAGGAGTCTCAAGAAGTCTTTCCACGGTGATCAAGGACTGGATCAGGGAATCCTTTTCATAATTACTACCGAGATTTAGAAAGCATATATTCTTCAACCAAAAGAATGTAAAGCATTCACCCCTTAAGAACTGTTGTGCTCTGGACTCTAGTACTTGAGATGAGAAATAAATCCACTATCTAACAGGACATCATTAACCATAGTTTTCCTCCTCCAAGACAAGTGAATCAGAACATGAACAAAGTGCTTGCTGGGAATTCACAGGGTCATCCAACTTGTGCTTCAAATAGGAGAAATTTATTGTGCTCCGGTACTTCCACCACCTTTAAAAGTACACTCTCTTCTCATTAAAAGTTACAGACATCTTTAAATAGATGCTATAGACCAATTTTAAAAAAACTTTTAAGTTTTTCCCCTGAAAACAGTTGAAATGATCTACTACTGGGTACAATAACCAACCAAGATTTGGAAATGAAGATGTATCTCATCTGATTAAGCCCCCTGGAACAGCCAAATTGTTTTTCTGCATAGCTATGCAAGCAACAGGTAAGGGTAGAGAGGCATCCTTACCCAACAGAAGAGAGTTGATCTGGCTAAGTGCACCGTAAAGCAAATTTCTGTTAAGTTAGTTCCATTTTGCCAATGACTTCTGTTGCAAAATCAGAGATGTGTTTAGCCAGGAGGAAAAAAAAACAACTGGCCACTGGATGTAATGAAGTTGTACTTAAGAATCCAGCAAATCTTCAAAAATCATTTATTTAGAGCCAGAAGAGACCTTTGATTTCACCTCCAGAGGCTCCTTGCCTTTTTTTGTAATATAGCAGATGACAAAGGAAACGAATTCTACTGAAATCCAGTCATAAAAATATCTTAGAAATAAGTTCATGGACCCCTAGTTAAAGAACTCTGTCAATTAGAGAGGAGGAAGCTGAAGCCCAAAAAGGGGAAGTGACTTTGCCAAGCTCACACAGGTAGAAAAGGTAAATAGCAGAGACAGGACTCAAGCAATCAACGAGCAATACTCCTGCACTCACTGCCCTAAGTAATGGGGAAACAGATAGAAGAGATGTGATATGATAGAATATTATGTGATGTCTGATCTTCTATTATAGATCATATATATTGTAATTGCCCTCAAGGAGTTTAGCTCAGCATTAAGGAGGATGGGGAATATGGCACCGAATACACGCTGCTGGGAGGGCACTAACAACTGAGGGAGACAGAAAAAGACATCCACCAGGAGGAGAGAGGACCCGAGAAAACGAAGAAGGAAGATCGAGTTTGTCTTGGTTGCTAACACTTGAAGAAGACTAGATTCAAGGGGAGGAGGCTGAAAAAGTAGGTGGAGCCTTTCAATTTGAGCGATTCTGAATAGTAATACTGGGCACTCTGGCAAGAGTTGAATGATGCTTCCTTTGGGGGTGTTTTAAAGTCTCTGTCTCCGGAAAGCTCTGCGGAGGAAAGGGCATTTGTCAGTGCCAGCTCTGGAGCCTTCTTGGATTCCTTTTCGAGGCGGAAGGGTCCTCGGAGGTCACCCGGTGTAGCCCCCAAGTCTACCGGTCACCTCCTGGGAGAGGGCTTCTGTCGGCCCCTCAGATGAGAGTGGCGCGTCTCCCCTGAGGTTTCTTAGAGCGCTTTGCCTTCCCCTTGTGTTTGCCATGCCCAGTCCTTTCCCATGAGCCTGGAAGTGTGTTGTGGATGGTATCTGACTGGATCCTTCCACCATCCCCACCAAAGGGACCGGAGGGGCTTTCAGCAAATTTGGGTTAAGGATTGCCTTTGCGGGAGGGAGGAAGCCCCGAGGCACCGCTAGAAGAAACAAGCAGGTCCTGGTCCTTGCTCTCTCCTGTCCCGATCCGATCCGATCCGATCCGATGACGGGGCGATACAGCTGAAGCCGAGCTGGGTGAAGCCCCGGGCAGAGAAAAACCTCCCCCGAGAAGTTTCAGTGTTCAGCTTTTGACAGAGCGTGCTGAGTCCCTTCTCAGGTCCCCCCTGGCTTCAGGTCTGAACTGGCTGCCCCGAGTGCTGTTCTTTGGGTCTGTCTGTCCTTCCACTCACAAGCCCAAACGCTATGGCTATTTGTCTCTGCTGGGGAATGGGAGGGAGGGGAGTCGGGCGGGCTCCTATGTTTTGGAGGCTGCCCTTCACTTCGGGTCCAAACTGGCCACTTCAAAGTAGTGTGCCCACAGAATGTCCCTGCCTTAGCTTTTGCTCCCTTCTAGGCACATAGCACTCTGCTCGACTCTCTGCTCTTCACACCTTTCTGCCCTTTCTGGAGGGATTAGCCTTGTTCTGCTTTGCCCCAAAGAGTGTGCAGGTTGCCAAGAGGCTTCGTCGCAGGCAGGGTTTCCTAACAATAAGAGCTGTCCCGGCGCGGAATGGGCTACTCACAGGGAGGGAGTGGCATTTCCCTCCCTCTCCGGTGGCCTTCACGCAAAGGGCAGATGGCCCTCCTCTGGGTGGACTGGGCCACAGATACCTTTTCAAGTGTGGTTGGCCTCCGTGGGTGCTGGAGCCTCTCTGAATTCGGAGATTCTGTGGCTACGGGTCCTCCTGCAGGCCAAGGCTCCTTCTCCCTCACTGTGCCCCCCTGCAGCACCATCACCGTGCCCGGCTTAGAATAGTCGATTAATAAATGTTCCTTCTTTCCCACGCCCACCCCCCACGTCCCAGGACTCGGGCCCTGGCCATCGGGGTGAGGGGGTGCAGTGCGCACGTTTGAGCCCTGGTAAACGGTGGCATCTCTCTTAACTTTTCTGGCTAGTTTGTGGCCGGGGGCTACAACCGGGGAAGCCTCCCAAAGTCACTCAAGGCGCTATTTGCTGTAGCCGTTCAGTGCCCCTGCCCTTTCGGAAGCCTGCTGGCCCTTTGTTAGCTGATACTAGTGTGGAGCCCTAGGATTCAGCAATCACTGAGTTTTCCCCCTCAACCCTTGCACTTGTGGGCTGTTGCTAACCCCGGAGAAACAGAATCCCCTCTACTTCGTCTCCCACGTGGTTCTGTTTGCAAATTGGGAACTCTAGCCTCATCGGGCTTGGGAGCAAGGGAGGAGGGAGAAAGCGTTCCTGGGCTTCGCAGGGCCCCCAACGAGGGAAAGTAAGTGGACAAGGAAACGGAACCGAATCCAAGTGCCAGCCAGGACTCGCGGGGCTGTAGGGCATTAGAGGGGGAAGGAAGGAAGGAAGGGAGCCCCCGTGCCCTCGAGCCCAGCGCGTTTCTGCTCGGGCACCGACTTCTCACACCATACCTGCTAAAGCCCAAAGGTCGCCCGCCCCTGCCTCTCCATGCCGCTGGGGTAAGTTGCACAGGCCGGCTTGCCCCAGGCCTTGGGGGGTCAAGGTGGCCCAGCGGCTAGGGCAGGACAGCAGATGTCCCAAGCCCGGGGCCCCTTAGTCTGCCGCCCCAAGCGCCCGCTCGCGGGACCGACCGGCCTTACCCTGGTCGGTCCCTCTAGGGGCCG
>NC_058136.1:36180140-36268633 GCF_016433145.1 Gracilinanus agilis | reverse complement strand
GGGTGGGGGAGCGGGGGGGGGGGGGGGGCGGGAAAGGAGGAGGAAGGGAAGGGGAGGCAGGCAGGCAGCTCGCAGGGGGCGGGGGCCGGACGGAGCGGGGGAGGGGGAGGTGGGGGATATTTTGGGAGGGCTGCTGGAGGGAAAAGTTTCCGAATATGTGGGAGGGGGAGCGCAGCCTGAGGGCTCCTTTTACATCTTGGAGCCGTATTTGGATTTGCTGCTTAAAAAGTGCCTCTGTCCGGGCGCTGTCGGGAGTGAGTGAGTGAGTGAGTGGAGGGACTTCTTTCCCACCCACCCCCCCTCCCGCACTCTCAGCCACCTCCCCTGCAGCCACCAGCACTTGGGCACTTGTGCTGTCGCCTGCTAATGCCACGTAGTCTTCGGAGGCTTCTTCCCGGAGATCGGCAGCGGCTACGGACGGCTCCCTTGGCCAAGGGATTCCTCTCGTCTCCGCTGCACCCCGGCTCGGTAGTGATTTAGAGCCTAACACCACTAGATTGCTTTCGAGTCCCCGGATAACCGGTAACCGGCCAACGGTCTGTTTCCTGCCTGGGAACGCACCGTTTGGGCGGAGGGGTGGGGAGTTGGCACGGCTAATTCAGCGGTTCTTTAGGTGGATGCTGACCCTGGGAAAGGCGAGTTAAGCTTTGTGTGTAGTTAATTTGCTAAGTGTCTGCTGCTTCCCCGGGTGGAAGGACCGTTATCTATCCCTACTAATGCTTGAAACTGCCTGTTGCCCAACTGCTGCACTTTCCAGCTTAAAGTAGACTACTTAAATGGGTCACGCTAACAGGCTCTTGGGCGATGCATATTCGACAATGCCGCGTCTACTGTTATATTTTGTAATCAACCTATTTAGATCTTGTTTATCTGTGGATGTGCACACACACACACACACACACACACACACACACACAGAGAGAGAGAGAGAGAGAGAGAGAGAGAGAGAGAGAGAGAGATAGGGGAAACCGAAGGTGTCTGGTAAGTGAATGGAATTCTCTTGACGAGGGGCAAAGGACTTTGTTGTAGGATGTCATTCATTAAGTTGTGCCAATAAATGATGTCTTTTAGCTCCAGTGTGCTCTCCTTAGAAATCTGGGCAATGTGACGTTTTTGACAGGACGCTGTTTTTGTTGGGGGGGGGGGGGGGTGAAGAGTTCTTTTTCTGAGCCCATTGTGGTGTCTTTTGCCATTTTTGTGCATCGCTGTGAATAGAGCCCAAGGCAAGGTCGGTAACATCTCTGTACCTCTTTCTTCAGAGCTACAAAACTAAGTGGAAATGGACTGGCTCTTTCTCCCTATACTTTTTATTATGAGAATTACTTGAATAGGTGCCTTGTGAAACAAGCTATTTGGGGAACTCTAAGTGGTACTGTTGCAACAAGTCTTTCTTTTCCAAGAGTTGGCCTGAAACAGGCAGCACTTTGGCAATGAGGCCAAATAACACATGTCTAGGACTGTTGCCTTTTTTTAAAAAAAAAAAAGATTTTAAAAATTAAACCTGGGTAAATGTTCTGATGTGGATTTTATTTAAGAACCGAGTGATTATTTGGCAAGGGCTGTGCCAGATTTCCCAACAAATTAGGTGCCCTACTACATTAATTCATAACATGTACACCTTTGTAGGAAAGAAATCAAACTTTTCTTCCTTCACTTCTTCACTCCACCTTGCAGAATGGGAGTACATGCCTCACTTAAGTCTGGTTGCCTTGGAACCACAAGTGAAACACTTGTCTATATTTAAAAATGCTAATTGTTGAAAGAGTATTACTTAGACCCTGCAGAGTGTCTATAACAAATACCCCGAAGCTTTCCTCTTTTTTATTTTTGGGATACCAGCCTGAGATGTTGGACTTTTGTGTGCACTTCTTTCCTTTATTCTTTGCTAATTCTGAACCTTTGAGCTAATACTTGGAAAGTGACATTCATATCAAAGTCTATTAACAAGGTAAGTGAAAGATTCATTTCAATCAGAAGATAAATGGATCACTAACTTGAGAGGCTTTGCAATGATGGTAAACATATCCTGGAAGCAGTTGTTCATTCACAGTGTTCCAGGGAGCTTTCCTTTAATCTACTTTTGAGATAAAAATAAAGATAAGAGGAAAACTTTATTTTCCACAGTCACTAAGTTTGTAAAACCCCCTTAAATGGCAGTTTGTCTTTTCAGCAGGTTATCAACATTACTTAATTTGTGCCTGAATTATGAGACAATATTTTTTTGTAATGTTGATTTCACCTGCTTCCGTCTAGTTAAATTAGCCAAAGTCAAGGCAGCTAGCTCAGTGGTTATCGTTGTTGCTGCAAGCAAGAGTTTAGCTAAAGTGTAAGTACAGTACACACTGACCCCTTTATTATATCTTTGAAGAACTTTTTGTAAAATGATTAAGTAATTCTTTCACGTCTCCTAATTCAGATCGTCTAGGTTGGTCAGGACAGACAAGACAAGTCCCAAATACATTTTTTTAGGCTTTATGTAAAATCCCTATGTGTGTAGCTCCATGAAAATTCTCTTAATAAGGGAAATAGGATCCCAGTTTCCTTTTTTATTCTACTTCAAATCTGAGAGATAAATTGAAGTCGCAGTTCATAATACAATTTGCTCTGGCTGTATCTCAAATGTGACTCAAAATTAAGTGAGAAGTCATCTGGCACTTGGAGGCCTTGAAAGCAGGCAAATTTCTTCCCTCAAAAGTAAAGAGAGGCTTTTTTTTTTAAAAAAAGGTTTGGACCTTGGGACTATCTCTATCTTCCAGGTAAAAACAAAATACTGATTTGAAGTCAACTCCATGGCTGTTCATTGAAACATATAACATCCACAAAGATTATTTTAAACTTCTATAATAAAGGTCTCGGTTTTATTGCTGTTTAAAGGCGAGTCACAGGAATTTCTACATATAGCTTTTAAAATTGGGGGAGGGGGAACTCACTGGATGGGATTAAAAAAATCTAATGTAAATGAACATATGAATGTCTCTTACCATTACTTTAAATCGGCAGCCATGATGCTCAGAGAAGCCTAGTTAGTGGTGACTGAAGAACCTCTAAAAGTCAATAGCTAAATGTCTAAGACTAAATATTAAGTGACAGTATGTATATTTATATTTAATGTGAGAGATTTGGGATTCCAAAATTGAGAAATTATTGGGGCTCGTGTCAGACTATGCTAAAATGTTATTCTAATATTAAAGCAATACCAAACAATTTAAAAGAGGAGATTGTACTTTGGAGATTAAGATATGTCTTAAGTGGTCGTGGTTACATTAAGCCAACGAAAGCAGTGCGTTTATAGATATTCATCTAATACAGTAGCCCTTCACATTTCCATGCCCGAGCCACTGTTTTTCAGATCATGAAGTATCACTCACTGCATCAAAGAGTAAGGGGCCACAACCCTGAAATTGAGGCTTGAGAGTCTGTCTAGGAATTATAATATAACACATGCTCCCTATGAGCCCGTGGATCTTTGCCAGAGCTAAACATAATTTTATGAGTTAGAAGGTGACTGCTGTCTGTAGCTCAGACTTTCCTTTTTTGGCCTTAGTTATAAAGGAAGTGTAAGTTAGCTATAGTATTACTTGAAGGAGAAAATCTTGGTAAGAAATGCCATTGGGAGTACCACCAATGGTCCATACTACCTCATTTTCTATGTCTGCTGGTGCCATCAAGGGATATTTTAGACGAAAACATGGGTGCCCTCAATGACTTGAACTCTACAAGGTTAAGTATGCAGCCCAAACATCACTACCTTTCCCTAATAACCCAGCCTAGATTTATCATCCGTGATGTAAATTGTTCTCGAAGCTGTTTACATTTTTGGCCTATATCAATTCTTGGAGGTAATTAGTTCTAGAAATCAGCAGCCCACTGTTCAAAGTAGGATTTCCTTTTCTTTTGCCCCAAGACTGTGTCAAGTCATGCCCCCTAGTTCTAGAATTGCAAGATTTGGTGGATCAGGGCCAGGCTTGCCCTGACCCTACTGCTTATGACTTATTTCTGTCATATTTCCTCTTGGCCTTTCTTTTTCCAGGTTGAAATCCTAATTTTTTCAAGGACTGTGGCTTTTAATGAAACCCTTGATAATTCCATACCCCCTCCCCAAATGATATATTATTTCAGCAAGCATATTGTATTCTTGCTTCAGAAAACTGTAATATAATCTTCCCAATAATTGCATGGGCATGGAATGTTAATTTCTGGCATGATAATGTTGTGGTCTGCCAGTATGGGAGTCTGCATATTTTAAAAATATTGCCTGGCCTTCTTGGGTAGCCAGCATTTTTCATTTTTTATTCTATGTGCATAATATCTACTCAGAATTCTAAATAAAGGCTTTGTGATTTAAATTGTTTTCTATCAAATCAATATTTAGAATAGCAGCTTCTTAAAATACCTGTTTTCCAAAAGCATCCTTATTTGCTATGTCTCTTTATGTAGGGCATCTTGAAAGTTGCGCCTTTCGTATGTAAGCGATTCTCGTATATGCTGTTTTCAATGCTTCCTCCCTCTCCCACTTCTCACCCATTTTGAAGATGTTTTAGTGATATTTAGTGATAGTTATTCATGGTGGTCCTTTTCTTGGTGGTGTTTAAGAAGGGCTACACGGTGCTTTGAAGGTGCACTAAGAAAACATGGACTTGTCCTGATGAGTCCTGCACTTTTCTTCAGATTCCATGAATAAGCTATAGTTTTGCTTGTTTTACAACTCTTCAGAGTCTAAGGGTTGGCCTTTCGCTCCTGATGATTCCAGTTCTAGGTAGGGATTTTGAAGAGTTCTGTAACAAACAATTCATAATATTCACATGCATGTAGTATGTCTGGTTCCATATCTCTACCTTGATCTCCCACTTTCCCAAAGGACCTCTTTAAATTCCTTTGGGGAGATGGTGGGTATTTGTACAGAAATGTTTTTTCACCCATGCTTACTTAGTGTGCTGCAGGAATACTGAGGCGAGACAGGTATAATTGGCCCTTCAGCTTTACAAATAAAAACATTTTATAGTAGTCACTGTGGATGACAGAGAGGGGAGTTCAGACACTGGAAAAACTTACATTCGCTTTTGGCTTCAGTATTTAAATTACCGTTCGTTTTTCCATGTGCCATAATAAGTTCTATCATCTAAACTTAAATACTTGTAAAGTAACATTAAGGACAAAGAACGACCTTGCTGTAAAATTATGTAAACAGTGCTTCAGGCACTGTTTATAAGTGTGATCCCCTCAAGTCCTACATCTTCCATGAAGCCTTCTACAGCCAACATGGATTTCTCCTTTTTTCTGGTCATCCATAGCATTTACAATGAAAAATGATTACAGGCATTTTGCAGGTCTTTATGGTTTTTTAATTGTACATCCACTATCTCATTTAATCCTCATCATAACCTGCCTCCCTCTTCAGACATCTTGAGGTGTTTTGATCTTGAGGATCTCTTCTTCACACTTAGAATGGAATTGATAACATAGTTATTATTTGGGTACGTTTCTCCACTAGGAAATGAGAATCCTCTTGAGGGCAGAGACTTTGCCCTTGATTTCCTCAGCAGCTCTATCGAGGGGTACCTTTGCTTTCTTGTTGCTCCAGTTCAAACATTTGTTTGGTTGTATTACATTAAGTATAACACTTTATTGTATGCAGGAAGTTCCCAAATTCTAAACATCCTTTTTAAAAAAATTTCTAAGGTTTTTGGAATTCTGAAACAAAATTTCCTGTAGAAAAATGTTTATCAATGATGGTTATGTTCCTAGGCTGGAGTACACTTAACCTACAATGCAAGTGAAATACTATATAGTTTTTAAAATAAAAACTAAAGCAATGCTATGATCATTATCATTAAAACAATTTAATTTGGTGTTTTATCGTAAATACTGGTATCTGAGAAAGGGTAGTTAATGAGGGTAGACATAAAAAAGGAGACTTCGAGGCCTTTTCAAGGACTTTAGAGGCTGAAATCATTGATTTGTCATCATGTCTAATTTCGATTCTTAATTGGAGCTCTTGTTTTCTTTGATACAAGTGTCTTACAAATATTCCTTTTTGTTGTTGTTAAGGCCCCTCTTCCTTTTCTTTTAACTCGGAATTTTCTGAAGTAACTAGACTAGAGCTGTAAGAAGAATGGGGGTTCGTAGGATCACTGATATATAGCTGGAAGGAATTTCAAAGGCCATCTGGTTGAAACCTCATTTTACAGACAATAAAACTAAGGCCTAGGGAGGTTGCTTAGTTAATTTGCCCAGGGTCATACTGGTTGTGGGCATTAAAGGCAAAATTTGAACCCAGAGTTCTCTTAAAAGTCCATTTGCCTATACTTTTAAGTACCTGATTGCTGGAGGTGAAAATAACTAAATGCTAGTGGCAAGAGGGGCAAGTTGGAGAGATCTCCATTCCATTGTGTAGAGTTGGGGGATAGGGGTGGGGCTCAGAGGTAGCAAAGCAATAATAGTAAAGCAGAAATTTTGTGTTAGATAGTCTCAATGTTGGCCACCAGGTGGTACCATTGACCCAGAACAGCTTGGTTTCTATCTAGAGGAGTGGAAATGGTAAAGAGAATTTTGGTCTGTTTAGTTGAACATTTAAATGAATATGGTATTCCCAAGTGAGGGAGCACTTCTTCTGTCTTTCCCATGTGTCTGATGCCATATATTACTTTTTTACCTCCCACAGTATAGACCACAAGTATTGGGCATATAGTAGTTAATACCAGCTTGTATTTACAGAGGGCTTTAATGTTTGCAAAGCCCTTTTAATGCGTCTTATCTCATTTGGTATTTATAACAACCCTGGGAGGTTGATGCTATTATTTATCCCCATTTTATAGATGAAGAAGCTGAGGCACTGAGAGGTTAAAGGACTTGCCCCCAGGATTACACGGCTAGTAAGTGACTAAAGCAGGATTTAAACTCAGGTCTTAATCTCAAATTCAGCTCTTCTATCCACTGCATCACCTACTATTTTACTCAATAAATATTTATTGACTTGAGTTAGCATTAGTTATTGAGTTAACATAGTAAAGTTTTTGCCTTTTTCTAATTGTAGTCACTCCAATAATTTAATTTCATAATGTTTACTTTTATACTTCAGTAGATGTTTTATCACTATTGGTAGTCCTTCCAATGATGTACATCACAATTCATTCATATTTTTTCATCCTGGGTGACTTTTTTTCATTCCTTCCATAAATTTTCCACTGGGGTCTGCCCAGCATTCTGGGGGCCTTCTTCTAGTTCTCTTGACATTACATGGACAAGAGTGGAATACACAGGCTGTCCACTGGTTATTTCTCACACTTGCTACATGACCAACTCACCTTCTTTTCCAGTCCAGCATCTCTGATGGCATTCTTTGTGCTTATTCTATTCCTCTTGAACATTTCTGAGTTTACAATGTGTTACAGTCTACTTGGCCCCACCATAATACCTATACCTCTCTAAAGCATTGTGGGTTGTAACCTCCAATACTAATACTAATACTTTCCGTGATCCAGCAATATAGCAGCATCAGAATAATAATGTTTACAAAAAAGATGCGTCTTTGTTTCAGATGAAGCACTGAATAGTTTCCTTCCTAAAGGCAATCCAGCTCATTTTCTTCTTCCTGTTTAATTCTGGGTCCAGCTCCTTGTCCACACACAGTGTCTTTCCAAGATATATGTATGACTAGCCCAGTTTTCTGGGTTGTCCATCCAGCTGTATGTTAGGCTGGACAATAGGCATTCTACAGTTATATGTTTTTTTCTGATGTAAATAGGCCAAAGTCTTGAATTTTTGCTTGGGAGGAACTAAATTCATTTTTTGATGAGAGAAAAACTTACCAAATTTTGTCTAACTAACCTAATTAGTATGCAGTGAAAATTGTCTTACATTGGACCTGGGCTCAGAAACAAGCTGGTTGCCTTTTGGAACAAGGCCTGGAACTAGAGTGGCCTTCAGTTCAGAGTTGGGGGTGGAGGTACCATTCTTTGTCATTTAACTCCTTTATATTGATGTTTTCTGACTTTTGAAATCTGTTGCTCTCCTAGTGGAAATATTGAGAATTTTTCATTGTTTTCTTCACAGCCTACCTCTATAGTCCTCACCCACCCATTATGTGTATCTTTGGGGAAACACCACTATTAAAAATTCGTTATTATTGTATAACTGCTTTGTAACACATCATTTCACTTTTTGGACATACATGTAGATCCTTCTGAAATAAATCAAACATAGAGAAATAAGTAATGTTAGATACACTTGAGAGTTTTAATAGCTTTAGCTAGATCTTTAAATGACAACCCCTTAAATTATGTTTGCAATGTGCTGATCTATCATTGTCTTAAATACCATGTAACTATATACTGTTAATTCATGGTATGCCACAATCTCGCTATGAGGATGAATAGTTATTATATCAAACTAAAATGATGATATTCATGAACTAAGCCACATGATTTAGTTAAAAATAATGGAGTTTTATATTGTTAGGCCAAAACTAAAATAATGAAAGTACGATCACACTTTATTAGAGTTTTACTTAATCAGCATGGATGTTTAATATAAATTTAAAAGAGTAATAACACCGTCTATTCATTTGTTTCCATCCTGGAAATTTGCCAAAAGGCTTAAATCCCCAAACACTTGACAACAGTATATTCCAGAAATTACTTTTGTGATATTTCAGAGCTTACTTTCTAAACGCACCTGTATGTAACTTCATATTCCAATTTTTAAAAAATGAAAGACCTGAGTAAGTGGTTGTCATGGAGAATTCCAAGTCTGATGAATACTATTTTTGGAACGGACTAGGGAACATGAGCTACACAGTGAACTCTGCGTTTTGAATTGAAGCACACACTTGGCTGTTGGAAATGAGAAAGGTGATCGAAATTATGAAATTACAGGGACACAGAGCCTGGAATTTTCATCCTTTAAAACTCGGAGGGAGAGAGGATTCACATTTGCTCTAGCGAACTTGAATCAGGTTCAATTATTCTAAGAGGTAGTTCTGTTTTGTTTCAAAAAATAAAAATGATTGAGAGTAGCACCCAGAATAAAGGCACTCTTTTAAATGAACACATTTATGTCACAGGATAAGAGATTTGGTTAGTCAGAACTCTGGGCAATTATCATCCTTTTAGAAAAGCACTTCCATTCTTTTGAGAATTTTCAAAACTACTTTGGTACCTCAATCTGCTTTAGTACGTTTTTCATTTTCCATAAGGTGACATAGTGGGGGTGAATCTCTGACCAACAAGTGAATAGAGTAGCTTCTGTTTTTTCAAACTCCATGAAGGAGTGTGTGCTGCCTTCCTTTCCTCCCTTTGGCTGCACTGACATCAGTGTTTCAATGCATGGAAGTCTCATGGGCAACCTGTCGGTTTTTTCTGGGTGGTATGAACCAGGACAGAAGAATGCTTTGATTGCCGTGTGCAGGAGAGCTTGCAAATCTCATTGTCGCAAATCTCTCAGCAGTTTTGGAATTCTAAAGGTGTTTTCCTCTTGCTTGACTACAAGTCAGAATTATAAATCTTGCAGAAGTGCCTGAATATCCCTTTGACAAAGCTTGTTCTGAACTTCTAGCTCCCTGTTTCTGAAGCGGCTGACTCCAGAACTTTCTGCGAAATTCTCGGTTTAAGTTTAAGGTTCATTTATTTACACAGAGCTTCCTTAGATGAATTCTTTTTTTTTTTAAACCCTTGTACTTCGGTGTATTGTCTCATAGGTGGAAGATTGGTAAGGGTGGGCAATGGGGGTCAAGTGACTTGCCCAGGGTCACACAGCTGGGAAGTGGCTGAGGCCGGGTTTGAACCCAGGACCTCCTGTCTCTAGGCCTGACTCCTTAGATGAATTCTTGAGGTCGTTGGGGGTGGGGGTTTTCCTTTTGTGGAAATTCCTCTCGGCATTTTGTGGTTTTCCTCACAGGCCGGTTTCTTTAAGGACTGCTTCATATTGAAGCATCACAGCTATAGTTCAGAGTAGGAAGAATAATGGCAAAGTTGTGGGGGGAAAAAAGCCGCAGACTGGTAGCTTCCAGAGGAATTTATTAGGAGATTTCAAGAGAATGGAAAGCAAAATTAAAAAGCCGCATTGAGAAAGGTACTTTAGTAGAGAGAATAGTTAATTGACCTACCTAATGAGATGGAAAATAGATTATGTTGGGGGAGGGGCCCTTCTTGAAACAGCCAGAGAGATTCTCTACCCTGAAAAAAAATCCTTGGCAACCAAGCCTTTGTCAAACTGTCCTTCATTATGTAGTTATTTATCTTACTTTATGTGGGAGATGAAAGCTTCAGTTAAAACAAATGTGAAATTATCTGTTCTAAGAAATAGAATGACCTCCTCCTATATTGGCTTTTTCTTTGGGCCCCTGCTTTATGGCTGTCGTCAATGAAGATGATTCAAAAGCATGTCCGTTCCTAGATTTGTGCCACATGTCTGATCTGATAGCAGTATTTGAGCTTCACATCATGAAGATATCCTCATCGTTGTGGCAAAGGCAAATGGAAACCCAATCCTAGTTTTCCTCTTAAATGTTGGGTGGTCGGGTTATACGAGGATTCGTAGCACCTTAAATTGCTCCTCTAGCTTTTAACACTGTGTACCAATTCTTTTTTCTCTCATCAAAATATAGCACATAATTTATTTCTAAACAAAAAGAGTGGCAGATGCTACCCCAAAGGTAAGGATTCTCAAAAGCTGAAATGTCTACTTTACCAGACAGCAAGGCTAGAAAATTGATTTGGAAAGGTAGAACCAAGTATCCGGGCATCTCTCTGTGGGAATAACAGTTTTTCTTTAAAAAAAAAAAAGACTAACAGTTATGTGGCTCAGAAATGAACTCTTAATAGTTGTTCACAATGTTCACAGATGATTCGAATTCAGGGTTTACTTTGAAACAATGTCACCCTTTCCTTATCTCTGTCTCCATCCATGCTTCTTTCTGTACAGCAGAAGAGGAAAATGGAGATCACTCTTGGTTAAGGTCAAGAAAGTTCTCTTAAGTGATATGGATAGATGGGGGAATCAAGAACAAATATTACCATCGCAAATGTTTCTAGCAAGACTTCTCTAAATCCTGAAACTTTTGAACCTGATTAAGCTTGGATGTCACACCAAGTTGAACCAATTCATTTAACTGATTTTAGATTTAACTTAACACAGCCCATCTCTAGTAGTTCATTCGTGTCTGGCTCTTAGTGATCCCATTTGAGGTTTTCTTGACAAAGATACTGGAATGTTTGACCCTTTCACCAGATCATATGACAGATGAGGAAACTGAGGCCTATGGGGTTAAGTAAGTGACTTGCCTGGGATCACACAGCAAGTGAGCAGCTAAGACTGTAATTGAACTCGGGTCTCCCTGACTTCAGGCCCAGAGCTCTATCCACATGCCACCTAGCTGCCCCCCACCCCCACCAAAAGACACAGAAATCAGGATGGTAGCTCAAATAATATCCTCTTAATGTATCATGAGATACCTGTGCATATACGGTGTACTCATCTAAACTCACCGTATTGTGGAAAGCCCATAATAATTGTGTAGCTATGCTTTGTCCCATCATGTTGAGGTTACAAGAGAATTCTGTTTTCTGATTCTAAACAGCTCAGTACTAACTAAAAACAAGGCACAAGTATTTCCCAACTTTCCGGGTATGTTGGGATGATACCGAGAGTGATGATTTTATCTGTTCTACTGCACCTAGACTGCACTTCTTCTCCCAGCTAGCCTCTTGAGTTCTCATGCTTCTCAGTATCTTCCGTGGACAAAGAAACAGTGTCTTTCATTGGTCATTCTCCCCTGATTAGTTGTTCTCTTCTCAAGGATGGATGTTCCAGAATACATCTTTCTGGCCTTGAGAATGATAACATGACCCACAAGCCCACTGGGAACAAATATACCCTTGACTTCAGAGTAATTTGCTACTTCAGCTAAACCTTCCAAAGCATACATTTCTTTGGTTCCAACGTTAAAAAGCAGTTAAACTGTATTCTGTCTCCACTCAGCCTTTTTCTGTTATCTCTTCATGAGTGCAAAGGTAATGCAGGCAGTTCTCTTTAATTTATTGCAGTATCTTCAGTCAGGAGAGTTTGTTGTAGGAAAAGGCAGACATGTGCCAATTGACTCAGAAAGGGTCTCTCGACGGTATTAAGCGTAAGAAGTTGGACCGAGGTTATTCGTTTGACCAGTTTCTTTCTAAAGTGAATTATATTGTCTTTCACTGAACTTAATTTAGTCACTGCAAAGGGTACTGGAATACTGTGGGGGGGAGGGGTCTGCTCAATAAAAATGAATTATTCCCCTACTGTTTAAGTTCTTTGTTATCACCCATGGCTGAGTACCTCACAATAAGCAGAAAATCATTCACCATCTTAGAGACGCTCAATGCTACTCCATTTCAATTTAAGAAAAACGGTTTTCCCCTAGGTCAAACCCAGGTGCCCCCTCCATAAGAAAAAAAGAAAAGAAAAGAAAAATGGATCCCAGGGAAAACTGCAACCTTGGTAGCTAATCTGTACTTCCAGTGTCAACGTCTCAGGAGCAACAAATGTAACAGAATTTTACTGAATGTAATCTCGAAAGAGGTTAAAAACTAGTGTTTCCTTGTGCCCTTCTTCACATTTTTAATGCACTGTCCCAGCGATCCTCCGGGGGGAACTCAGTCCACTTTTCCAGGCATCTGAGTTGCAACTCAAGGGGACAGTTGTGAGACTATTTGGTCCCATTCCTGGACAACTTCAGCTCTATAGAAAAGTCAGGGACACACAAGGGGAAAAGTGAGTGTGGTAGAGGCTAGAAGGAACAGAAACCCTTCCTTTGGTGGAACCAATCTCCAGGCAATCTCTTCATCTCCTGGTAAGTCTCTTGGGGGCTGAGTTTTCTCAAGTCCCACTAAACCAGGGGATCTTAGCCTTTTGGTGACGTCTCTGAACCCCTTCTCGGAATAATGTCTTTCAAGGTAGAACTCTAACAATCAAGATCGCAAAGAACATCAGTTAAATTGAAATTTAAAAAATATTCACACATCCCAGGTTACGAATCCCCCTGCTAAAGGCTGGAGGGTAGACATGTGGGAGTAGTACTCTCTACCTCTTCATGGGGGGTGGCACAATTATCCAAGCCTTGAAAGCAGCCTTCTTCATCTCAGACTCTAGGGGCCCTTGCTATCTTAATAGCATTCAATCTTTCTCGTGTATTTGCTCTATGATGACCCTTCAGTAAGGTATAACTTTATTGCTGAGCCGTCTTATTTCAGCTCATAAAATCTGGCGCTGTATTATCAATGAAAAGCTCTGGGTATTTGTTTGTAGGATGCGTGTGAAAGGGATCTTCATGGGGCCAAGAAAATTCTGGCTCCGAACTCAAGTACTTACAAAGCAGCTGGCTAAAAAAATATTACTGACAATGCAGTGTATTTTCACCAGATGGTGTTTTCAGATGTTATAGCTCAGCTGTCCCTTCTGTTAAACCAGGCTCACTTCTAACTTCTTAGAAAATAAAGTTACTTATAGATGAGTTCATTTGTTTCTTAACTTCAAATGATTTCTGATAGGTTTTAACTCTTTACTAAAATTGACATTGTTAGTACACTGAAAAAACTTGGTTGTGCGGTTATGCTCCACTTTGCATTTTAAAATGCTTTTGAGTGGTAGCCCAGCCTTGAAGGCTGTTCGAAAAAAAAAAAACAAGCAAGCTCCAGCCTTATCTGTCTTGAAGAGTAGTCAGAGTAGTGTGGCAGTGACTTCTGCTTTAGGTGGAACAAAGGTTTGAAAGAGCCTATAATGCTCGTCACTAGTTGAATAGGTACAATCTGGCAACTCCACTGGAAAAAAGAGACCTGTGATGGCTCGTATTTCTTGAGTGCTTTAAAGTATACAAAGCACTTTGTAAAAATCTGGAGGTAAATAGGACAAATATTATCCTCACTTTACAGATGAAGGAACTGAAAGAGGAGGTCAAGGGATTTGCCTGGAGTGACAGATTTAGCTCTCTCAAATGACTCCGACTCCAGCACTCTTAATGCTGTAACAGAAACATTGACTAAACTCTTAACAAAATCCTGAGCCCAAATATTGATAGGGAGGCAGAATGGTACAGCAGAAAAAGAATTGGCTCTGGAGTCAGAGGTCCCAGGTTCAAATCATCTCTCTGGTGCTTGCTATCTACATCACCTCACCCTCTGTAGGTCACAGTTTCCTCCTCTGTAAAATGAGAATTGGGCCTCTGAGGTTTCAACATGATCTGTGGTCCTGTGAAATTCCCAGTGATCCTGCTAGTTTCCCATATCAGTAGGCTAAGGCAATGTAAGCATCTCTTGGGGAGAAACATACTCATGTACTTTCCTTCCACCCCTCATTGATTTTTCTTGAAAGTCTAATAAGAAGAGGCAGACTTTTTCCTTGATTTCCTTCATCCTCAGAACACACAAACTTTGTCAAAGGTGATCATCATTGTAGAATTTGGTGACTAAAAAACAGGGTTGTGTGTTTAGGCATATCTTCCTGCTGAATTTTGCATACTTTGCCCTCATGTCACTAGTCCCCGAAGGACCTTCTAATAGGTTTACATTCATGCCAACAACCTTCCAAATATAGCTTATTTCATGTAATCTCCATTCTGAAATTTCTAAAAACATCATTGCCTTACAGATTATGCATTAGAACTTCATTCCAAGAGCAATTTCTAGAATTTGAAACCAAAGAAAAATTGAATCTTATAAATTAGGTTTTTGAAATTTGATAGTTACTCTTAAAATCTGTAATATCAGTGAGTATGTTTTTACCACAGAAATTGGAAAGGGTGAGCACAGTAATACCGTAGACAATTCTGGTGCAGTATATATTATTCTTATCGAGCATACATTTTGAAATAATTTCTCCCTGCACATTTTAAGGTCTTTTAGGGGAGTAAAGGAAAGTCTAGAAATAGCAGTTTTCTTAACCCGAAGACTCAAGAAATAAGGAGTATTTCAGTGTACTTTCTATTCCTGGATGCAGCAGCAATTGTAGAGATTCTTATTTATAAAGAATTTCAAATTTGCAAGGTTATATAATAAAGCTTCTTGTGATTTACGTTTTTCCTTTAAATTCAATTTAGCTGATCATTTATTAAGCACTATGTGCCAGATGAATAATAAGACATGGCCTCCATTCTCAAAGGAATTTAAAATCTAGCATTTCACTTATTACCTGTTTCTGTTCTAGCTTATAAAACATTTATACTGAAGGATAAGGAAGTTGTGGGGTTTTTGCCCAAAATGTCCAGAGTTCTGACTATTAAGATTCTGAATTAGTGGTTTTATCTGTTCAGCCCATGTATGAATTGAGGGAGCAACACCAATTTGCTAAGCTACTACCAATCAATCAACAGTCGTTTACCAATTGCCTCCTGTGTGCCAGGCACTATCCTAGGCACTGGAGAATCAAATACAAAGAATTTAACAATTCCTATTGAGAAGGGATTTATATTTTAACCAGGGAGGCAAGTATGTAAATAAGTAATAATAGCTAGCATTTACTAGCACTTCAAAGTTTGTAAAGCTCTCTGCATGTTATCTCATCTGATCTTCAAAACAACTCTGGGAGGTAAGTGCTATTATAATTCCCATCTTACTGACAAAGAATCTGAGGCGGAGGGTAAGTATCTGAAGTGGGATTTGACCTCAGGTCTTCCTGACTCCAAGTCCAACTCTGTCCCCTGTGCCACTGAGCTGCCTCAATTTATAAAGAGAAAGAAATACAAATAAATACAACGCAGGGAGGGACAACGCAAACAGTGCAAAGGGAGTATCAGGAATGGCTTCTTGTAGAAGGTAGTGTTTGAACTGCTTCTTGAATAATAATAATAATAATAATAATAACTAACAATGATATAGAGGACAGCTAGGTGGTGCAGTGCATAGAATGCTGAACCTGGAGTCAGGAAGACTCCTCTTCCTGAGTTCAAATCTGATCTCAGCAGTGTGACTCTGGACAAGTTACTTAACCCTGTTTGCATCAGTTTTCTCATCTGTAAAATAAGCTGTAGAAGGAAATGGTAAACCATCCCAGTATTTTTGCCAAGAGAACTGCAAATGGGGTCACAAAGAGTCAGACAAGACTAAAGTGACTAAACGACAACATTTATACAGAACTTGAAGAATTACAAAGCATATTTCATCTGATCCTCACAACAAACCACCTGTAAGGTAAGTGCTATTATTAACTCCATTTTACAGATGAAAAAAATCGAGGCCAAGAAGGTTCAGTGACTTTACCTAGTGCCACACAGCTAGCAAGCAACTAAGGCAGGAATTATACTTAGGTCTTCCTGAATCCAATTGCCTCATTTTATCCACTGTACCATGTTGCCACTCATGAGACAGAGGTGAAAAGAGAGTACATTCAGAACAGCAAGTAAGCAAGTTTGGCCAGTGGAGAAAAATGTGTTAGTGAGGCTAGGATGGTAGGATAGGGCCAGTTGGTGAAGAGTATTAAACATTAGAGAGAGGAGCTCAGATTTCATCCTCAGGGTAATAAGGAACTGCTGGAGTTTGAGCAGGGGGTTTGGGAGAGGTGATGTCAAAGACCAACTCTGAAGTGATGAGGCTCTGAACTAGGGAAGCAGCTGTGTGAGTGAAGAGAAGGAGGCATGTAAAAGATGTCATAGCGGTAGAAATGATCACTTTGGGCACCTCATTGAACGAGAAGTGGAGCGGAAACCTGGTAAGTGAGGAGCCAGAATGATACCGAGAGGCTGACTTAGAGAATGCTGGTAGAGAGGTGAATTTGAGAGTAAAGATAATTCTGTTTTGGACACGGTTGACTTGAAAAGGCCTATGAGTCTTGACAGTTTTTAATATCCAATAAGCAATTGGTGATGAAGAAATATTCTGGCTGAATATGTTGATCTGGGAGTTTTTTGCATGCAGATGACAATCAAACCTATGGAAGTTGATAAGGTCACCAAAAGAATGCAACAGGAAGGGGTCAAACATGGATGATGATATAGAAAAGGGAGATCTTGAGTGGTCGCCCACCTAGAACACCAAGAAAGCAGTGTCACCAAAGAGCAGAGAGGATAGAGAATTTAGGAGGGAAAAGGCAGTCGGTCAACAGAGTCAGATGATGGAGAAAAGTCAAGAAGGGCAAAGACTGAGAAGAGGCCATCCAAGTTGGTAATTAGACTGCTCTGAATTTTGGAGACAGTTTCACTTGAGTGATAAGATAAGAAGCCAGGTTGCTACTTGAAAATCAGTAGCTGGGAGAATACAAATATACCCCCTCAAAATTGGACAGTCCTTCTTGTATGATTATTATGAAAAATACTGTTTAAGCATATTTTGTATGCATGGCATTTTCTCTTAAAATACCTGTTATGAAATACAGTATGCTTGGGAGGTTTTGAAATGTGTAGGAGTAGAATAAGGTATTTGGAATTTATCATTAATGCTCTTTGCAAAACTATAAAATTTTAACACTTCTCAGTCTTTTGGCTAAAATGAAGAGTCACATCAAAACTATAAAATTTTGTGATTGAGTTAAATTAGTTTTTTCCCCCAAGAATTTGTCTAAACTATCTGTTTACTGTAGAATTTCTTAGCCCTTTCTTCTTAAATTTTTATGATATTTAAGTTAGAATCTGACAAAGAACTTAATCTTGAGGCAACATGGTTTAGTTTTAGTGGATAGCCAAGTCAAAAAGCATTTCTTAAGCATCTACTATGGGCTAAGTGCTGGGAATAGAAAAAATGGCCAAAGTAGTTCCTGCCCTCAAGGAGCTCACAGTCTATGGGGAACTTGGCATGCTAATAACTACGTACAAACAAGATATCTACAGGATAAAGTGGAATGGCACTAGCATTAAGGAGAACTGGGGAAGGCTTCTTCCAGAAGGTAGGATTTTAGCTGAGACTTGAAGAAAGCCACATAGCAGACTGGAGGGTAGAAAGAATTGCAGGTGTGGAAGACAGAGAGAAGGCAAAGAAGCTAGGAGGCCTGAGTCTTTTTCAAGGAGGCCAGTATCACTAGATCATAAGAGTATGTGTAAGGCAGGAAGGTTTAAAGAACCTGGTGTAGGAAGGGGCCAGCTTTCAAAGGGGTTTAAAAGCTAAAGAGGATTTTATATTTGATCATGGAGGTGACGGAGCCACTGGAGTTTGAAAGAAGGGAGATGCACTTTAGGAAGATCACTTTGATAGCTAGGTGGAGGATGGACTAAAATTGGGAGAGGTGATGCAGGGAGACCAATCACAAGACTGGTATTATCATCTCAACATGAGGTGATAAGGGCTACACCATGAAGGGAATTTCATCAGAGAAGATACTGTGAAGGTCAAGCAATATCAGAGAGGGAGGGCTCAAGGATGACACCTACCCTAGGTGACTGGGAGAAGAGTGGTGCTCATTAGAAGACTAATGATAAACTAGCATTTCTATGGCGCCTTAAGGTTAGCATCATGGCAACCCTGGGAGGTAGGTGCTATTACTATCCCCATTTTACAGACAGGCAAAATAGAGTTTAAGTGATTTGCCCAATGTCACAGAGCTATTAAGTGTCTGGAGTTGACTTCTGATCTTCTTGACTCCAGGTCTGTGCTCTATTCACTGCCCCATCTAGCTCCCTCAGTAATAGGCAAGTTAGGAAGAGGGGAGGGTTTGGGGGAAAGATAATGAGTTTGGTTTTAGACATATTGAGTTTAAGATGGCTATAGGACATAGATATAGAGTTAAGTTTGAGGTGTGATAGAGAGGATGCCTCCAGTAGGCAATTGGAGATGGGACACTGGAGGTGAGGACTGAGGTTGGGGCTGGATAAGTAAATCTGAGAATAATTTACATAGAGATGATAGAGAAATCCATGGGAGTTGTTGAGGTAAATCCAAGTGAAGTAGTACAGAGGGGGAAGGGAAGAGGACTCAGGAGAAAACACTGTGGAACCCCCTGATCCCTACTTATCCGGTGGTATCTGGAAAAAGATCCAGCAAAGAGGGGTCAGACAGGGTGCTACATTTGGAGTCAGGAGACTTGGGGTTAAATCAGGAGTTGGACTAGATTTTTTCCAGCTTTAAACCTTCCTCTCCTATATTTGCTCCCTGATATTCATTTCAGCCAGCCTTCCCTCCCCTTATGCAAGAATGTTCTCTTATATACTTCAAGGACCACTGGTCTGTGGAGTTCTAAAGAGCTTCGGAAGGGGACAAAGAAGAATGGTTGAATTACCGTAGGAGCAGTTGAGCTTGAAGTTAAGAGGTGTGAGCTTTCCTCTTGATCCAGACACTGACTTACTGTACAGAAGGAACAAATCATTTCACTTCTCAGAGCTCCAGTTTCTTCATCTGTAAAATGAGGACAATGTTGGTACTACCTGCTTCATAGGATTATTGTGAGAAAAGGAGTTTCCAGTTTTCAGAGTGTTAAGTAAATGTGAGTTGTTCTATGGGGCAGAAACTGAATATATTCCTTGGAGATATGTTTATAGGACAGTTTAAAGTCAGAGGGGTTCAAGACTTTTCAAAATAATCCCCAAAGGTCTTATGCCTGAACCAGTTTGCCAAGGGTAACAGGGTCCTTTTTGATTTGCTTTTATTCAGCCATTTCTAAGTGGTGGGGACCTATTGGAGCCAGCCTTCCTTCGGCACTATTGGCATGTTCTAGCAGCGAATTGATTCTTTGAAAACATGATGATGGGCGAAATACTTAAAGGACATGAACAATATAAAATGTGTAATCAGTCAAACAGTATTACAGCAGGGGGGCATGCCTGCTGGTGTTTGGCTTAATGTGTTAAGGATATTATTGCAAAACAATACTCGGTGTGTATCTTAATGTTTCGGGCACCAGTTTGACAATTTATCTATCGTTGTCAGCATGAATGGCCTCAAGACCTGTTGCTACTTTTAAACAGAATCATTTCTGCTACTGAATAGAGCCAAGTCCACAGCCGCCTTAAATCCAGTGCCACCTCCCCAGATTTTAGCAAGGTTAAAGCAACTAGAAAAGGGCCAGAGTAGTGTGTGGAGAAGAATGAAAAGTATTGATAAGGGTTACTAGATAGGAAAAAACATATAAAGCACTACAAATGGAAATTTTGAAAACCCTTCCATAAGAAATGGCTAGCATCTGTTCAGTGATAATCCAGCATAAAGTGCATGTCAAATCACTTCCTGATTTTTTTTTTAGAGTAACAGTTGTGGAATCTTTAGTTATACGAGAATTGTGTAGCCTTGCCAAAAAAAAAATGAAAATAACACATTAATGTGAGCTGCCATACACAGAGAATAAAATCAAGTTTGGGACAGATTGAAAATGGCTATAAAACATGCTTATTAGTCTTTTCAGAATAATGTAAATGAGTTCATTTTGTAATTAGTGGATGATGCTTCTCCCTCCCTGCCCCCACTCTGAGATCCTCAGAGCAAAGTAAAAACACCCTTAACATTCAGATTCTTTTGGAATGTTTAGATATATGTCTAAGCTTCCAAGTACTTAATTATTTCAGAGAACTCTCAAAAATATTCATTTCTACCATGTTGGTAGTTCATAGTTCTACCTTCTCAAAAAATTGAGATTTTCTCTGCAACTTCGGGCCAACATTTTCTCATGTTGTGTGAATAATTTGGCCGACACTTTCCATCCCAGAAATGTTGTACTGTATTGAGGAGTTTCTATATGTGGCTCATGAATCACTTATGGAATTCCTAGAGTGAATGATTTTAATCTTGGCAACTAGAGGCGTGTACATGTGACATGTAAAGTGGGGGTTTTGTGCCGGTTTTTGGCTCTAGCATCAAATGGAGCTGAGTCTGTGACAGGGCTTTCTCACTATGTGACTTGGAATTTCAATCTCCTGATGAATTTATATATTAATTTTTCCCCTAAGTTTAGGATGTTCTTACATCTTGAGTTGGGTGATCAGCTGATGTACCCGTACATATTTAGGAAATATAGGTACATTTTCAATTAGATTTTAGTACAGATGGCCCTTCAGTCATTCAACGGATTTTACCGATTTTGTTCCTCCCCCCACTGGTGCAGATGACAATCCATCCATGTCTTTTTATCATCTGTGAACCACACAAAAATGAGTAAGAGGCAGTACCCACCCTTGGGATCTTAGATTCTCACATGGGAGAAATATTTTTATAGAATTTTATATAAACATATACAAAATAACTATGATAAAAAGACAGAGTGTGATAACTACCATCCAAGAGGTATGAATGAAGGACTTCTAGATTTCAGATGAGGAACTGCATAGGAGGATTACTATTTTCAGGTGGGAAGGGACCACAGAGGTGAGAGCGGCCAACCCCCTTATTTTAAAAATGACGGGGGGCAGCTGGGTAGCTCAGTGGAGTGAGAGTCAGGCCTAGAGACAGGAGGTCCTAGGTTCAAACCCGGCCTCAGCCACTTCCCAGCTGGGTGACCCTGGGCAAGTCACTTGACCCCCATTGCCCACCCTTACCAATCTTCCACCTATGAGACAATACACCGAAGTACAAGGGTTTAAAAAAAAATGAAGGAATGGGCCCGGAAAGGTTGCTGAGATTTGCCTCGTGTAACAGCTAGAGGAGAAAAAGAAAGACGAAATATGGAAGAGGCTTGGCTTCTGTACGCCTGGGGATCTTAGTATCTCAACCCTTCAAACCCGTTGACAGTTGTTGAACCTATCTAACAATTCACTTTTCCTTTGCAGCATTTGGGTAACTCAAGAATCTTAACTCTGCCATCAGCCATCATAATGACCCCATCACCCCAAAAAAGTGCCATTTTTTTTCTCATACTGGGGAATCACTAACTCTACAACTCTCAGCTCTCTAGGAATTTATGCCGATAGGGCTCAGCTGCAATCCTCTACTTTGCCTATAGGTGCTGCCTACACAAAGTAATTTATGAGTTACATGAAACAAATTAGCTCTCTTCTTTGTCAATCTATGACCAAAATTCTCTAGATCCAGTTTTTTTAGGGATACCTTCACTAGTACAATTGTGGGCATGGGAACCCTCTTGAAATGTGTGCGTGTGTATGTATGTATGTAAACAGTAATTGTGTTACGTGAAGTAAAAAGAACTGTAGCTTGAACTTCACGTAACCCAGCAAGAAGAACAGAAAGAACTTCAAGTTACCAGAGATGAACAAGTGTGTTAGATGTGTTCTTGTTTAGCACTGTAGCCTACTACGTCTGAATGCCTTTGACTAAGGCCTAAAGGGGTTTCCCCCCTTTCTAATGAACTTCAACATTTCGATTCCTTTATAAGACTTGAGTCTAGGTTCCTGAACTGAGGTGTGGTATGTCACATTCCTGGAAGAGAAGATTTTTAAGGCCTAGCTATAAGTCACTAAAAATAGGGGGTTTAGACTCATCACTTCCAGCATAATTTAATTTTAGCATTGCGACTGGCAGCACTATAGTACAGGTATTTTTAGTAGGGATAATTATATGTCATCTGATATGAATACATTTTATATGCTGTGGTAATTCAGAGAATGGTAAATTGGATGACATGGTCTGACATTCAAATGCAAATAACTTACTGAGGTAATCAAGAATGATTAAATAATTTATGCAGTTTTGTCTGTTGTTAACCAAAAGCAAATAAATAGTAACTAGTATTTTATATGAGGTATGTGTTTTTCTGACTTGGCATGCAGTTTTGGCAAGTACAGTGTTTACCTTTAATATAAAAATTTGGCTTAAGGGTTATTAACTATAGGTTTCATCTATAAATTCTTAGGGAATGTTTTCAGAGAGATTCGACCAATCAGGAAGCATCTGAGTATCCACTATTTTCCAGATCCTTAGGATACAAATACAAAAGTCACCGAAAAGTATAAGAAAAGTCATAGCAGTGGTGATGATAGTATTTTTTATAACACCCTCCATTTAGTGTGATACATCTACCGTTAGCAGGTATAAAGAGATATTTGTTTACCTGTAATGAGCAAAAAAGTAAAGAGGTGCCAGGTGTATGTGTCTAAGCAGTCCCTCTGCTATGTCAGAGAATAGTTTCGGTGACAATTTTCCCTGAACACTGTAGCCATCAAGAGAGGTGGTCTAATGAGCAATTGAGGGGATCAGCATAAATCATCTCTGAGGTCCTGTTCAGCTCGAACAACCTAGAAAGTCTCTGAGTAGAACCTGTGGGACAGTAAACTAGACAGGACAGTTACATCCCCAAGGCTGGGCCTTTAACTGTTGGTTGAGTGCAGCAGAGACCATTCATTGTCTCTCTGGACCTGCTTTGCAGCTGAGCCCAAGAAGGATAGACCCTGTTAAACAAGCTTGGATGCTTTAAGTAGGAAGCTGCAATGTGTAATGAACTACTGTCTAACACTTGGCCTAAGCCCAGGAGCCATTTAGCTGCTTTGTAGCTGGGGAGCTGGCAGAGTCTGGGCTGGAGGAAACAGAGATGATAAAGCAGGGCTGCAAACAGTATGCACCTGGTCAGATGGCCGTGGCGACTGTGGGAGGGATGCCAGCCCACGGCTGGGACTCTTAGCATCATGCTCTTGCACATCACGTATCACAGTTGATGGCAATAAGCATAATGTAACTACTGAGATTGATGGAACTGGTAAAAAAAAGTCTTGTCTGGATGTAAAATGGTAGCATTTTGGACTTGATCTCCATTTTTTCATTTGAGTACTTCTGAATTTCTATCATCATTAAGCTTTATACCCAAATTCCACTCATTTCAACCGGGCCCCAGATTGTTGTGGGTCTAGCTGTCTTAGCCATTTGAAATCTTCATCTCGTATGGCACTGGCAGCTTCGGGCACAGAGCGGTTGCCAGGAGACAGCCTGAGGTGTATTATTGCATCATCAATGAGGAAGGTACTTATAACAAAGCTCCTAAGCCCTTCATGGGCTATAGATGGCAAATCTCTGATTCAATATACAGTGCTTGAAAGTGAATGCAACAAATGGCAAGTTCATGCTATTATCAACTTATTTAGAAGGTGAAAGGGAAGGTTTTTAGAGGTTGACGGGGAAAGATAGCAAAGTTATGGGCTGTATTTATGCTGTTATATTCTGCAATAGGATTCTGCTTGGTAAGGAATCACTGTCATCCTGGTACAGTGCAACCAATATTGTATTTATTTGTGGTTTCTTTGTCATTAACTGTCTCTGGGTAATCATGTTGAATTTCAAGATAGTTTTCAGTTTTGTCTTGTGTAATTTTGGAAACTGCTGGAGATAAATGTTGGGTGCTCTAAGTTGGCACCATTTTTCAGGCATGGGGTGGTAGTTTTTATATAGTATTCATCGGTAGGAGAACTGCATTTTATCTGGTGTGAAAAGGCAAAGATTGAACGGGTCCCACAGTAATAAGAATTGTTCTGTGTTTTTATGGCATGTTATAGTTTCCATTTTACTTACTTTGTTATATTTTTACACCAGTCCTGTAAGATAAGCAAGGGCTGGTATTAGAAACTTCTAGTATCCTGATCTAAATTCTAGTTTAGCTGATGCAGTTTGATTTAATGAATAGCCTTAGAGTAAGAAGAAATCTGGCTTTTTGGGGGGCCATGCCACTATTAAACCTTTATCACAAGCAGTGGGTCCTACACACATGTTGCTGAAATCTGTATTGATCTTAGGAGACTTAGAAATGAAGTGTTCTTGGGAATCACCTGCTTGTATCTATCTTATTTAATTGCTGTTACAACTATTTGTCACTCTCTGAAATGGAGCCACATGGGCTGCCTCTTCTCACAGGTATATGAGGTATATAGAAAAGAACCAAAATCTGTGATTGTGCTGAGCCTGGGGTTAGGAAAAACTGAGTTCATATTTCGCCTCTGACACGTCCTTGTTGTGTAACCATGGACAACTCTTTTATCCTCTCCAAGCCTATTTCGTCACCTATAAAACAGAAGTAATCTCACAACCTCTCACTCTTGACTTATCCTTCTTCCTCGCTGCCTATATCCAATCAATTACCAAATCTGGGTATTTCTTTCTCAGATTATCTCTCATTCATGTCCTTTGTACCACTCACCCTCATTCAGGCCCTCATCCACTCTCACCTTGACTATTGCAATAGCCTCCTGTTGCTTGAGGTCTCTGCCTCAGCCTTCACCCACTCCAGGGCACTGCCCACTTAGCTACCAAAGTGATTTTCCTAGAGTGCTAGCAGCAAACTCCCTCTCTGTTGCATCTAGCATCAACTATCAACTCCTCTGCTTGACATTTAAAGGTCTTGACGATCTGGCCCCTTCCTATCTTTCCTTCCCTCTTCACACTCTACATTCCAGCTCTACCAGCCTACTTGATGTTCCACACACGCTACACAACATACCCCACCCCATGCTTAGAATTTGCTTTCGCCTCACCTCTGCCTCCTTAGGATCCCTGGTTTCCTTCAACACACAGCTCAAGTGTGACCTTCTTTTTAATGAAATATTCCCTGATCTCCAACGTTAGCAGGGCCCCTGCTCTCAAACTGACCTTGTATTCCTTTTCTATGTACTGTCTCCCCCATTAGAATGTAAGCTCTTTGGGAGCAGGGACTGTGTCCCTTTTGTCTCTGTATCTTGAGCTTAGCACATTGCCTCCTCGCACATGGCAGGTGCATGTTTGATTGCTATTGATATTAGTACCTACCTCATGTGGTGGTGGTAAGGCTTAAATTTTATATATATACACCCAGAGGTATACACATATGTATACATGTATGCATATACCTTTATTTAGTAAGTCTTTTATTATTACTATTATATAATATTATTATTAAAAGCAATTTTTATAAAACTGTTTTCTGTAAGCGAATTTCTTAAAAATTGCTACTTTCTAGAGTATTTTGAAAAATGACTTTTTAGGAAAGAGAGAGAAACTTCATTGAATTAACCTAAGGCTTCATTTCTTCTTACAGGCTAATCAATGTGAAAAACAGTCCCTTTATGTATTATGGCTGAACAGGCTCCTACTGTAGAACCTACAACTGTTGTGAATGACATGCCTCTTCCTCCTCATATGGTAAATGGGGACAGCATGCAACAGGTGAGAATAAGTATTCTTTTCAAATTTGGGGGCTTTTAAGCCTAGCTTAAGTGTTATTCCATAAAATTCATGTCAACAACATGACATCAAAACCCTTTCTTTGGCACAGCATCCCAACAATTAGTCCATGTCCTCTGCTCTTCTTAAGTCACCAATACCAACGGTATTATACTTATCGTTCCTTTATCAATGCTGATCATCGTCCGCACTCATTTCCAAAGACGTCTCTTTAGTTCTATCTACTTGTGGGTAAACTTTGTCCAAATATGTAATAAGGCTTGGTGCCCCTAATGGGTAACAACTTTGCACTTGCTCCAAAATGTTAGAAAATGTTTATTTAAAGGTGATTAGATATTTCCATAGGAAAGAAGGAAGTATATGTGTATGCGTATGTGATATTCACATATATATGTAATATATTTTTAAATATTTTGCTGTTACCAATAAAAGTCTGGTAACTAACATATAGGAAATGAATGTCCAAAGCTATTCCTCAGGGGCAGTTAGGTAGCAGAGAGGATAGAGCACCAGGCCCGGAGTTGGGAGGGCCTGGGTTAAAGTCTGGCCTCACACACTTCCTAGCTGTCTGACCCTGGCAAGTCAATTAACCCCCAATTGCAGAGCCCTTGCCACTCTTCAGTTTTAGTTTCATTCAGTTTCATTCCAAAGACAAAAGGTAAGGGTTTTTTAAGGCTATTCCTCATTGTATAAGTGATCAGAAAATATGAATAAACTTTGCAAAAGAAGAATTGCAAACTATTAACCACATGAAAGATAGCTCCAAATTCTACTAATAAGAAAAATGCAAATTAAAACAACTCCTGAGATCTCTAATACTTGGCAAATGGGCAAAGACTGCAAAATATGGAAATGGTCAATGTTAGAGGATCTGTGGGAAGACAGGCACACTAATACACTGTTGGTGAACAGTGATTTGATCCAGCCATTACAGAAAGCAATTTGGAATTATGCTTTTTAAAAAGGGACTAGAGGGGGCAGCTAGGTGGCTCAGTGGATTGAGAGCCAGGCCTAGAGACAGGAGGTCCTAGGTTCAAATCTGGCCTCAGATACTTTCCCAGCTGTGTGACCCTGAGCACATCACTTAACTCCCATTGCCTAGCCCTTACTGCTCTTCTGCCTTAGAACCAATACAGAGTATTGATTCTAAGACAAGGTAAGGGTTAAAAAAAGGCGGGGAATAGAATGCCTAAGCCTTTTGACTAAGAAATCCCATTGCTAACATATGTAGGAGGTCAAAGACAGAAAGAAAGGCCTCATCAATACTACAGTATTCCTAGCAGGACATTTTTGAAGTAGCAAAAAACTAATTTTTTAAATTTAATTTGATTTAATTTAAGTAGGTGCCCATCAGGTGAGGGGTGGCTAATGGGACCTAGGTGGAATATCAGTATGCCATAAATTTTCATTGCAAATTTAAAATGTTTTTTAAAAATTATTACTTGTAATAAGCTGACCAAAAGCCTTTAGGGAAAGAGACGTGTTAAGATAATGTTTGCACTAGTTATCTACATAATATTCCAGTCCTTAACCCAGCATGGGCTATTCCTAAATTTAGAGCTGCAAGGGAGTCATCTAATCCACTCCCTTCACTTTACAAAGGAGTAAACTCTCCATTATTTTACAATGCCTCTTCTATAGAATTGCCTGGACGTCATAGTGTCTTCAATAGCTGGCAAAGTAGGTAATGTTATTGAAAATACAGCTTCTACTTATAAAAAGAAGATGCATTAGAAGAACCGAAGATCAAGGAAGTTTTTTCTTGCCTAAATAATAGGTTCATTCAGGGAACAGTAGTGCAGTCTTTTGAAGTGTAAATGTTTATAAAACAGCTCTTTAACTGTCAAGTTGACTTTTAAAACCAACTTTTACTTGTCTCAAAGACATTTTATATTTTGAATAACTTCCTCTCTGTCCCAATGGCCTATATCATTCCATGTTGATTGGTAAGATGATCACCGTTTTCTACCTGGCTAAAGATAGAACTCCTTGAATGTAAAGGTGAAAGGTACATTAGAAATCATCCTAGTGTCAAATTTTTTTTTATAGATGAGAAAGCTGGAGCCCAGTGGGGTGAATTGTCCTTACCAAAGTCACATAGATAAAGAATCACAATCTGTGTCTCCAACTCTTTCCACTGTACTTGGAATTCTTTGGGGGATTCCAGCAGGTTGAGTTTTATTCCTGTGTGGAAACAGTCTGCCTTGGTGTAAAGAACTGATCCTTCTGCTGTCATCCGAAATCAGAGGGGTCATCTGAATTGATGTGGCTTCTCTTTTAGACTCCCGTGTGATGACATTGCAAAAGTGATGATATTCATTCTCGAAAATTTGAGTTGCCTTAACTTTCTTCTTGTGTCATGTATACAATAATGAGAGTAAACATGCATCTACCACTTTAAGGTTTACCAAGCATATTTCATGTTAGCCCATTACATCCTCAGAGCAGCTCTGGAAGGTTGGTATTCATTTCGCAGATGAGGAAACCAAGGTTCAGAGAATTTAATTGACTTGCCCAGCTAGGAAGTGTCTGAGGCCTTATTTAAACCCAGGTCTCGATTCTAAGCTCAAGGCTCTAAGTTCCAATATGCCACCTAACTACCCATGTAGAATATAACTGATTGACTCCTTCAGACAATTTCATAGTTGTTCAGTTTAAATGTTCTATGTCTAAAGTTCCCTTTGAAACAGCAGTGACTTTAGCTTAAAGCAGTGCTGGGTAAGCTTTTTAAAGAGGGGGCCCCAAAGGAAAGGAGATGCTCCTCTGTCAGTCTGTCTCTAAGGCAACTCTTTCCAAGTTTCATCGTACTGTATCCTACTCATTGTAGTCGTCAGAGTAGGAATAATGTTGGTTGGCTGGATAGAACATTTCAGGGGGCCGCATCTGGCCCACAGGCCATAGTTTGCCCATCACTGGCTTAGAGAATTAGCTAAGAGGAACTTCCAATTATGATGATTTCATAAAAACATCATACCTTAGACTTGATTTTTGTCCGTTTCTTTTGGTTGATTAATGCACCTCTAGAGATATGTTGCCAGGCTAGAAAAACATGCAACCCCTAATGCTGCCCAAACCAAATTAAAATGTCATTGGGAACTATTTCACAAAATAAATAAAAATACAATAAAATAGAGATAATATTACATTTTTAAAATAAGTCAATGTGCAGCCTGAAGGCATCTTTATATACAGATTAATGCCTCCCCAAGAAATCCAACTTTACACGTGGAATGTCAGGCCCTCACTTCATAGCCACAATGAAATGAAACCTCCCTTACAGCAGAAGGGTAGGAGGGGACTACCAGGTTGAGCTATCCTATACATTGTCAGATAAGGCTTTCAGCATTGAATGCTTTAGTTTAACCAATTTTCTTTGTCACAGGGGAAGTTTCGGTTGGAATAGGGGTGGCCAAGAAGAGACTGTTGTTAAAGACCAAAGACACCAATAAAATGTGTTTTAACAAATGAAAATTCAGTGAAATGCAGAAAGAGTCCCTTCAGCTTTTAGCTTTGCTATCAGCTTATTAAAGAGAAGGCAAGATAAAAATGACTTTATTTAAGCAGTCATCCAACTTCACTGTTTGTCCCCAGCCGCACCAGTGTACATATGGAAGGCACTGTCAGTGCCCATTTTGTTGGTCATTAGTCAGAGCTGCTGGCCCAGTACAGAGAATCTGCTAGGTGACCATATAGTCTCTAGTTCATCAACTATGCTGAGGTTCTGTAGCAAAAAAGGAATTCAGGTTTTGTCTTTAAACCTTTAGGCACCTGTTTTCTGATGAGAAATGCTCATGTGCTGATCCTGAATTATGATGACTTCCCGTTTTTAGCTAGAGAGGTGCAGTGAAAGGAACTGCATGTATTTAAAGGAGTTGGCCTTTTTAATTTCTCCTCTGGGTTAATTCAACTGGCCTATTTTTTCTTCCCTTGAGATCTGGACTGTTCCCAGTGGGTCCCCTTGACCGTCCCAAGACTCTCATAAGATAAATGAACAAAGACAGACTCTTATCTAGTCATTAAGGACAACACCCTTAACCTTATAGATCTCTTTTGTAGGTAATATTGGTCCAGGTGAATCCAGGAGAAACATTCACCATTAGAACTGAGGATGGACACATTCAGTGTATCCAAGGTAAGTGACAGTTGAATCAAATGGTGGTATTTGGATGAAACCCAATGTAGTGTATCTAATAGCATGAAAAGATTTGAGAAACATTTATATGTTTTGATGTAGCTGTATCAAAGCTGCTTAATCATTCTTGGGTTAACAGAGACCTTAGTTGAAGGTTTATTATGTTTAGCAGAACAGCCAAGGCTCCAGATTCAGGTCTTGCTGGCGGCTTCTGCAGATTAAGGTCCTTCCGGTCAGTTATTCTGATGTCTGCCCAGAACAGAGGGCAATGGGACTGTTGGCTTCTTATTCCTAGATGCCTGGCCTCTCTTAATGATCAAATTTGCTTTCTTGGATACCGCATTCACTACTCTTACTCCATTGAAAACCTCAGCTATTGTTCACATATGAAAAAGACTTTTTGATTTTGACTGTGAGTACTTTAGATAATTTAAGAAAAAAACTTTGTAGGTATGTGACCATTCTAGGATTTCAAAACCAAGATGGAGTTCATATTTTTAGGGCTAAACACTAGTTTATGCACCATTTCTGTTAGAGACAACGAAATAGCATCTCCATGCTTTGTCACATTTTCAGTCATTTTCTTATATAGGTTCTAGAAATGGCTAGAGGGCTCAGTAGATAGAGTGCCAGGTCTATAGTGAGGAAGACTCATCTTCCTGAATTCAAATCTGACCTCAAATACTTTTTAGCTGGGTGAACCTGGGCAAATCACTTAACTTTGTTTGCCTCAGTTTCCTCATCTGTAAAATGAGCTGTAAATGAGTGGCAAACCACTCCAGTATCATTGTTAAGAAAACCCCACATGGGGTCACAAAGAGTTGGGCAGGACCAAAATGACTGAATAATAAAAGGTCCCAATTTCAGAGGCCTTTATAGTTTCAAAAATGCTTTCTTCCCACCACCCCTATGAGGTAGCCAGTGCGAGTATTACTTTCTGTGTTTTAAAAATGACTGAGGCTTAAAGAACTTTAAGTGGCTTGGCCATGCTCAAATGGCTAATTAAATAGGCCCTGAATCTGAACTCACCCCCAGTGTTCTCTCCATTTCACCACCACTAGTAAAGAAAGGGTAAGTTCAGGCACTTGTTATATGACTGGCACTGGATCTCTTGTTTAGTAATTTGCTACTTATAAATGATAATATATTAAGTTATAAAGTGAATTTTGGTGCTGGCAACAAAAATGGCCTGGAGTTAAAAGTCATTTAAGATTTTGTAGAAAATGGCATTGTCTTAAAGAGCCATATTTTCTGGAGTACAATCCTAGCCTTTATTATTTTTAGGAAAAATAATGTGGAAGTATGCTATTATAGTAATATGGTCCTGTGTTGATTTAATATTAACATTTTTAATCATTTTGCTTTAGGACCAGCCCATGTTCCTATGATGTCACTAAATGGCTCTATGCCACCAATATTTGTTCCTCCTGGTTACATGTCTCAGGTATGTCATAAGATTTCATTTGGTATTTTGTGTCAAAGAATTTTTGGAGATTATTCATTCATTCAACAAATACTAAATGCCAAGGCTCTGTGGTAGGCCTTAGTGAAGTATACAGTAATGAAAAACAGTCCCTGCTCTCAAAGAGAACTTATAATCTCAATTTAATTAAAAGAAAAGCAATTATGTAAAATATTTAATGTTCTTTCTATTCTCGTAGTGAGTGAATTTGGGAAAACCGATTAGTTTTTCACTAAAACATTTGTCAATAGATTGCAAAGCAGTAACCATAGTATCATTTCACCAGTCCTCCCATAGGGTACTCGGGGCCGTAAATCCGAACTTTTATGTAATGAATTCAAAGCTGGGCCTACATGGAGGACTTTGAAGCTAAGGAAAAATAAGAGATGTACTAGTTTAAGTAGCAGTGCAGTATTTCTGTTAGTGAATCTGTTCCCTTTAGGACATGGTATCAAACAGTGCTGATAAAATTTGCTTTGAATAATGCTAAAGACATTTAGGGAGTTTCAGAGGAAATTTTCCCTAGAATTCTAAATAAAATGTATCATTAAATGCAACCTTGAGAATTCGTAGGTCCGACCAAATGGGAACCTTGAAAAAAGTAAAGCTCATCATAATGTGCCCTTGTAGATAGTGGTCTGAGTTGCCTAATACTTCATGTGCCAATATTTTATCATGCTTAAAGGGCACATCTTGTTGTTTCCATCTCCCCACTGTAATGTTTCCATCTGAAATAGACTTGCCTTTATACCTGGAGCCTTCACTTAAAGCATTAGTGGACACTTGATCCTGTTAATCTATGGTGATAACTATTTTTTGATTTAAATGCTTTTTCAAAGTTTTAATAGCATTAGCCATAGTAGTAGTAGAAATCAGAGTGAGGAAGACATCTGAGGGGATTAAAAATCCCCAGGAGAGCAAAAGTAGGTGAAAGATGGGGGTTTATAGTGGCTGCACCAATTAGTGATGGGGGTCAGGTGGCCACTAAGAGTGTTTGTTGGATGCAGACATTTATGTGATCTGTCAGGAAGAAGAAACCCGAGAAAACTAGGGAACTGGAGTTCAGATTAAAAACCTCTGGAGCAAAGGGAGACAAATGTCTGCCCATGTTTGCAAAGCAGTTGGAAGCTGCTTGTATCCAAAGGCCTGTGCTTCTTGGTTGTAGAGAGAATATTTCCTGCTGAAAGTCCTGTTAGAAGTGAGGCAGGGGAAAATGCCAGTGTATGGTGTGAGAGCCAAGGTTGGGGGGAAGGAAATTCAGCTTTGTGATGTTTGGTCTTTTCATCCAGAAATGGAAGAGCTAATCAAGGCAGTGTTGCTGAACTCTGATCCATGTCAAGATAGGGTTAGAGGAAATTAGTTTCTTGAAAGATTTAGAACAAATTACATATATAAACAACTTGACAGTATTTTCAAATGTGTATATAATGTGTGTGGGCACAAAATGTCATTAACAATATGAAGTGTCTCAAAGGTCTCTGACCACTTTCATAATATTCTCTGAACTTGACACATTTCCTTTTGCTAAATTTCTCTAGGGTCATCACACTTTGTCATTGTGACAAAGAATTTAAGACTTCATTTTGGCATAACTACCATTTCCATGTCTGTAATTCCTGTTGAATCAAACAGGAAGTGCTATGAGTTTTGTTTTGCTTTAAAGACAAGCTAAATATGTTTGTAGCAGAGAGTCTCATAAGAACGTTGAAAACTAAACAAATGGTTTTCTACATGTAACTCTAGGAAATTCACAATTCATTATAAATCACAGCATATCAATCACAGTCATCAAAACATCCCTATGAGGTAGTGAGTTCATTTCTGCTTATTTAGAATAACCTAACTTGATGAGGCTGAGAAAAAAATACTCTCAGATGATTGAAAGGATAAGGTAGGAACTGCATCTATGATTTCACTGTTACGGGAATAGCCAAGTGAGGAAATTCCTTCTACCAAGGCAAGTCAGCACCTTCTGTGCAACCTAGAATCGTAGGCTTGGGCATCAAACATGGCCGCATCACATCATGACCCCAATACTCCCTAATGCAGGTGGAACCAGACTCGAATGTCATTGGGAAATAGTTAACACAATAAAGAAAAATACAGTAAGACATCGATAGAACGTTACATTCTAAACTAAGCCAGTATGCAGCCCCAGGCTTCCTTCTAACCAGATAAGATAACCCTGTTTCTAATGGAGTCTGACATCACTGGCCTAGATCACTAAGAGGTTCGGTGACTTGTCCAGGGTCACAGGACTTGATCCCAGGGCTTAGAGGCCTCTCTCTATCCACTACACTATACTGCCTTTCACCTGATTTATAAAGCAATTTTAGCCAGTTCTTAAGATTTGGCAGGTTTGTTGATAATAATGTAAGCATTACTTTCGATATATGGTGATGTAAACTCTGTTTTCCTAATTTTTCTAGTAGTACTTTTAATTTGTCAGAAATGAAAAATGTTTTATTCCTTTAATTTAATTTTAATTCTGTGTAATTTTAAGCAACCGAAGGAAATTTAACCCATTTGCTATCAGAGCAAAGAGCCACCTTCTTATCCCATTCTCGCAATAAAGCAGTATGGTTCCTAGGTCCTTTGGAGGAGTGCAAGAAGCCTCTGATCTCAAGGACTCTGCTGTTCCATCTAGTAGAAAAGCTTTGTGGGCAGGTGAAACACTCTGCTTCCCAGTATCCTCACTTTGCTATAGTGACTTAGTCACATCTTCTACATGGCGAATTAGGAATGGCTCCAAATAAGTCACTGTAGCATGGTTTGCCTCCATTAAGGAATTCTCTTTTGTCAAGTGCTAAATGGTGATTTGGGCCCAAGATCTACTTTCCGAGGGAAGAGAGCAAGTCCCTGTGTGTTAGTGCACTTCTCATTCACCAAGTTTCTCAGAGATAAAGGTTATGAGATGACAAATCTAAAGCTTAAAAATAAAAGTCGTATGGAAGTATGTTATTCTCTTGTAATATGACCCTGTCCTGTGTTCTCTCTCAGGTGGTGGAAGAAAATGGAGTTCGAAAAATAGTAATTTTGCCACATTCTACTGATTACCACCCTGCCATGCATCCTCCTCCACATATGCAACATTACATGCATCCACACCCTCCTCCTCTACTTGCCCATCCCATGTACCCCCCAGTTCCAGGATCTGAATTGCATCCACCCCAGTATATGCACCAACATCCAATGCCGCCACCACCACCACCACCACCACCACTGCCACAACTACGCATGTACCATGAATATGGTAAGGTTGTTTGTTCTTAATAGAAAATGTTTTCAGTTTGTTGTAATCAGTACCTTTGAGCTTGGATAATTGTTCAAAAAAGCCAAGAGGGAGGTAAGACTTCAAGAAATGATTATTTATTGCATGTTGTGCTGGCAAAAATGATTGTGTGTCATAAGTGAAAATTCCCATTGATGCAATTTCCCAAGAGTGTTTAATGTACTTTACTGCAAGCTGTACTTGCTACTTACTTTTTTCACCTTGTGGCTCTACAAACCATGTTGCCCACTCATCGAACCATTTTATCTATTAAAGATGTAGAGTGAGCTTTCGAAAGCTCTTGGAGGTCCTATTACCTGTCACCTTTACTCCTTTCCTTGCATCTTGATGTTCGGGGAGGCATTTTTCCAGAATGGAATCAAAATTGAAGCAGAGTGAAAGTATTCTAGAAGTGAAAGTGTCACTTCTGTCAGCCTCTGGGTCCTCATTTACGTATGTAAACAAGGGGTTTCAAACACTGGTCTGTTTTAGAATCCCGTTCCCATGGGAGAACGCATTATATTCCTCGAGATGAAAGAACAGGCAAAATGCAGGAGCACTTGAAGAAAAGAATCAAAGACAGACATGCTATTGGGCATAACAATAACAACAACAAATCTGGCGTTCCACCTTCTTCGCTATCCAAAGGTCAAAGTTCTTACAATGCGAATGCTGAGAACGGATATGGAAAGGGGCAGTATGTGGTAGAAGAACCTGCTAAGCAGAAAGAGAGTGGAAAAGCCAAGGACAACACACCAGAAGAAGCAAAAGCTGCAGGTAAGGCCAGTCCTCTTACCGACTACCTTATTGTCAAAGAGTAAATGACAGGGGCAGCTGGGTAGCTCAGTGGATTGAGAGTCAGGTCTAGAGACGGGAGGTCCTGGGTTCAAATCCGGCCTCAGACACTTCCCAGCTGGGTGACCCTGGGCAAGTCACTTGACCCCCATTGCCCACCCTTGCCACTCTTCCACCAAGGAGCCAATACACAGAAGTTAAGGGTTTAAAAAAAAAGAGTAAATGACAAATTGAGGAGCCACAGGACCATGATGTCCCCACACTTCTCCCTCTCAGTCCTCTTATTCTCAGATTCTTGAGATGATTCCTTTGAGCTAAGCCATAAACAGGGGGAGGAGCCTCTTAAAACCTGGGGAAGTTACTGTGCCAAAGAAATTGCCCACTTTACATGGCTGTAAATGCCAGTAGTGAATACCACTTGTGCCTCCTGCTACGTGTCGATTATTACTGGCTTCCTTAAGTGGAGCCCTGTGATGTAACCAATGGGCCTGGGTGAAAAGAAGACCCAAAATTAGTTTGTTAAAGGCATGTACCCATTATGTGATTACTATTTAATCTCACATTGGCAAGGGAGAGAGAAAAATGGGGCCACTTTGCAAAACTGAGGGGCATGGGTTTTGTTTGCTTTTTATATAATTGCAAAAGTGTTTGGAAAAAGCTGAACATCTATTTTCTCCACAGAAACATTTGCCAAATGTCATTATGCGAGTCCCCATTTTGAAAGAAGTTTCCTCCAATAAAATCAGTTCAGACTTAATCCCAATTCCTAGCCCATTCATGAGAGTTTAGTTAATTTGCTATTATTGGGCCCCTTTGGTTTTTGTAGGTTTGCTAATGTTTTGATTTTTGATTTATAGCTGTCATTTCACAAAGCCTTAAAACATTATCCAGTTCATCAACTTGTCAGTGCTAGAGTGCTTCCTGCTCCAGGGAAGGACAAGAGATACGTAATGATAGTCAGCAGGATTGGAATGTCACACCCCAGAAGGTGCAAATAGAAGCCACTTGGTTTCCTAATGAGAATTTCAAAAACCTAAGAATGTTCTCCAACACAGCAAGACAAACTGCATGGAAAATGAGCTTTTGTTTCATTGTTTTTTTACAAAAGGCCTTATGAGTTTTAAAAATAAATGATTTCCTGTTTACTGCACAGATAACTGAATTTATATTACAAAGGGAAAACTGCTCTCCAGTATTGAGGATGCTAGCCACAATTTGAAAGGTTTGTGGTTAGCTGTAGGAATATGTGTGTGTGTGTGTGTGTGTGTATGTATGTATGTTAGAAAGAGGGAGAAGGAGAGAGGAAGGGAAGAAGGAAGGGAGAGAGAGAGAGAGAGAGAGAGAGAGAGAGAGAGAGAGAGAGTCAGTCAGAGAGGAGGGCGGTGGTGGTGGTGAAAGGTTATGTGTCTGCTGCAAGGATTCCTAGTAACTATCCCAGAGACACCTATGGTTTTACAGCAAACGGGGTCAGGGGAATTCCTCATGCAAAAGCATAAAGAACCCCCTCCCACCATCCCCTGGCCTCACTCAGCCTGGTCTAAATAACACAAACAGAAAACCTAGTTCAGTTCGCACCACTGGCAATGTAAATTCTCCATCCATCATAAAAGCTCCCTATCACAGGATCAGGTATCAAGCCAACTGCTTTTGTGTCTTCCCAATCAACTCTGAATGCCAGGAATATCCTAAACAAGGTGCTCTGGTAACCACCACTGTTTTAACTCCAGTTAAATTGCTCTTCCAGTCTGAGGTGAATTTTCAGCGTTCTTAGCTAACACTATAATTTTGTTTCCAACCCAGAACCTACCCTTATCCTGTCGTCTTTCAGTTTGGTTCTCATCAGAAGTTATTCAACTCAGTGAAAGGGAACCCTGATTTAGGGTTGACCCCAATATGGTAGGCAAGCCATCAGTGGTTTTCTTTGCTCCATTCTGAAGTTCCCCTTCAGTAGTGAGGAGGCTGGATTAGGCCAGATAAAAGAGCTTCTACCACTTTCTCTAAGCAAACTAATGAATCTTTTGAGTGTTTGTTGAATTGAATGTTTTTTTTAATTGAAATGAATGGTTCTCTGAGGGATGAGAAGCTTAAATAAGCACCTCTTTTTGTTGTTGGTTGGTACTAGAGCTCTCAAGTCAGCTAGAGCCAGTTTGCTTGTTTAGATATTGTGTGGTGTTAGGAGGCCATGATCAGATGTTGGATTTGTGGACAGGCCAGTTAGCGCTGTGATTTTCCACAGTCCCGGGGTACCCTAACAATGCCAGCTGTCTCACAAATGTGTACGAAGATCAGAGAGCACTCAATCATTGGTGCTGGAGGAAAAGACTAAGAATCCTGCAGGCCCTGCTCACAGTGGGTCAGTATCACCATACCCACATGTCAAAGAATGATGCTATCATTTTGGTCCTGTAACCTGTTTGGAGCCTGCTGTGTCTGTCCTTCTGAGTGATCTGATACGCCCCTGTTTATTATCCTTTGCCCCCATCACCCTCCATTTTTTCCCATCTTTTTTCCCCTCTCGCCTGCTTCTTTTCTCCTGATGAAGGCACCCTCACCAATTAGCATAGACCCAAGCTGTAAGCTTGAAAGAAATCAGAGGAATGGAAGCCTCAGTGCTAACGTTCATTATGCATTCATTATTGCCCCAACACTGGTAGCTGTGGGAAGTACTGCTGCAAGTTTGGGAGCTTAGTCGTAAAAATCTGGTTTCCTCCAGGCTAAGCCAAAAGTAAGAATTGTGAAACTTCAATTGTTTCCTCCTTTTACCTTGCTGCAGTATTCCTAATGTATTCCCAGTTCCTTGGAGAACAATAGTGCAGAAGGTTCTGGAGGCCTCTGTGTTACTATACCTCTTAGAAAATGTTTTTGCCAACACCATCTCAAGTAGCCCGTATGGTTATAGAACAGCACGAGCTAGGCCAGAGATACTCACTTTGGGAGAGAGGAGAAAAAGAGGGAATAATGAGAATAAGGGATTATCTTCTGCATTTTGAGTTCTTGAATCATCTAGGACAAAGAACTATTGGACTTTTAATCTTCAGCTTAGTATTCAGGGATATATTTCCTTTAGGGGATACCTCTTTTGTCCTCAGTAAACCCTCGCTTTCTTCCACATGAGGAATGCCACACATGGCTGGACTGGACAAGCTGACATATAGGACATGAGAGGCACTTAATGTACACCACCATAATTAAATGGCCCCCTTCTCCTTTTGTGTGCTTTTTAAATTGACAACCTAACTATTTCCACTAAGTGGTTTGAAAATTTTCCATTTCAAATAGGCAGCTGGAAACAGGTCACAGCCTTCACTTAGTATATGATAGTAGGGGACCATAATTAGCCTGGCAGGACCAGAAGATTTGTTCAGAGACATGCAGGTTAAGAGCATTGCCTGCAAAATTGCATATCAGGGCAATTTAGAAAAGGGCAAAGAAAAAAGCAGCAGAAACTAGATGTTCAAAAGGAGCATATAAATCACTTATTCTTTTTTTTTAACCCTTACCTCTATCTTAGAATCATATCCAAGGCAGAAGTGCCACAAGGGCTAGGCAATGGGGGTTAAGTGATTTGCCTAGGGTCACACAGTGAGGAAGTGTCTGGGGCCAGATTCAAACTCAAGACCTTCCATCTCTAGGCCCAGAGTTACCTCTAAACTATTTATTCTAAAAAAACCTAAACAGAATTTGCTGGACACGACTTCCATGTCAACTGTCAAAACAAAAGGATTCTAAGGAAGTGGTTGTTACCTAGAGTCAGCATGGTAATAGAAGCTAGAGAGTTGGCCTTAGATCCATGAAGACTTGAGTCAAGTCTTGCCTCTCACCCACAACTGGCTGTGTAACCCCTGGGCAAGTAACTTAGCCTGGCCCTCAGTGCCCTAGGCAACTGTAAACTCAGTTTCCAAGAAGGTGCTGACTTATATTGATAGAGGGAATGTCTTCATTAGGGAATTCTCCATAGAAGTGAAATCCCAGGCCCTGGCCCTGTATCCTATGACCAGCTGAGTATGGCCTGAAATTGATGGGGACCCTAAGGTGCAAATTGAGAGGATAAAGAGAAAGCCTAGAGTCTGGAATACTTGGGTTTGAGTGTTACCTCTGATTCATGCCATTTGTGGGACCCTGAGCAAGTCTGATAACTAGAAATTATTGGGGAGATCCATTAAGTTGCATCTTCTTGAGTTCCCTATGCCAGTGAAATGTTACATGTTTGGCCCAAAAAGAATCTGAATGTGGCCTCTGGCAGAAATGGAAAAAGCATCTTTACAAGTTAGTGGTTATCAGTCTGGAAGGGGAAGTGGTTTTCTTTCTAGAACAATTGTGATAGAAAGCCAAAAGGCATCTACTGCCCCCTCCCATTTCTGAAGCCGGCAGTTGGAAAAACAGGAGCTAACGACACTTAGGCAGATGAGATATTTAGCTGGCTGTTGGGAATTTGGATTTCTTTTGTGTTGTCCAGAGAGGTCATGCTGTCTGGTCTACACTGGCCTGCAACTGTGACTGCCACCAGGTGGGGAGCTCCGCCTACCAACACATGCAGCGCTCTCAGAGAGTGGCCTGAGAGTGGTAGATAAGTGGATTCCTTATGGTCAGGAAGCCAGTACTTTGTGGTAGGGAGGGCCTCTGGAATCCATGACCTTCAGACTTTATGGCTGGTTCTCTCTTCATTAAGCAAGCCTCTTGATCAGGGGGCTAGCAGAGTGTAGCCTGAGGACCATATAGAAACCCTTTTTAGCTGGGGCCAGTACAAAAATAGGCAATGGACCCCCAGGCTCCTGAACTTGGTTTCATAGAAGTGGAGAGCTGGGATGGGAACAGACCACTTGTCTTCTCAAAGAATCCTGAGGAGAAAATTCAGTCTAACCAGACAGCTCAGAAACTGCTCTGAAATTTATAGTTTGAGTTACCTGGAGTACAAGTAAACAACTTGTCCAGGGCCACACAGCCAAGATGTACGAGAGACAGGAAACCACCACCCCAGTTCGAGAGTTAACAGACTCTAATCTAGTTCTCTCCATTTTGGAGGATGAGGTCTAGAAGTGGCTCCCGTGCATATGTAAAGATAAACAAGCTTCCTTGGTAGCTGGAGCCCCTGGAAGGGGACCTCAGGAGGCCACTGAATCCAATTCCCTCATTTTATAGAAGAAACTGAGGCACAGAAGGGTAAGGGACTTCCTAGGACCAGAAAGCATTAGAAGTGGGATTTGAACCCAGACTCCTGGTTCCAGAACTTTATCCATTTTATCACTTAGAACCAGGATTTGACTGACTCCTAAAAGTTGTCACTATCAAGCAAGGATAAAATGGGCACAAAGATATATGCTTAAGAAAAGTGGTCTTAATTGTCACTGAAAATGCCCTCTGCAAAGACTAAAAGGAAGCAGGTTTCCCTTTAGATGATGAGATTCTCCCAGTGTTCCTTTTGGTCGATGACTTGGTAAATGTATTAAATAAGGCTTCCTCAAAGAGCTTCATGGTTATTTAAGAGATTAGCCTAGCAATCTTCATAGGAAAAAGCCAAGCTAATAAAGAAAATCTGTTTCCAGACTGAACAAGCGGCCTTATGAGATGAGATTGCTAGTTGATGTAGGGTCGGATCCAAAGTCAGGAAAACCTGAATTCAAATCCCACCTCAGACACTTACCAGCTAGGTAACCTTGTGACAATCACTACCTCTCTCGGCCTGTTTTCTCATCTATAAAATGGAGATAACGGTAGTGCCTATGCCCCAGTGTTGTTGTGAGAATCAAACGAAATAATCTAAGTAGAGCACTTTGCTAACCTTAAAATGCTCTATAAATGCTAGCGGTTATATTATCTTAGGCAATGCAGACAGACAGTGAGCTGGTCCCAGAATTGAAGAAATGAGCTGGAGTCCTTTCAAGAATCTGTGTAGCTCTTTCAGTGATTCCAAGCTGTTCCCTGCCACCAAAACCTGTCTTTCAAAGAGCTGTATTCTTCTGCAAATTTGGAAATGCCACAATCACTAAAAAATCAGATTTACAGGTGACCCAGAAGGCAATGGAAAGGTCCATGGTAAATATAAAGTTATTATAGAACTAAAGTCTTGGGTGGGAGAAATGGTGTAAAAGAAATCAAGAGCACATGTGTTTGGGAAAAGAGATCGGACAATCATGTAGCAAGAGGAAGGGATGGCAGATGGCTACCCAGAGAGCCACAAAATATTCCAACCCCCAGCACTTTAGGTAAAGCTTTTGTGGAGGGCTCATCAAAAGATGGATGAGATCTAGAATGCCACCAGCTAAGAAGGCATGGTTGTTCTTTGTCCAGATAAAAAAGTACTCACGCTGGTGAGATCAATGCATGTCAAATCTTGCCAACAGGAGTGTCATTAATTGTCATCAACTTTATCGTAGTACAACAATATTTTCATTAAAAAAGAATGCTCGGGGGCAGCTGGGTAGCTCAGTGGATTGAGAGCCAGGCCTAGAGACAGGAGGTCCTGGGTTCAAATCTGGCCTCAGATACTTCCCAGCTGTGTGACCCTGGACAAGTCACTTGACTCCCATTGTCTACCCTTACCACTCTTCTGCCTTGGAGCCAATACACAGTACTGGCTCCAAGACAGAAGGTATGTGTTAAAAAAAAGAATGCTCAATTAATCTTTTTTCTATCTAATTTTTAAAAGATTGAAATTATCTAAGAGAAACTGTTTTCAGATAGTTGCTTTGCTTTTTGTTTTTAATTTCTTACTTTCCATCCTAGTAACAACTTAAGACAGAAGGGTAAGGGGCTAAACAAACAAGGTTAAGTGACTTGCCCAGGGTCACCCAGGAGGTATCGGAAACCAGATTTGAACCCAGATCCTCCCAACTCCGGGCCTGACGCTCTATTCACTATGTCACCTGGCTGCTGCCCCTAGAGAGTTATTTTAAAAGTCTTTTTCTAGGATTAACATACATTCAGTCTAATTTTATACCTTCCTACAATACTGTAGATTATTCCAGCAGACCTGAATTTAAAGGTATGTTGATATATTGTACTTACAAAGAGAATAAAGCTTATTTTTAGAGTTGAGAAATATTTTCAACTAGAATTGAAAGAAAAATGATTTACTGGTTAATTTTCAGTTAACCTTCTCCCCAATGCATTCTGGTTAATTGAAGTTTTTTTATAATAAGATGTGAAAATTGACCACTAATCTTATACTTTTTCAAAAGGCAAAGAAATGTAGAGAGAGGGAAACTGCTTGTAGAATGGGATACTTAGGGCCTTGTAGGGCTATGCTTCGAGCACTTCTTGAAAGGATTTTGTTTGTAGAATAACGCAGGATGATAACCAAAGAGAACTAATGTCAAGCTGCTTCTAAAGAAGCTTCCTCCTAAACCTCCCAGGGAATATAGGATTGATGTTGTTGCCCTAGAAGAGTCCCACCTCCCTCCTAGTTTCAGCATAACTGATCAATAGCCCCATTCCAGGTCTAGAAGTAGAATCAGGTTAGAAACAAAGACCCAAAAAGGGAAGTGTCAGGGTTCAAACACTCCATTTAAAATAGTTTAAAAGAGAAAATATTAAAGAAGAAAAAGGTATGTGAGGGAGAACCTACCTGGCCCAAAATGCATTTCAAACATCTGAGGTAGTCCAGCTCTAAATGTTTTGAAAATATCTTTTGTATTTTGTTGAAAAGTTCAAAATGTTTCATAAATATTGACTGTCCATGGTATGGTATGAGTTTACTGGATGGTAGAGTTTACTGAAAAGATCATTGGATCAAGAGATCTCAGTTTTATTTGAGTGACCCTCTCTGGGCTGGAGGTAGGTCGTAAAGTAAAAGAGCTTGAATGACTGGTCTTTGACGTCCCTAATAGCTCATGCTATTGATGCCCTGTTTCCCTGAAACAGAATTCGACTCACGTCAGTTTGGGGGAACACAGTTATAGTTAGGTGGACTTCATATTGCTATCGTCCACTTTGTATAGACTTAATGGGTAGTTCCCACCTTTCAGGTACTCTGAGAATAGAGAACAGGAATGGCGTGACTGGGTCTGTGCCTCGTCTCTCTGGATGCCTTCTTCTTTGCCCAAACTGTTAATGCTCACTCCACTCTAATAGCAGTGCACCCAGGAGAATTCTAAATAGCTCGGTGAAGAGGAGAGCGACAGGACAAGGATCCTCATGAGAATCAGAGGGATACCGACATATTGATACACAGAAAAGTAAAAGCTGCATGGGTGAGGCATATAGTGACCGTGTAGAGTTATGGAAGGCGCCACAGTGGGCTTCTCAGGGTTATCTGCATTCTCTAAGTCATCTTCTCTAAGAATGCTATAGAGGAAAGCAAGCACAAGGTGCATTTCCACCACTGACAGCTTGAAAATAAAACAACTGACCCTTTGGGCCACTTGTCCCGTATCGCTAGAGGAAGTAAGAACTCAGCTGAACTGTGTTGTGTGGGAGGTGAGGACTTTGAGATTGGGATGTACAGAAAATGGCATATCAGCAAGCAACGTGGCATGTCTGTCAGAGCAGGCCCTCGAGTCGTGGCTTATAGTGCTAGAAGGGATTTGTACCAGGCTTGGTGCCTTTGGTGTCTAACCTTTGCATAATCCTAGTAATAACTCTGATGGGCTTTCTGCTTTTGTTTGATGTGAGGTTTTAACACTTTGATAGAATAAAGTTGTAGCTACTGACTAGTGCATTGAGTATTTTCTTTAAGACCCGCTAGAAAGTCACCATAATAAAGAGAACACTCACATAGCTATTTTCTGTGACATTCACTCTTATACTGAGGATGGGTCGGTAGCTACCGAAAGAGCAACTTGTAATCCAGATGGAGTTTTCCTTTGGTCTCTGGGGACTGTGCCCAGACGAGATCTCAAAACGTTCATTTATGGCATAGATTTCAAAACGCTTTAATACTATCCATAACTATGCCTCTGGGATAAAAGTAGAAACATTTCCCTCATGAGACAGAAAATCAAAATACTCGTATTTTGTCCAGGTTCTGCCTGTCAGATCATAGGGTGATTTTTGAGCCGTTCTGGAATAGCACATATTCTCTCTAGGCTACCGAAAGCCTTCTGAATGAGCACCTTTTCCCTTCAATTTGATTCCTTTATAGAGGACATGAAGACTGTCTTGTTAACACTTTGAAAAGTTCATCAGACCTTTTCAACATAGTCTACCCTGGAGATTTTCCAGTGCTTTCTGAAATCAAAAAGATTAACCACATTACTGTCAATTTTCATTTACTCTTAACCAACTGGGGGCCTTTCATTTCACACGTGCAAATTGGATGACTCTTTTGATAGCATAAGAAGTCCCTCCTGCAATAATCCTAATAGAAACAGGTAATTTAGGAGGTTACAGGTGTGCTGCCTTGGCTTTAAAAAGCAAACCACGAATACCACCCAGAAAAACAAGGCTGCCCCTGTTGTGCAGCTTCAAAACATTCCTGGATTTTTATCTTTAGTATGGTGGATTTGTGTGCTTAGTTAGTTTTATTGAAAGAAAGTGCTATTGGAGAAATGAATGGCAACATTCACACAGCCTAAAAAAGTACTCTGGGGACTTGGGGTTTTTTTCTTCTGGATTTTGTTTTTGGTGTTTACAATCCATAAACCTCAAATCCTCTGATTTACATTTCTTTTTATACTACATCCCCCTTAAAACTGAACCTGTGTGGAGTACACCACCAATATGAATAGCACTCACTATTGGAAATTAACCAAGCCTAATAAGAAACAGACATGTTTTCATTTGACAGTTTATCTTCATATAAAGTTTTTTTGCTCAACCAAAGTTAATTAGAAGAGATGCTCATATTGGAAAACCATGCCCCTTTGTGTAGCATGGATTAGAAATGGTTTCCATAACATTATTCATTTAGGGCAGCTTTTGGCTTTTTAGATTCTATGCTATTATACTTCGGGTTAGGAGTACGACTGGCAATTAGATGATTAATAAAAAGCCCTTTGGTGAAGAGCTCCTAATGAATCTGATTCCATCTTGTGGTTATAATTAGGTAATACACAAGTATCTGCTTTTTTCCTTGTAACAATCTATTTGTGTGTGTGTGTGTGTGTGTGTGTATTTTTTTCCTAGAACCTGAAAAAGAAATTAAAGAATTGCAGGACCTGTTTAGCACTGGAAAACCTATAGTAAGTAATGCTAAATAGTCTCTCCAGACTTACTTTTCATTCATTTTTTAAAAATAATTCAGATTGCTTTTTTCCGGATCCAATCGTGCTTTTTCTCCACCAGTGTAATACACAAAAATGTAAAGTCATGTGCTAAAGCAAGGGTTAGTTGTTTTATTATTTAATGAATAAATTTCATTTGGGTCTACTGTATAGCGAGGTTGCACTGACATAGTATAAAACAATCCTGCAGTTGGGGTCAGAAGGAAGACCTGACTTTAAGGCCTCACACTTTGGCCCTTACTAGCTGTGTTACCTCTAGTAAATCAAGCATCTTCCCCAAACCTCAGCTTCCTCAGACATGAAAAGGAGATGATAATCCTTGCCTTATCTCATACCTCACAGTTTTATGGTGAGGGAGTCACTGTATAAATTGGAAAGCATTTTATAAATGAGATATCATGCCTAGAACTGGATAACACAGAGCTTCCACCTCCAGTCATCTGATGTTCTAGATAAGAGGGAGATGATAAACCTGTGTTTTCATTGGTATAGGGCAGGGATGGGCAAACGGTGGCCCTCTGAAATGTTCTATCTGGCCATCGACATTATTCCTAATCTGATGACTACAACGAGTAGGATACGATACAATAAAACTTCAAAAGAGTTGCCTTAGAAACAGACTGACAGAGGAGCATTTCCTTTCCTTTGGCCCCATCTTTAAAACTTTTGCCCATCACTCGTACAGGGCACTCCCAGTTGAGGAAACTCCACATATCCAATGCAGGTCAGTCCCTTTTCTACAACTTATAGATTCAGAGAATTGCCTAGAATCCTGAGCATTTGGTTAAGTGACTTGCCCAGGGTCGCACAGCAAGTATGTATGGGTGAGGGGGAGACTTGGGCCCAGGTCTTCCTGGCTTTGAGGCCAGCCCTCTATCCACTATGCCACACTGCTTGTCTATGATCTAAAGATGTACAGGGAGAAAAAGAAAACATTTGACTTGAATTGAGTGAGAAACAAAAATCTTCAAGAATTAATTCAGAACAATGCCAAAGCTTTCCCCCATCAGACTACTGAATTTTAAATGTTTTCCCTAACATTTTATGGGTTGCATTAGAGAAAGGTTGACTTTCCACCTATGGAAAGGAGTTGCTCCATTTCTAATAGATTCCCGAACGTTCGGATATATCTGAACAGTCTATTTACCGTGACTTGGAGCAAATCACTTGAAATTAGTACCTTAATTTCCTCATAATGACCTAGTCCCCTCAAAAAAGTATACTTAAAGTATTCTGTGATCACTTATCAAAGCACTATTTAAATGCTAAATAGTAATCATACTAATGCCTTGTTAGAAATGATCTAAAGTGATGAAATACAGTACTCCAATTTAAATGGATAATGACTCTAAATTAGTGCCCAAATTAATCTAGAAAAAAAGTTTACCATAAATACACCTTTCTGCTTTGCACATTGAGGCATGTTTGGCTTTTGACTAGAGTATTTTATTTCTCTCTTGAATTACACAGTAGATGAGTTTTATTTGGAATGAAGTCAGCTTTTTCAACCACTCGGCTATGCCTGATGCTGGGGATATGCCGAGTGCAAAGAATGAAAGAACCCCTACTCTCATTTAGCTTACATTCCAATGGGGGAGACAAAGAGTCCCTGTAAAGACGTATTCAGCACAAGTAGAAGGTGGATAAAAACAGAGAGATACAAGGTAGTTAAATACAAGGTGGTCTGGGAGGGATGGGACACTAGTGGCTTAAGGACATCAAGAAAGCATCCCTGAGGGGCATCTTAAAAGAAGAGAGACACTCTCTAGGAGGCAGAGGTAAGAGCCAATGCAAAGACACTGAGGTGGGAGTGTCATGTGTGAAGAGCAAAGAGGAGGCTGGGTTGGCTGGATGGTGGAATACAGGAGAGCTGGTAATGAGACTGGAAAGAAAAGCTGAAGCTAGGTTGTTTTGAATCTGAAAAGCTAAACAGAGGAGTATATATTTTATCCTAAAAGCAACAGGAAACCAAGAGAGGGAGTTGATTACATAGGGGGCTTACATGGTCAGATCTGCACCTAAGGAAAATGACTGGCACAGTGTGTAGGATGGACTGGAATGGGGAGAAGCTTGAGCCAGAGACCAATTAGGAGGCTACTGTAATAACTTAGACTAGAGGTGCAAGGGTCTGAACTAAAGTGGCAGCGAGGGGAATGGAGAAAAGGGGTCACACGCCAGAGATGTTTCAAGGATAGAAATGGCAAGATCTGGCAACTGACTAGACACGTAGAGTGAGGAAGAGTAAAGAGGCCAGGAGAACAGGGAGATTGAGAACTAGAAGACTGGAAGGATGGTGAGGCCTCTGACAAAAACAGGGAAGTAGAGAAGAGGGGAGGGTTTAGGGAAATAGAATGAATTGGGTTTTAGACCTGGTCGACATGTCTCTGGAGTAGTCAGGTGGAAATGTCCAATAAGGCGATATGGTAACGAAGCTCAAGGGAGAATGTAGAGAAGGAGTACCGAGGGAGGAAGGATAGCGGGCCCAGGAGAGAGCTGCAAGGAATACCCACACCTGGAGGTAGAAGGTGGATGATGAGCTAGCAAAGCAAACTAAGAAGGCCAGGCCCAACAGATGGGGGCAGGGTTCTTTTTTTAATTCCGGTTTGTATAACAGTAAGCCTTGGTAAGAAAGTTCTCTCAGAATACAAGTTTGCAGAAAATAAAGAAGTGATTTCATATCCTTAAAGATTCTAAAGAGTTTTATAACAAGCACAATCAGCCCTCACCACAGTTTCTTGGCAGTGTCAAGGAAGCATCCTAGAATGAGGGAATTTAGAAATTAGGGAGTTTGAAGGAAGGGCTCAGGTTGGATTGAGCTGATATTGCAAGCCACAGGCATTTCCCCACAAAGCTGGGCCGCTGTGTGCATCTCCCACCTTCTGGCCGTCCTGCAGAAGTAACTGCCCATGTGATTATGAAAAAGTAATAAGAAAGTCACTTAAGCTGGAGAAAAGGGCTTCAACTTTCTTCTCTCTCAAACTGAGGCCACTGGACTAAATGATCTTTTTTCATACTGTATCTCTCTTCTCTTCCCCAATGGAAAGTTCAAGAGAGCAGGGACCCTAGATTGTTTTGGTCTTTGAATCCCCAGCATCTAACCTAGCATAGTACAAAGTGCTTCATAGTTTAGATGAGAAAATAAAGGAATCTGGTATATGACAAAGGAAGGCTTTCTCATATTTTTATGTAATGGAAACCTGAATTTTCATTCCCAATTTTCACGATTTCTATTAGGTTTCTAACATTCAAGCAAGATCAGCTGTCCTCTCATGGAGTCACCTAGTCAGTTCTCCAAATGAAGAAAAGGCTAACCGTCCAGTATCATTTACATTTGAAGTGGCACTCTCCAACTGTGGTAAAAGTGGCAAATTTAAAACTATTTACATGTAAGTCTGCCTCTTTTTTCAGATTTCTGTCACTCTAGGTCTACTAACATTTTACCCAATGATCGAAGCAGTGAATGGATTTCATGATACTATCTAAAAATTCATTTATTTGAATTTCTCATGTGGACTCCGACTCAAGTTGATGTGATGAGCAAACTTGAATAGAGTTGTCCCTTTAGTTGGTAAGAAAGCTGAGATTATGTTGTAATTAGTGGCTGACATTTTAAAACTTTTAAATTTTCAAATAGTAACTTCTGAGGGGACTAGAGGTAAGAGAGTTTTCAATTAAATTCTTTTTTTTTTACACAAATTGGCATAGTATACATTTTTTAAATCCTATGATACTTTTTAAGTAGATTTTTCCCCATGATACCTTAAAAAAAAACCTCTACAAATATGCTGTTTTAGTTAAGCAGTATTTATCCGTCTACTATTCTAACTGCCCTCCTAGCTCAGCTCAGTGGAAGCAAGAGCAATTTCAGCATCTGGAATTAGCAACCTTGTCATTCCTCTTCCTGCCTAGAAAACAAAGTAGCAGGGCCAGCCTGTGGGCATCAAGAGGTCAGGAGCCAGAGCTGAGCCCAGTGATATACGCCTTTGGGCACATAGTACTAATAGAAAAGAGGATCAACTGTACAATCCATTTTATTTACTGTAGAAGAGAGGCATATACCCCAGGAAAACAATTCTGTGGCTTCTTTAAAATGCTCTGGATATTTTTAAGGCTTCACATCCAAGTAATTTTCCGTAAGGTGGGTAAATATAAATCTAATATTATGAGAAGATTTCACATTGCCACTCCAAATGGTAAAATTTTAATTTTGTAAAGCTCTATTAACTTGACCTCGGTATGCAAATGAAGTATTTTGCATTATTACTAAAATTGTTTTCTGCATGTTTACAGTATGGGTTAATTGCTCTGAAAACATCAGTGGGAGGTATGCTTACTTGGAATAAAGTTTAATATAAGCAATCAGGATTAGCTATTTGGCTTTTTTAATATGTTGAAGGTCTCATAAGCAATTTTAATTTTCACAGTGGGGATGAAGTGACAGTTAGCCTACCTGATCTCCAGCCAGCAACTGACTATCACGTAAGGTAGGTAAACGTACCTCCTTGTCCGCCATAGCTGTTCACTAATGTCAGCCCTACCCTTCCTGGTAAAGGGGCTCTTCTCCAAATAATGTGATGGCATGACAACTAGTTTCTTCCAGAGTAGAGACATGACGGGGGAGCAGGGGAGCTTTCATCTTTTGGACCTCAATGGCTAAATTAGTGTTAACCTCATAGAGTTAAGTTGTAAAAGTTCCAAGGACATAGTTTCTTACAGGTTTTTTTCAAGCTCTAGGATTAGAAGAAATTCAATATTTTAAGTTAAAATGCCCATAAAACTTATTAGTAATATGTGTGTGTTTAGAGTTTCAGCGACATACAGCTCTATAGAAGAATCGACTTCTGAAGTGATTAGTTTTACAACAGAGAGTTGTGAACCAGACCGTCCTGCCGTACCTAAGCTAGTCAACCGAACCAAGAACAGCCTGATTTTACAGTGGAAGGTAGGAGACTTCTGTTGCCTTGAGAGAAGTTTTAGTATTTTGTTGGTATTTCTTGAATCTGAAAGGTGACACATAGTTTTGGTTCCTGAAACATCTTTCTGGGTCAATGAAAAAATCTTTATTCTTAATTAATAGAGAGGCAGCTAGGTAGACCCTGGGCAAAGTCACAACCCCAGTCACCTAGCCCTTACTGCTCTTCTGCCTTGGAACCAATACTTAGTTTTAATTCTAAGACAGAAGGTCTTAAAATTTTAAAATATTTTTAAATCTTTAAAAAAAGGCACAGAAGAGAATGGAAGACCATAAAGAATTGCAGACAAATTGGACAACTTTGAAAGTTACACACTGGATCTGTTATATATTTAAAAGAAAAGCAAGATGTATATTATAGAGACCCACGGTTTCGTGTACAACACTATACTATGTATATAGAAATGTCCATTTAGTGTTTTAAATTCAAAATAAACAACATTTAAATGTGTCAGGTGGAAATAGAGAAAGACCAAGTATACACACTAGGGCCACAACAAGGAAGCCTTTGTAACATCCTTTTCATAATAATAATAATAATTGGCCTTTATATGGGTCTGTACAATATGCAAATAACCTTATATACATGATCTATTTTTTTTTATAAATGCATATTATAAAGATGGCTCCAAAAAAAAGATGGTTCAAAGCTACTGGTAGACAGTAACATGTCAGGCTTTCAAAAACAAGAGCACACTTTCCAAACACTTCCTAGGATATGCGCAAAAAAAAAAAATGCTTTTCACTGGCTCTTCTAGAAAGTTCTGTTCCTTCTCTATAATCACCTCTTGATTTCTTCCTAATTCCTCCCTCCCTCCCTCTCATTTCTCCCTTCTCTGTCTCCCCCATCTCCTATATAATGTCTTATATAAACAGAGGCATGAATGAAAGTCTTGTGTATAAAACAATGTTTATTTCTCTATAAAATGTACAAATGCCTTAATATTTATTAACATGTTATGGGGCGGCTACATGGCTCAGTGGATAGAGTGCCAGATCTGGTGTTCGAGAGGACCTGGATTCAAATGTGACCTCAGATACTTCCTAGCTGTGTGTCCTTGGGCAAGTCACTTAACTTCCTTTGCCTAGCCCTGGCCCTTCTGTCTTAGAATTGATACTAAGGCAGAAAGTAAAAGTTATTATAAACAAACAAAAATATGTTATTCCACTTTTCTTGACCTTTCAGGGCATCTACAAGTTTATTAATATGGGTATCCCCCCGAGTAGTGCATATCACAGCCTCTCCATGCCTTCTCCTGTGCCCTTCTGGGCCATGTTCTACCAATACAGATTCGTGTTTTCTATTATCTCTTTTGGAGGAGCCATGGCCTTCTTTTAGGTTGTGTTGTTTTTCTTTTATACACTTTATGGAGAACAGTAGAGCACTCGGGCTGCCTGGTATTATAACAGGACTGGTCCTTTTTTCCCCCAGTAATATTCCTCATACCCTATCTTGAGCATAGGTCACCCACTGGAAATGTGCCACAGCCTACTTCTCTATAGCCTCTATGTATCTCTCTTCAATGCTTTTTGGGTTACTCATAACTTTGATTCCTCTCCCCTTAATAACCCTCTCTGATCTCGACTTGTTGCCTATCCCATGTAAATGTGCTGATGTACTAACTCAGTGGGCTCGCTGTCCAAACTGTATGGCATAGAACGGACTACAGTTATTTTTCCTACCTTATTTTTTTCTGTGTAAATTGTTGGACTGTCTCTAACAGATCTCATTGTGGAAACCCCATGAATACTTGATGCAGTCAGCGCAATATTACCCCCAAACAGAACCACCTGGAAGACTATTGCATTCTTTTGAGAGCCACAATAATGTAATAACATCCTAGCGTTCTCTTTTTTAGCACAAATCCACCTGGTTTGCCTTTTGAACGTTTAAGCTGCCTTGTCTCAGCAGGCTAATCAATCATTAGCGCCCTCTGAATGTATTCAATTTCCTGAAGGATTTCTGCCTAATTTGGTTCTTTTCAGATTATTAGATTCTTCTTTGCTTAGTCCAGGAGACAAGTATTACACAACATGTTTTGCCAGGAACTCTACCTAAAACGTTAATCCCCCTCTTTAACAGATGATAAAATTGGACTTATTGGATGATTGACCTTTTTGAAAAATTCTGTGCCATGTCAAGGAAAGGCTCATTTTGACAGCTTCAGTTAAGCCTTCATTCCCGACAGATTCTACCTAAGAGCGACTTGGTGCTGGCCACATCATAACACAATTAATGTTAGAGAAAGGAGGAGGTTATTAGAGGCTTATTACGTGGGATGAGTCACTAGAAGTGTGAACAGCTTGTTCTTCTCATTACCTTGCATTTTGCTTTTAGATCATCCTTTTACCTCGCTGAAAACAAAATAGAAGGGAAAACAATATTAGCATTTATCTTTCCCTGTTCACCTTCTCACAGACCTGAGTGTACTTTTTAAAATGAATGTGAGTGGGCTCAGGTGGAGGTGTTAACTATGTTAATGAAGACTACAGGCTGGCATTAAACGATCACTTACTAATTCCCTTTCAGAAGTATTAAAGGGAAACTGTAAATCCACACTATCCCAGAATGAGTGACAACCTTCCATCCATGCTGTCAGCTGAGTTTTTTTAATTAACATCTCTATCTACTTCATTAATTAAGTATGATAATAATAAGAGCAGTGTGCTAGGTGCTGGAGGAATTACAAAGCCTGCCTCATAGATTTTACAGTCCAGTAGGCAGCATTATATATAATATTATGTATTATTGCATTAAATAAGATTTTTTTTAAAAACTAAGTCCTATATGGCATCTGAAAGCAAAGGTTACTACTAAGTGAGGGGATCAGGAAAAGGTGTTATTTTTCTACTTTCTCTTCAACCTAACCAGTAATTTTCACTTCGCTTTTGGAGTGATGGACAAAAATATCCTCCAGTTCGGGTGACAGTAAACGGGAGCACATTATATACATATAGGTATTTTATCTTTATAGAATTTTGCTTTTAAAAAAAAGTACACATCAATGTAAACAGATTAACAAATATCATATTTTTACCTCTCAACACTCTGAGACTCTAAATTCCAGAGAGGGGGCTAATCTGCATTGGTACAAGGAGTTTCCTCACCTGGGAGATTCCTATACCAAGAAAATCATTGGTCCAGGCTCTATCCCTATGTGCGTGAATCTTTTGTTTATTATATATAGTCGTACTGTATATTAGTATGTTGAATGAAAGAAGCTGTAGCCCTCATTTTCTTTTTATGTATTACTTAGGGATCTAATGACAACGGTTCCAAAATAATCGGTTTTCTTTTAGAATGGGACGAGGTAAGCATTTCCTGCATGTATTTTATAAATAATAAACCGTCATTCAAACTTTTTAAGATTAAATGGAATATTAGAGAGTGCAATTAAGAATTGAATATTAAGAGAGTAGAATTAAAGTTTAGTCAAAAGAAATACTCCTACATGCAGTACATGGACCAAAAGGGCCAATGGTACATAGCTTCAGTTCTCCCATACAAGAGCAGAGAAGTGAGTTCATATTATTTAAAGTCTGGCTATCATTACTGATAAAGTATATGATCCTTTGGACTAAGCATTATTCTGAATTCATTGGGATTGGCAAGAATTCCTATGACTGGATGCTTGTCAATTTTAGATCCTTAGTAAAGAATCTCTTTGGGCTCTGTTTTATATCGCGTAGCATCAGATGACTTATGAATCACTGATCCACTATCTAAACTTTATCTCTGTGCCAATAGCTGGGCACTTGGAAAAATCAAAGTTCTCAGATGTGCTGGGTTGTTTGAATTAAATTAAATTTGGGGATTATCTCTGGATTTCATTGACCTCTGTCACCCCTATTGCCACTAGCACAGGAAATTGACAGTTGGCTGCCATGACATTTTATTGTAAGGGTATTTGAACTAAAAGAGGTAAGATAGACTTTTCAGCTTACATTCTTTTTTGTTTCCTATTTTCCTTTCGTTTCTTTATTATTTTGACTCAAAACACTGTATGTCATAAGAAAATAGTACTTTTCACTGTGACCCCCATCACTGTTACCCAGCTAACTAATATATGGCAAATTTTCACTGCCCTATGAAACTTTCCCTACCAAAGGTCTTTATTTGGTAAAACTTGTCCATTTTAACCAACTCTTCCTCCTCTTGCCTCTGCCTTTTCCCTTTTTTCTTCCTCCTCCTCCTCCTTCTTCTTCCACTTCCTTTCCTCCAAGTCCCATTTTTTTTCTCTACCATCTTCTAGTGCTCACTCTTAACCCACCACAAGTAAACAGCCCATGAAATAGCCAAAGTTGGCAAACATTGCCCTTAAAAGGACGCTTTAACACAGCAACTAATATATCACGTTTGTGTGTTTTTAGGGGAAGCCTGGAACCTTCAAAGAATGTTATTTTGGCCATCTTAAACAGTACAAGCTAACCAAGCTAGCTCCTTCCACAAAATATTCATTTAGATTAGCTGTTAAAAATAACTTGGGAATAAGGTAAATTACATTACATGTAATTTTTTTCAAAGTTTCTACTTGGGAGGGGGGGAAATTACTAACTATATTCATCCATCTATTTTTTCCAGTGAATTTAGTGAAACTGTTGCCTTTAGCACAACAGGAAGTGTCCCTCCGACCCCTCCTCCCCCTCAGCTACATCAAGCAGGAATTACTACTCTGTCACTAGAATGGAGTCCTCCTAGTGGTGCAGCTACTGAGGAATCTCATTTTACTTACACCCTCGAGATGGAGGAAGAAGGATCTGTAAGTTGCACTTCTGCATGACACATGACTCTCGATCTCTGTTTGGAGTGCAATGGACAGGCGCATTAACACATGCAAGATGTAGTTTCCTCTGCTCTGGACCTAACTATGTTACTTTTGCTGGTCACTAATAGCTCTTAGAACTGGGCCCTCCCTACCTGACCAGCCTCTTCAGCTGCCTCATAAACCACTAGGGATCACTTTCCTTCTAGTCTGAACTTTAAATCTTTTTAAAATTATCAATGGAAACTGGTTAGTCATTAATAAGTACACTTTTTCCTCCCTTCCAGGGTCATGGTTTCAAGGCGAAATATAATGGCGAAGAACACGCATGCACTTTAAAAAATCTTCGGAGGAGCACTTCATATAAATTTAGGGTACTTGTTTGCAATTGCATATTTTTGTATATTGGGGTCATCCGTTTTTTCCTTGAATATATTTTTAAATGTTAACAAATAATATTAAACATCAGCAACAACCATGTAAATGTTTTTTTTTCTGATAATCTACGTTTAAACAAATGAATTTCAATGCTTCGAGTGTCCTAAACTTTCAGTCACCTTTTCTCCCTCTCCATTAGGAAGCCCATTTATTCCTGCTCACCTTTCCTCATAGTCTCATTGTATATTCCCTGTTCTTCTGGTTTTCCTTTTTTTTTGTTTTTTGTTTTTTGTTTTGCATTATGGCATAAAACTCTGTTCATTGTTTCTTTTTATATTCCTCATACTATAAATATCTTGTATGATAATATTCCCTCACATTAACATAACGCAAGTTATTTAACCATATTACAAGACATTTAGATTGCTTCCAGTTTGGGGCATCACAGATAATGCTGCTCTAAAAACTTTTGAAGGCAGAGTTCTTTTTGACTCTCAGGAATACTCTTAGAATTTAATCCCAACAGTGGAGTTATTGGACAGGAGGGCAGTACTAGCATTGTAATCTTTACTCTGTACAGCCAGATTTTGCTTTTCCAGAAAGATTCTCCCAATTCGCAATCCCACCAGCAATGGATAAATGTACCTGTTTCTCTATAACCCCCCCAGCACTGCGTTTTGTTGTTTTTAATTATTCTTGTCAATTTGATGGATGTGAGGTAGTACCTCAAAGTTGTTTTAATTTGCATCTCTTTATTAGTAAGGTTGAACATTTTCAAATGATTAATAACACTCTGTGCTTCCTATTTTTAAGTATGTTGTTTTCATTATTGCTATAGTGATGAAAATACGCTTTACTAATTAAATCCAATTACTAAAGTAACTTACTTGTAAATATTTTGCATAATCTATTCAGGTATTTGAGGCATATAATGAATGTTTCCAGTGATCAACCAATGTATTCTCTCTACTCAAACAGCTCTTTGCCCACAACAGTGAAGGAAAAAGTAACCCAAGTGAAGAAGTAGAATATACCACATACCCTGATAAGCCAGGCCCCCCAAGTAAACCATACACAAAGGGGAAGATCCGAGCATACAATGTGAAAGTCGCATGGGGTAATATTTCTGTATTTAAAAATCTACCCTCATTTCCCTAAACGGTAACACGAATGTATTGAGAACTGCTTGGTCTGATTGTTTGTCTTACACTTTATTCTCCTAGCCATTCTTATAGCACATGGTTCCCTGCACAGTTTATTTGAGTAATTAATTACATTGTCATTCTCTCATATATTAAGACAGCTGAAGCAGCAGTTTGTTGTCTAATTCAGATCAGAAAATTGTTGAATTTTATGGTGGACCAGGGAATAGTTTCTCTCACAGAAAAGGCACAATTAAGAGGAAAAAGTTAGTGCTAATTTATTCTCAGGTTGACAAAATATTGTTGACATTATATAGATGATTTTTTTTTCTCTATATCTGGGGCCTTTAAAGAAGCTCAGCATTTTCAGTGTGTATACATGTTCTCATATAACCTTTTCCAGAGAACTTTAAAATGTTACTTAGATATATTTTATTCTGAGTGTTCAGGATGAGAGGTAGACAGGGGTAATGGATAGAGGGCTGGCCCTGGAATCATGGAAAACCAGGTGCCATCCAATTACTAGCTTTGGCCCTATGGGCAAAAAGTCACTTGGCTTCTCAGTGCCTCAAGGCAGCCCGCTGAGCCTATAGATTACAGATGACTTGAAAGAATTATAGGTTTAGTGCTGCAAGGAACCCAAGAGGTCATCTAGTCCGCTCTCTCCCTCATTTGACAAGTGAGGAAACTGAGATCCAGAACCAGGAAGTTAGTTGGCCAAAGTCACCCAAGGCAGAGCTGGGATGTTAACGCAGATGTTCTGATTCCCTTTCTAGCTTTCTTTCCTCTCCACCATGCTGTATCAGTGGAAGGAATGCCTAATACTCTATTTCAGAATCACTATTTCTAAATATGTAAGGTACTAAACAAATGTCTACCTTGGAATTTGAATACCATTAACTGATATTGTATATCTAATGATAAAGACTCTTCTGTTTATTAAAGAATAATTTTATATGAAAAATGTCATTTCAGATCCGCCTAAAGATAATGGGGGAGCAGAAATTTCCAAGTATGTTTTGGAAATTTCTGAAGCTTCAAATGGTAAGGATTCTTTACATTCTGTTTTTTATTATAAAGTCAGTTTTGCTCTGGAGTTATTGCATATAATTGGAACATATGTTGTATTCATTTTCTAAGTAGTTTTTTCTTAATAATACAAATCACAGACTCTCACAAAAGTATATTAAGTTGTTTACAAATAGATTGGATATTTTCTGTCTCCCTCCTAGGGAATACATGGAATGTAATATATGATGGCACTTTGAGAGAACACGTATGTGACCATCTCAGGCCTGGTACTTCATATAAGTTGAGAGTATTTTGCTTTGGAATTGCAGGGCAAAGCCAGGTGAGGAGAAAAAATGAAAATGCTTTAAAATTTAAGTGCTAACTAAAATAAGCATACAAATTAATTCTAAAATAAAATAAACTTGGATTTCAGTGTAAACATAATATGTTGTGTCCTTCTATCAGGCCTCGGATATCCTGTCCATTCACACCTCTGCTGTTCCTCCTGGACCTTGCAGGTCTCCATACTTGGCTAACAGGGCTAAGCCCAGAGAAATCAGCCTGCACTGGGGTAGGATATCATTTTGTGACCCAATATTCTTAATTTAAATGGAAAAGTGGTAAATAGGAAAACTGAAAAAGGGGGAGAGAAGAAAATCATCTTAGAGCTATAAAGAAAATATGAATTGCTGGGGGCAGCTGGGTAGCTCAGTGGATTGAGAGTCAGGCCTAGAGACGGGAGGTCCTAGGTTCAAATCCGGCCTCAGACACTTCCCAGCTGTGTGACCCTGGGCAAGTCACTTGACCCCCATTGCCCACCCTTACCGCTCTTCCACCTAGGAGCCAATACACAGAAGTTAAGGGTTTAATAAAATAAAATATGAATTGCTATATGAGGGCACAACTTTGGGTATAGTTAGCCTGAGCATAGTCCATCTAAAATAAAAATGCAAATCACAGTGTAGCTATTACTTTAAAATTTGGCATTTAGGAAAAAACAGTTTTTTAGATGATAGTCATCTCTGTGATAGTTTAATTTACAAATATGTACTTAAATTCACCAGGATCAAACTTAAAGGAAGTCTTCTGTGAATCCTCTGTAACAGACTCCTTTGGTGATATGAATCATGGCTCACTGATTTAGCCATTTTATAAATGCTGATTTGGGTATATTGGATTCGTTCAAAAGAAAAGCATACTATGTTATCGTATTTTCAATTATACTATTAGGTCTGCATGTAAGCATTGAATAAACTGCCCAATAGCAAATTGTTCTGTTGGTAAAAATCTTATCAGCCAGTGGATACAGTAAACCTAACTCCCAGCCTGAAGGTGGGAGATGAAGCTTCTAGGCCTAGATGTGGCACTAACTAGTGATGTTAAATTAGGCAAATTGCTTCCCCTCCCTGGGCTATAATTTCTCCATTTTCTTAAATGGGAGGCCTGTCCTATAGATTTTTTCCTAAAAGTGCTCCTACTTTCACCGATTCTTCTTTCAAGGGAAATGCCTGGAACTGGAGTAAGAATAGGTGCAGCTTTTTTCAGCGATCAGAACTTTGCTCCCTCCCCATCAAAAAACTTACTGACAACATGAGGACACCTTTTCTGCAATGCAGAGCCTCTGACGGTTGCCTGGGGCAGGGAAAGGTTTGGCCAACTAGTTGGCAACTGAGGCACATTCAAACTCAGGTCTCCTGAGTTGATGCCAAGCTGCCTCTATGAAGTTAAAGGGAATCGAATTTGAAATTTTCCCATTACTTTGGCCAACGTGTTAACAAACTATAGTCACTATGCGAATTCTTCATAATGATTTCTCGGAGAGTCCTAAAACCCGTTTCTCAAATAACGTCTTAAAAGTGTTTTTAAATGGTTGCTCTGTCATTTCCTAGCTCCTCCTGTTGTGAATGGAGGAGCTGAGATAATTGACTACGTAGTAGACATGGCCGAGTCTGACCAAGCCGAGTGCAGAAGAGTCTACCAAGGCCCGAGCTTGAGGTGCACAGTGGGCAACCTGCTTCCTGGGAGGACCTACAGCTTCTGGATTAAAGCAGCAAATAAGACAGGGGTAACTGCTCTGTTGAATTCAAACCTATTTAGATTTCTCTTTCAATCGGTATGAACTTTCAGCATCTCTTTTATGCCATTACTCCTTTTTGTAGTTTGGACCTTATTCAGCCAAGTCTCAGATCTCCACAGCACCAGGACCTCCTGATCAGTGTGGCGTACCTCTGTTAACCTGTAAGACTGCTACCAGTGTGGCTGTCAGCTGGGAGGTATGTTGCCAAGCTTCTTATTCTTTGTGTTGCTCATGCAAAAGCAGAGTGATCTTGTTAGATGTTCTCCTTGAGGCCTGGGACTTTCCCTAAAGTATCAATAAGATCAGGGTTTGGAATTCAGGGTCCAGATTCTCTTTCCTAGAATCAGGCAAAGGTAATCATGGAATCAAGGATGCCAAGGCATTGGCACTTATTCTGTCTTCCAGTTCATGTTTGAGGTAGATAATAAATTTGGAGAACCAATAAATACCATTGAAATTTTCAGCTAATTCAGCTAAGATGATAAATTCCAATCACTGCAGAATTTAATAGTGCAAAGAATTCATGTGGTACCAAAAATACAGATAATTCTAATTTTGACAGAAGATGATTATGAGGTGTGATTACAAAGTAATGAGACTGTTGGGTGTGTTTTTGTTTTTGTGGGGGTTTGGGGTGGGATTTGTCTTGTTGTTTCTAACAAACATACCAGAATGCATCCTGGATACTTATTCTTCCATTACTTAAAACATTCTTTAAATTCCTCTTTTGCAGTTACCTTCAAAGCCTTTTAATTTTGTAGGAAGAATGTGGCTGGCTAGCAACAGTCAGGGGAAGACTGTGGAAGTAATCAGATTAGGGAGCAGTTGTTTGGGGTTTGGGTTGGATTTTTTTTTGTTAAACTAAATTAGATGTGATTCTTTCTCTCCAGACGTTAGTACAGGGTTCACAGCAAAGACAGGGGACCTTAATTTAATAGTAAATGGCAAGTGTTATAGCATGATGAGCAGTCATCTTGAAAAGCTCATGCCTGGAGAAAACTGAGTCAGTCACATAGTGAGAATGAGGGAAAACCAGAGAATAATTTATGTGCCCCTTCAGGATCCATGCCATGTCAAGTCCCTGGGGCAGACATTAATGAGTCATGCTCTACTACAGAATACCTGATCACAGATCCATTAGAGTGTGTTTGGATTGAAGGGTTTTGTCCTCTTAAAATATCTGAGAAGTCATTTGCATCCCCAACACTTGGCATATCATAAGACCTCGATAAATAAATGCCTTTTTATTCATTCATTATGATAAGAATGATAAGAAACAGCTGTTTGCAACTAACAACCCCTATATTTCAAAAAAGATTGTGCTAATCCTATAATACTTGGTTCCTAAATTTCTTAAGACACTTCTAAGATGCTATGATTTAGAGCTAGAAGGGACCTTCAAGGTCATTGAGGCTACTCCTCTCATTTAGCATATGGTGTGTCAAAGTATATTCATTTGTCATTGTTTTTCCTCCACTACCAGCCTTAAAGGTAGAGAATGACAGATATTTTTGTTTAGTCCCCAACAGGCAGCACACACTGTTTTTAACATATGAGGCTCTGAATAAATGCTTGTTGAATAATTATGTCAATAAAGTTATTTTGTTGATTACCAAAAAAGTCATTAATATTAGTAAATATCAATTTATACAGGTTATTCCCTGAGTCATAGTGCAGTTTTAAGCTGTAATAACTTCAGAAGTGTGCTACCCTTAAAAAGAAAAAAAAACATTTGAAAGTTTAGTCATATGTCTTTTACACTTATTTAGCTTTATAAATTCTGGATAATAATTTTTTATTTTAATTTCTAACCTGACAGGATATGCTGTCTTTTTGCATTGTGTCTGTGATTTTTCTGACTGACACTTTAATAGCCAGGAATTCGTAGAGGACTACCTCTTACTTGGCTTCCTCAATCACCTGATCAATCTATATTAGACTTTTTCTTGTGGAGTCAGGTCAAAACGTTCATTTCTGCATCAAAACATTGTTCTTCGGATGACCTTAAGGCTAGAATCAAAATTGCAGTCCTTCCAATCATTGAGGAGCACCAGCAGCTGACAAAAGTTTTTATAAACTTTGAAAACTGACTAGAGAAATATATTGGCCAAGATGGTGGGCTCGGTGAATTTTAATAAGAAACAGATCAAAATTTTCCGAATGTATATAATTAACTTTTCAAATGTTTTTGTCCCTTTGAAGCATTTATACTTCTATAGTAATTAAAGCTTAAAACTATACTAAGACTTTTGGGATACAAAATTTAGAGTGTGTCTAGGATAGAAGGCCAGTCTTGTAGTCAAGAAGAGTTGAGTTCAAGTTCTTTTTGACACACTTTTGCCCAGAAACAAGTCCCTTTAACCTCTCAGTGCCCCCACGAACTCTCTTCAGAATAAATTACAGGTGAGTTTCTGAGTTGAATGTGGAAGAAGGTGAGAGCCAGGGAGAACCCTATGACTAAAACACTGATGTAGACCAAAAGAAAAATCCATTTAGAAGTACTTTAGCTGCAGGTAAGTCTGCCATTAAACCAGGCAAAGAAAATTCTCTAGGAATTAATTTTGAAAATTTTCATTCCAAACTTGATTTTCCTAAAAAAGAATACAAAATGAATCCCACCAAAAAAATCCAAACAAACCACAGAGACAAAAACACACCCAAAAGTCTCATTACTTTATAATCCCACCTCATAGTCATCTTATGTCAAAATTAGAATGGCCTATATTTGGGATGCCATACTAACTCTTTGTATAAAATTAAATTCTGCAGAGTGCTTCTTTTGGAGATGGGGAAGTATATCATTCTATAACTCTACACTCAAAGCATTCCAAATAAATGGGGGCATCTAGTCTTCCTGTCTTGGAAAGAGAAAGGAAAGTAGTCTGATGCCAATTTTACAATCCCAGTTTTACCCAGGGGGTTAGTTAATGCCTCCTTGTTTAGTGCCCCTGGGATCTGTGCTTGGAGGGGCGGGGCGCCTTTGGTGCATAACATTTTGATATTAATAATTTGGATGGCATGCTTATAAAATTTGCTGATTACACAATTCAGCAGGATAGTTAAGACATTGGCTGATGCGATTCAGAAAGATCTTGGCAGTTAGAACAATAAGTCCCATCTGCTAAGAATAAATTTTATAAAGACAACTATAGAGTTTTATCATTGGGGTTTTAAAAAAATCAGTTTCACAAGCACCAGGTGGGAAAAGAAAGGAGCAGTAGAGTCAGACAAGAAGATTGAGGAATTTTAGTAGCCTGAAAGCCCCATAGGAGCTATCCATGTGATATGGCTAGCCCCAGAATGGAAGAGCAACATTGGGCTGCATTCAGAGAGGACAAGGGCCATGGAGAAGAAGCCATATCTTAGGAGGCTCTCTAGGAGAGGAAAACCATAGTAGTAAAAAAAATTATGCCACATGAGAACTGTATGAAGGAGCTTGGGATGTTTAGCCTAGGAAAAAACTTCTCAGAGAACTCATGACAGCTATCTATCACGATGGCTGTATTTGAAGAGATACTACCTGGAGGAGAGATTTAGACTTATTCTAATAATGATCAAAGAATGCTACCTAGAAAATGCAAAAAGGTAAATTGAAGTTTAAGGTAAAAGAAAAACTTACTAATGATTTGAGCAATCCCAAAAAGGAATGGGCTACACTTAGAGGTGGGGGAACCCTCAAGTCCCCACTTGAAGGCTGCAACAAAATCTCAGAGGGGGGGGGGCTTTGAGGTCCCTTTTAACTCTTGAGATTCCAGGACTCACAGCCTGGTTTCTGGGAATGGAAGTGGCAATAGTTAAATCTTTCTAAAATAATGACTACTAGATGTTTATCCACAGGGATATTGATCACAGATCTCTGGCTTTGTTAGTGATTTGGGAGATGATTCTACAAACGTGTGGCAAGTGCAGAAGGTGCTATGCTACAGCCCACTTGGTTCTGAGACTCCGCAGCTAGCTAGGCTAGTTCTCAGATGACGGGTCTGCAGCCTCTCACCAGGCCCATGTTGGATGCCTTTCTGGCTTGGTTGAACTCTCCAACCAACTGTTGGTGTAGCTTCTGAGAATAAGAAAAACTGACATTTCTGTAGCACTTTAAAGAGACCCCAGGGTTACCTTTAAGTAGGACATTAATAGAGGCTTTACTGAATAGCAGGAAAAAATTAATCCTCTTTTGCTTCCAAGCTAAACAATCCAATTTAACAAGCATTTATTAGTTGCCAGGCACCATGCTAGGAGATACAAAGCCAAAATGAAACATTCCCTCTGCTCAAGGAGCCTGTGTTCCATCAGGGAGAAACAACATGTACACCCTCAAATACAAAATATAGAATAAGCCATTTTTTCCAGGGGGAGGATGTATGGGTCTGATATTAACAATAAACTGGAGATTCTTGATGGCATAATGTAAGGATGAGTAGCATAGAGACTCTGGAAGGATGAGGCCTGAGATAAATGGGCATAAGGGAGCAGCTTCAGTCTAGATAGCCTCCCACTCAGAATCTCTGTTACTTTGTGAGTCAGGGGAAGGAAAGAAGCATTTACTTATTAAGTGCCCACTATGTGGTAGGCTCTGGGCTAAGCAGTTTTTACCACTATCTCATTTGATTCTCACAACAACCTTTTAAGGTAGATGCTATCATTATCTTCATTTTAGAGTTAAGGAAACTGAGGCAAACAGCTTAAGCCCAGGGTCACACAGCTAGTGACTGGGGCCCTATTTAAAACTTGGGTCTTTTTGACTCCAGGCCCAGCTTTCTATCCATTGCGCCACCTACTGCCTCTAGGGCATAGGGCAGTAGAGTGTCACTTAACCCTTCACAGGAGCAAAAGTAACCTAGATTTGATTATCAGTCTGAAAAAAAAAAGATGTTGGGAGTTCAGTGCAGAGAGGGGGGAGTCAGCCACATGAAGCAAGCTTGGCCCCTCCCTGCCTGACTGTCACGGTGGGAAGTTGGTGTGTCCCTGGGGCCAGGCTGATTGCAAGAGGGCTGCTATTGTGGGTGCAATAGAAAGAATACAGGACACCTGTGTTGGAGTCCCACCTTGACAGCTAACTGCCTGGGTGACTTTGAACAAATCATTTAATCCTTGTTAGATTTCAGTTTTCTTATCTCTAAAATGAGGGAGTTCGATAATTTCTCAGCTCTAATGGTAAAATGCCTCTGTAAATGAATTTTAAACCCGATTTATGGGACATTTCTATATTCTTTGAAAGTTTACAAAGGTTTACAAATGATCTCATTAACCTGTACTTCCTGGGGTTGGATTCCTTTTTCAGTTTAAAGCTTTCTGTCTCCCAGGAGTTGATTAGCTCATTATTCTAAGAGACTAATTTGTGCCAAATGACTGATCTCCAATTGAGGTCAGGGAATCAATAAGCAGAGTGGCCTCAAATTCAGATATGCTAGTTCAAAGTAAGCCAAGAAGTAGTCATGTAACTTGAAAATTATTTTTCACTCTTTCCTCTCTTGACTCCCCACATCTAGCCTATTAACAGGTGTTCCCTGTTCTTCCTGGATATTCTTTCTCAAGCTTCACCTCTCTCTTCATTCCCACAACTCTTCTAACATGTTTTAACCAACTCTCATTATTACTGCTAAAATACACTCTCTGTCCCTGAGAATGCTAAATTGGAAAAAGGTCACCTACTCCAGCTCCTTCCTTATACAGAAGAAGAAACTGAGGCCCAAAGAAGGGACTTGCGGTTTCTTGCTCAGAGGCACACACCTATAGTCGGTAGCAAAACCAACCCCTCATTCCTAGGTCAATCCATTTTAACTCTGTCCTGTATTTACCCTACTTGCCCCTCCCTCTTAACCTCTAATTAGGCCTATATGAAACAAGAAGAGGGAGCTTCATGGGATCAGAGGACATGGAGCTGAAAGGGACCTTAAGAGTCATCTAGACCAACCTCCTCATTTTATTATTTCCTAAACAATAAAAAATGAGAACTAGGGTTTTTTTTTAGAACTTCTTAAAAAAGAATTTTTTTTCAAAAGTTCAAGCTAAACCAGCTCTGGGTAGATGTGCACAGACACACCCTGACTCTCCAAAAGAGAAGGAGGAAGATGGATTTTCTCATCTCTTCTTTGGCTCCAAGCTTGGTCATTCCAATTACCCAGTATTCAGCCTCAGCTTTTTGGCAGTGCTGGTCTTTCCATTTCCATTGTTAAAATCACTGTGTCTACTGATTTCCTACTTCTGCTTTCTTCACTCTGCAGTCCTTCATTTGTCTAACCATGCTTTTCAGAATTCTTTCTCTTTCATGTTTCTTACTGCACACCAAATACTTCATTATAATCACATGCCACAGTTTGTTTATCCATTCCCCAATCAATGGGACTCTATTTCCATTTCTTTGCTACTACACAAAGCTCTATGTGTATATGGGACTTTTCTTTTTGTCACTGACCACCCCGACGAATATGCCTAACAGTGGGGAGGATGATCTTGTTTTGGGGTTTTTTTTTAAACATTTGCTATCATATTAAGACTGGAAGGCTGCTAGGTGGCACAGTAGATCCATAGAGTGCTGGTCCTATTTCCTCATCTGTCAAATGAGCCGGAGAAGGAAATGGCAAACTTCTCCAGTATCTCTGCCAAGAAGACCAAATGGGGTCACAGAGTTGAACATGACTGAAACCACCAAACAACAATAATCATATTATACCTTTCTCTTTCCTTACAGAGATGAGGAAACTGAGACAAAAAAAAGCAAAGTGACTTGCCCAAGCTCACACAGGTAGTAGTGGCTGAGCTAAAAGTCAAACCAAGTTTTCAGATTCTAATTCTAGGACTGTTTCACCTACTGAGCCGATTCCCTCAATTCAGCAGTAACTTTGAGAATCTTACTTCCTCTCTAAGAATCTTAGAGTAATCCATATAAAATGTTAAAAGATCAGTGGACCATACTACCCCCTCATTTTATAACTTGGTCAAGAAACCTAGCCTTTATTCTATAATGTTTCTCCATTACCTCTTGAATCAACTAAAACTTGCCTGCCCATTCCTCTCCTTGGCCTCCCTTATCCTCAGCTTTGACTAATGAGAGTCTGTCCTAAGCTCTCTTATCACTTCCTTCTGATGTTCTGCAACTTTCTGCCTCAACCACCAGCCAGTACATTTTCCCTTGTGCTGCTCTCTCTTCTCTTCCAAGCCAGGGTATTCCTCCTTTCCTTCAAGACTTAATTCTAAAAGCTTTAACAAAATTTCAACCCCACCCCCAAACTTCTGCCATTATTTTCTCATCTCCCAAACCAGAGCCAAGTGCGCAGGTCTCTAAAGAGAGTTAGGCTGGCATTTTACAGGACCACCCGTTTCTAGCCGTTTGGGTTCATCTGTATTTCTGTTGGGAATGGCTCTCCTCTTCCTAAGTTTCCAGAGGGAAGGGAGCAGCACTGCATCTACTACAGAGAGCTACCAAGGCACTCAAATGTTGTGTTTGGTACATCTTTCAGGTTCCTATGTGCAATGGCGCCGAAATTTGTGATTACAGACTGGAGTGGGGAAAACTAGAAGGATCAATGCACGTAATATACACTGGCCCTTGCTTGAACTATGAAGTAAAAGGTCTTACCCCTGCAACTACCTATTTTTGCAGAGTACAGGTATCTACAACTGAGTCAGAATTCACTTGAGACCATGACAATAAATGACTACTAACCTATCTCCATCCTTGCTCTGCCCTCTGCCATGTTGTATTTCCTACCAGAATTACTGCTCAGGTCAGAAGGGCTTTGGGGGCATGTGGAAGCAGAGAAGAGGGACATGAGGAATGATCCCTAACACCCTACCTGTCTTTCCCCATGATGGCAGGCAGTAGAGATGCTTTCTTCCAACCTCTGGTCTGTCCCCACTCAAGCTCAACAGTTGAATCTTCCTAAATAAACCTTGCACTATTCTTTGCATTCCCCAGTGTCTTACACAAGGAGATGCTCAGGAAAGAGAGATGAATGAAGATCATTCCCTTGTTCAAAACCCCTCATTAGCTTAGTCTTAGCTCCTCAAGAGCCTGGCCTCTACTCCCCTGGCCCTAGCCTACCACGGCAGCTCTATCTCCTCCACAAACCTTAGCAAAACTAGGGCCCAAAAGATGCCTCTCAATTGTCTCCTTCTGTATTTTGGTTCACAAAGTTCACCCTGCCTGAGATATCCCTTTCCTTGATCGACCTGAATCCTATTGGTCTATACTTCAAAGCCCAATTCCAGACCCTCTGTGAACCTTTCCCACCTCCAGCCAGAAGTGTTATCTTTCTTCTCTGGACTCCTCTAAATCACTGGTTCAGGAGTTTTTACTGCTTGATTTTTATAATTATTGATATTTAGACATATTGCAAGTTCTTTGAAGGACTGTGTCTTATTATGTGTTTTATTTCCCAACATCTAGCACAGTGCTTTGTACAAAACAGATGTCTAATAAGTAGTGACTGGTCTGAGGAGAGGACATATAGTTTGCAGGAGTAATCTTTAAGGGTTGAGATATGTTAAGAGTGTTCTACAGATCCCTCGAGTTCCTCTAGGGGTTAATTATGTTTGGCAAGTGAAAGGTAAGCCCTTCAGTCAGTCCCCTGCCCCTCTTAGGGGGTCACAACAACCACCGAAAAGGAGAAGGAGCCAGAGAAACCACCAAGAAGGGAATCCCGATAAAGTGGTGAGTCTATGTGACTGGAACCACCAGGAAATAGGGATCAGGGTTTATTCTAGAAGTCACAAAGTCACACTGATCAAATCTTATAAGCAAAGAAAGAAAACCAGGTGAGATTAGGTTATCTATTTGACAATTTAGGCATTTCCTGTATTAGTAAGAAATTAATGCATTAAAAGTGTGAACATATAAGGATTTTTTCACTCAGAAAATCAAAGGCCCTAGTGCCAACTCATAACTCCTTCATTCCTGCTTCCACATGTCTATATAACTCAAGAGGTCTAATATGGCCCTGAGACCCCAATTAATCAACATGCATAAAGAAAAGCCCATTTCCTGGGCCTGCTTCTATCTGTCAAACTCAGAAACGACCACCTATCATTTCATAATGGGGAGGGTTTTATAGGAAAGAAGAGCTTAGTTTACTATGCTTAGCTTGGGAATATGATAATGGCTGTAGAGTAGATGAGAGGTCCCAAAATAAGACTGAAAAGGAAGTTTTTCAGCCTTAATTACCATGTGTATGTGCTTCACTGATCTAGCTATACAATCTGTACACAGCTTGTCAGCTCTCTTACATATTCCAACTATTTAGCACTGGATGTTAAGTATTGGGGCTGATGCCAAGATAAGTTTTTTTAATGGTGTAAGATTTAGCGACAAGCAAGCTACTGGTGGACTTTAAAAGCACATCCTTTTCAGGCTGTGAATATGGCTGGAATTGGCATGTTTGGGGGAACGGGCATAGTAACAACACCAGCATCCGTGCCAGGAGCAATGTCACTGCCACGACTACTGGAAGGAAAGATCCCTCTTCCTTTGGCATCGACTTGCCTTGCTCTTCAGTGGGATGAACCCAACTGCCATGGGTCAGAGATCACTGGATATAACATCGAATATGGAGAAAGACAGATTGTAACTGTTGATAGAGTAACGAGCTACACCCTGGAAAATCTGCAGCCGGACACTGTGTACAGGTAAGTTACTCATGTTACTCGGGGCCTTTCTATTTATAGATGACTTGGGACTGCCTGGATTTGACATGTATTTGTATTTCATTGAAAGTACATTCACTACCTGCTGTTCCTGACAACTAATTAGTTCCCTTCGTTGTGGAACACCATCTGGCTGGGATTCTGTATTCCTTGTTTTCTTCTCCCTGTTTAGCATCCATTGAGGAAAAAGGAAGTTCTGTGAGGGAAGACTGGGGAGAAACAGAGCATGGGGACTGGAGACTTGTTATAATGTGAAGGGAGCAATGAATGATGAAAAGAGTACTTGACTTGGAGGCAGAAGAGACCTGGGTTTGAATCTTCCCCCAGCCACTATTCAGTTTACTCTTTTCAGACTTGGCCCTATTTTACTATCCTCTCAAGATAATTTTGTATCTCAATTCTGAAGATTCATTTTCTGCTATCATTAAATTCAACTTAAAATGGTTTATATTCATAACACAGAAACATAAGAATTTCTTTCGCATCACTAATATTTCATCCACTTCCCATGGACTCAGAAATGCATTTAGCTTTGAAGAAAAGGGAGAACTATTCTCTTCACCTGTCTTGTTTCTCTTGTTTTCTCAAAGCCTTTGATAGAAAGAGTGATCACAAAACCAGTACGAGTGTACCCTACCTATCTGATATGATTAATTGGTCCTGAAAAAGCCCAATTTCAATTAATCCTCTAGCAAGTTATCACCTAAATGATACTACAGTGAGGTTTTGTAACATTACAGTGGCTTTTAACTATATGTAGAAGTACCACCAAAAAAGAAATTAGTCTTGACCAGATTATATACATGTATCTTGATAGAGATTTCATGATCATAAAAATGGTAACGGTGTTAATTTTTAGAAATGTGGAGGAAAGATCCTCTTTTTACTTTCAAAGGTTGGTGGGGTTTATTTGCCATCCAGTCATTATTGGAAGAATTAAAAGAAAACCCTGTTCTGGATTTTCTCCTCTCTGACGCAAAATTCTGTTGTCTATGATAACAGCAAACATGATTATTCTTTAGAGAAATTTGGAACTACTGAAGGCCTCTTTCCTTTTCTGATAAAGAATAACGCTCACCTAGAAAGATAAACTTAACTTTTCCTTCATGAAAATTTGCCTTCCAATTTTTAAAAAGGAAAGATTAGTGTAATTATCTTCCCATAAAAGTGACTTAACATTGTTTTTTTTCTCCTTCTCTACCTAGAATTAGAATACAAGCTATCAATAGTTTGGGACAAAGTCCTTTTAGCCAATCAATTAAAGCCAAAACCAAGCCACTACCTCCAGACCCTCCTGTCCTTGAATGTGTGTGCTTCAGTTATCAAAGCCTAAAACTGAAATGGGGTGATGGCCCAAACAGAATTTCACTCTCCAGCTCTGTACAGTTCAATTTGCAAATGGAAGATAAGACCGGCAGGTGAGACCTTTTGTTATTTAATATATGTGAAAATCTCTTCATGGATTAAAGCTTCATATCCTGTTTTCTGTACTCTAGGGTGGTTTTATAAACTCATCAGGTCATTAATCCTATGGATGTACTTTCTTTTATTCTCTTCTTGCCTTCTGCAATGGGTTCTACGAGTTGAGCATACTCCCCTCTGCCCTCCCCTCCATAGGGTACCCACTTTTTTGTAATTTGTTTTTTTAATAACAAATTTCCACATGTTTTCTGAAGTTATATGAGCCAAACTGTCTCCCTCCTTTCTTCCCTCCCCACTCCTGGAGCTGGCAAACAATTCAACCTGGGTTATACATGCATTATCACACAAAATACATTTCCACATTATTCATTTTTGTGAGTAATCTTATAAAACCAAAACCCCAAAACATAAACCCAAATAAACAAGTGATAAATCACATGTTTTCATCTGCATTCTGACTCCAACAGTCCTTTCTCTGGAGGTAAATAGCATTCTTTGCCATAAGTTCCTCGGAATTGTTCTGGATCATTGTATTGCTGTTAGTAGCTAAGTATGTCACATTTGATCATTCCACAATATTGCCGTTACTGTGTTCAATGGTTTCCTTCTGTTTTCACTCTGCACCAGTTCATGAAAGTCTTTCCAGCTCTTTCAGAATTCATCCTGTTCATCATTCCTTATAGCACAATAGTATTCCATCACCATCATATAGCACAGTTTGTTCAGCCATTCCCCAACTGAGGGACATCCCATAGGGTTCCCATCTTGACCACCCCTTTTCTACCAGTGATGATGTGGGAATGAGGCCCCACACTGAGGTAATGAGAAGTATAACAAAGGTAGTAAATCAGTCCTCTGTACTCATTTCCTGAGATACCTGTTAGCAGAGGGACTTCATTTTAAGTCCTTAAAGAGAACTTAAAGCCTACTTAGAGATAAATAGTATGCAATGCCTGACTGGTCTACTTTTGTAAAGAAATTTGGCCTTGAGGTCGTTGTAAGGAGAACTGAATCAAGTCACAGTACACGGAGGATAAAGAGGGTGTCTGACGTTATATAACTTCTCGTAAACATCAACAAAGTTGAGTTGGACCTAGAGTAAGTAGGAGCCGACCCTTGGTGAGGTAAACACTGAGTGGTGAAATCCAGCTGCAGCCCATGCTGCCCTTCCAGTCGCCCAGGCTTGAAAACATGGAATCATCTGAGTATTCCCCTTGCCCCCCTCATATCTAACTGGATATAAGGAGGCAAGGGGATCACTCCAATGAGTCACCAAGTCTTTTCATTCTTTAAGATCATATCTGATTCATCTATTGTTTTTATTTCCATCCCCCTGCTCATCACCCTTATCACTTCATGCCTGGCTTATTCCCTCTATAATTCATTCCATAACTCATAATCACGTGAATCTCTTTCATCATTATCATCCCACTGCCATTCAAAAACATTCCCTAGTTCTTTATTTCCTATAGGATATGGTCCAAATTCCTTAGCTTGGTCTTCCAAGCCCTCCTCAGTCATTATTCCCCACCTCATATCCTCTACTCCAGCCATAATGTCTCTACACTTTATCTAATATGTTTGCCTCCTATCTCTAATGCTCTACCTCACACATACCCTTGTTGAAATCCTACCTATCATTTAAGACCCAAATCACATCCCACCTCTTCCCTCGGACCACTCTAGCCTATAGATATTTCTCCACCTTTTTGAGCTCCTTTGGCATTCTCTGTTACTTATTTTTAGTGTTCGAGTGTGTATGTCCATTCCCACCTACCTCACTAGACTGTTACCTCCCAGAGAACATTTTATGATGCTTCTTTACATATGCCCCATAGTGCACTGCATATAGAAGGCTGTCAAGAAATATTTCACTTTGACAAGCATTTGTTATATAAACAACTGTGGACAAGCAAGATATAGACAGGATATATTGGAGGCAGTCACAGAAGGAAGGTATTAAGGCTAAGGAGAAAGGCTTCTCACAGAAGAGACTTAAGGTACAACTTGAAGGAGACCAAGGAAATTAGGAAGCAGATAAGGAGGAGGAAGAGTCTCGGGCATGAAGGTTAGTGAAAATGCTAGGAGATGGTATGTCAATGGATTGAATAGTATATAGAATGAAGTAAGGTATAAGAAAACTGAAAATACAAAGTTTTTGTCACTTCTGCCTTCACCATCTACTCTTTTACCCCACAAACTAACAACTGAAAGATTAAGAAAGGTCTCTTGGAGTGACATTTGAGCCATCTTAAAGAGGGCTAGCTGCTGAATGAATTATATTGAAATAATAGTAAACCATTAAAAAAACCTATAAATTCAAGGTTCAGTCCAAAAAAAAAAACACTTTTCAAGCTCCTACTTTCTGTTCAAAATTGGGAGTACAAAGATCAAAGAGGATAGAGAACTATAATTGCCTTTAAAGAACCTTCCAATCTACTGGGGTGAGGGGATGAGAGAGATGGAATGTGTATACAAATAACTCAATGTGCAGAGAAGAGGCCCGCCTAAAGGGATCTGGAAAGATGCGATGGAAGAAGAAACCCTTAAGTTGAATCTTGAAAGAAGGGATTTGAGCAGATAGGGGTGTGGGCAAGGTGGGAGGAGGGGATGTCTGTACTAGGTGTGCATTGCAAACCTGGACAAAGATAAATGGTAGTACGAGAATAGGGGAAATAATGAGTCATCCAATCGGGCTGGAACATAGTGTGCTTCTAAAAAAGACCAAGAAGATACTCTGGCTACAGATTGTGGTGGACCTTGAATGTTAGGATAACAAGTTGATATAGCAGGCAGTGGGGACTACTGAAGATTTTAAGGCCGAGACATGACATGATCAGAGCCATGAACTGAGAAGATTATTCAGGCAACAGTGTGAGGAATGGATTGGAGATAAGAGAGACTATATTTAGGAAAATGAGTTAAAAGGCTATTCAAATGCTCAAGGGGAAATTTTGAGGATCCAGACTAGGTCATTTGGGTTTGGCGGGGGGGATAGGAGAGGAGACAGAAGAAAGATTACTGAAATAGAATCTATAGGACTGGGCAACTGATTGGGCATAGGAAAAGAGAGAGAAGAGCAAGTCAAAAATGATAAGGTTTTCAAGTCTGGGTAAGAAGATGATGAACCATCAGTAGAAGTAAAGTTAGGGGGAGAGAAGCAAGATGATGAATTCATTGCTAAATCTGTGTTTGCTGTATCATGGATGTCCTAGTGGAAAGGCCTAGCAGGCATTTGAAAATGCAGAACTGATGCTCTGGAAAGAAGTTGGGTTTGGTGGTATTAGAGAGTTATCTACATCAAAGTGAGTCAAATTGACAAATAGATTCCCAAAGATTTCAGAGTTGGGACCTCAAACACTGTCTTGTCCAACCCATACTGGAAAAAAGGCTCCTTTCATGATACCTGACAAGTAGTCATACTCCCTTTTGTTTCAAGGACTCCCCAGGCGACCTTTGGATAGCTCTATAATAGTTGGCAAGCTTTTTTCCTCACATCAAATACTCAAAACTGACTCTTTTTTAACCCTCACCCTTCCATCTCAGAATCAATACTGAGTATCGGTTACAAAGCAGAAAGGTGATAAGGGTTAGGCAGTTGGGGTTGAATGACTTGCCCAGGGTCACATACCCAGGAAATGTCAGAGGCCAAATTGGAACCCAGGATCTCCTATCTCCAGGCCTGGCTCTATCCACTGAGCCACTCAGCTGCCCCTGCAAATCTCCCTCAACTTCTACATACTGCTCCTAGTCCTGTCCTTTGGGGCCAAGAGGAAAAAGTTTAATTCTTATTCTATTTCATATCCCATCACATACTTGAAGCCAGCTATCACATCCACCTACCCCCACCACAAAAAGTCTTATCTTCTCCAGGTTGCCAAGTCAAAGAGTGCAGAAAGAAAAAACATAGAAAGACAGAACCTTAGGAGAGATACTCACATTGGAGAAGCCAGAGAAGGAGAGATCAAAGGGATATAAGAATCAGGAGAGGTTCATATCACCAAAGCCAAGGGAAGAGAGAAACATCCAGAAAGTGAAGGGCATAGTCCACAATGCCAAATATGACAAGAAAAACTAGAACTTTAACAGAGATAAGTCATCAAGCAACCTTAGAGGAAAGGGTTTTAGTAAAGTAGAGGATATGGAAACCAAGGACCAAGGGTAAGGTATAAGCTACTCTTGTGAAAAATTTGTCCATGAAGGGGAGAAAAGGATATTAGCTTCATTAGTTGGGTTCTAGGTGAAGTTCTTCTTTAGACAGGGTTTTTTAAATAAGTTTGTAAGCCAGGGAAGGGAGGAGGAACTAAAGATTCAAAGAGCAAAGTCATTGAAGAAACAGAAAGGGGAGAAGATTCAAGGGCACAGGTGGAAGGGTTAGTGTTGATAAGGGGCAGGACTTCATCATCTTCCAAAAAGAAGAAGGGAAAGAACAAAGGATGTGTAGGTTCTAAATGTAGTTTTAGAAGAGTGAGAGATCAGTTTAGAGAAAACTTACTGGGGATAGAGGACTCAGTTCAGGAGGAGGTAAAAGCTCATCAGATGACAGACAACGATAGGGGAAAAGGTTTAAAGTTTATTTTATATTCAGAGAGAAAAGCCTTTAATGACATAAATATTTCACCCTGTTTTCTCCCCTCCCATTCTGCCATTTCTCTCTAAGTGATAGGTATTTTTCGTTAGTGGTGATAAGAGTGATATGCCATCATGGTTCAATCAAATGTTGAATATTATTATCCACTACCAAGTTTAACACCTCGATATTTACAGCTATAGCCAAATTACAGGCCTGTTTGGGTATTATGTGACCTTGAAAGTGATCTTATTAAAACCCGACTGAATTCTTTTGTGTTCTTAGTAAATGCTGCCTTATGCTTTAATAAAACCTACACAAAATGCCTGAAAAACCAACAAGGCAAAACTTATGTCAAGTTCCTAAATGTCATTCATGTTTGGAGTTGGGTTTTTATTTTAACAAAAAGTTATGTATTTAAAGAAAGAATTCCAGTATATAAACCTTTAAATGAAAATCAACCAACAATGGCTGTCCATAAGATGGTCAGAGCAGAACTGGCTGAGTGGTTAAAACATAAAATAATACCACTTTTTTTCTCTTTTAGATTTGTCACCCTTCTGAATGGGCCTTGTCACACCTACAAAGTCCAGAGGCTGAGTGAATGTACAACTTATAACTTTAAAATACAAGCATATAATGAAGCTGGCGAAGGACCATTTTCTGATATTTATACCTTCACTACAACCAAATCTCCACCTGCCGCACTCAAAGGTAATCAATTTAACTAGGTCATTAAACATGATCTTCACTTCAGCTTTCATACCTTCCTATAAAAATTAGCAGTAAAGACTTATTTTAAGCATTTAACAACATCAAAGCGAAATCAGTAGGATCATGTCACTTAACTCTATAAGGTTCCTTAAAATAGGCTTGTATCCTAGTGAGACAAAAGGCCTCTTCCAGTGGCTCACGGTGGCATGAAAGTGACTCTAGGTTTTCCAAAGCTTTGCCAGCACAAGCTCCAGAAGAGCTCACTCACCAAGAGGAATGACAGACTACTGTCTGTTTTCTGACTCTTAAAAACCGTCCTTAAATTAGAGAGAGGTCTTTGTCCTTGGTGAGATATAACCACAATAACCACAACCTGATGTCACAGGTCCAAGTGTCAGAGAGCAGTTATCACATCTCAGTCAGTGTCAGTGGCTTAATTCAGTGAGAGTCCTTGAAAGATACCTTTGTGTTACATAAAATGGACAGATTTTTTATCAATATGGAGGCTATTCTTTGTGTGGTATCTATCTAAATCAAAAATTTTGGTGATGAAATAGATTTGTAACTTAGGATAGTTGCGTTCTTTTCTGTACTGCTGGAGGGAGTACCCATGCTGACAAGATCACAAATTTATACAAGTATTTGAACACCTTTTTTCCTAAAAAGTACTGTTCCATAATAGATGAAGATGCCAGTAGGATATGAACTTTAAAGGGTTTTTCCCAATTGTGAACTTAGTTGAACTGTTTTACACATCGTTTTTACTGACTATGGTCTCAGTTGTTGACCAGGGTTAGTCAAGTATGATAAATACTGACTTTTCCTGCTGTGCCAGATCATGGGCACCTCACACCAACATCAGCTCTGCAGTTCAGTTGTGTCAGATTCCTGCTCCAACTAAACTTAACTGAGCTTGACATTTTTGAGCAGCGATTCTAGAGCACAAATATAAATAGTAAGAAAGCATATAGGGACTAGACCGACAACTTCCACTATATGGAGATAATAATGATGTATTACCCCATTTGATCCTTATGAATATATGTGAAAGTGCTTTGGAAAATATGTAAATAGAACGTAGGGGATCTTTGCTCTCAGTGGCATGAGTACTCCTTCCACCAGAGAAGATTACAGCCCCATTAACTCAAGGATTATACCAGTCATAAAACATGTTAAGCCATAAGAGCACAAATGTGCTACAATGGCCTGGTCATATTATCAAGAACATATATGCCTAGAGAAGGAGGTGGGCCAGTTCACATAATGAGCATGAGGGTTAACAGGTGAACAGGCTATATGTTCTGCTAGTAAGAAAATTGGGCCAGAGAGATTTGCAGTACATTGGAGCAACCTTTTATAGAGAATTTACCAAAAGATCTATGTAGAAAACAGTTGGCAGCATGAAAACCTGTGGATAGACTTCGGCCCGACTGGAGAGAGTGTTCATACCAAAGAGATCACAGATCCACTGAAGTAATGTGATGTGAAATACAAAGACCTCACTGTACAAGTCAAAACAGAACAACTATCTAAAACCAAAATGCCTGGAGTTTTATTTAAAACTATTAAGATCCTTGGATTAGTATATCGAAAGCTTTCTACACTTAAAATCATAAGAGTAATGAAGGTAGCAATGGTGGACCATTTTTTGAGAGGGTTAGATAAATTTCAAATTCTCTAGGAAAAATGGAGCCTCTGAATTTAGAAGTCTCCTCTTTTTTTCCAGCACCCAAAATATGTCAGCTGGAAGAAAATCTTTGTGAGGTTACATGGGAGCCTCTCCCCCCTATGAAAGGAGACAGCATCATTTACATTCTACAACTTGTCAGTGGGAGAGGAGCTGATCAGGTAACTGCCAGAAAAATCCTGTTCTTTAGATTTGTAGCACTATTATTAGGAAAGTCATCTTGCCTGATTTTATCTCATCTGTATCTTTACCCAAGAGATCTAGCCCCTATCGAGACATACAGACTTCTGTGAAAATAGTTTCTCTTTTTATTTATCTGGTCCACAGCTTACAATGTGCACCTCTTTGATCTCTTGTTCCCAAAATGAGTATTTAACAGATTTTTTCTGTTCTGTAAACAGAACTGCTTAAACAATAAACACTCTGGATGTGAGAGATTTTTGTTGTTCTCTATGAAATTGCGGAAATTTCTGGGAAAATAAAAGGAATGTTCTTATCTTCAAACTCCTCTTTCTTTAGGTATACAAGGGGCCAGATACCTCATTCTGTTTCACAAATTTTCAAACCAACTGTGAGTATCGATTCAGAGTATGTGCTGGCCGACAATATCAACAAAATGGTGGATTACAAGAACTATTAGGAGCATACAGTCCCAGTACAGTATTCTCATCTCAGAAAAAAGACATAGATCCACCCCAGGATGATGACTTAATAGAAGAAAATAAAAGCAAAAAGAGGTGTCTAACCGATGATCAATTTGCATTCATCCTGGTCGTGGCATTTGCAATTATCGCTGTTTTGTGTGCTGTTGCCATTCAGTACTTTTTAATCAAATAAATTAGTCAAAAATATTTAGCAGAGTCTGAACATTTCTGGTTGTTTGGCAGTTCTATCTCAAATCATAGCTGGAGATGGTTGTGCAAGATTCATTTGTAGATTTCTTTCTCAAATGTCACCTAAAAGCTAGGGATTGTATGGCAGAAGCCTTGCTGTGAATATGTAATTGACATTAAAATATTCCTGCGTCTTATGTAACCAGGTTTTATTGTAAGAGTAAATCAGGAGAACTGCCTTAATACATAGCTGCTGGGCCTAGAATAAACAGCAAGTTAGAAGAACAGATTTATATTGAAGTCCTTTTAGGTACATTTGAGAAAGTGGTAGAAGTTTTTGATTTCTTAAGAAGGATTTGATATAGTTTAGAATTTGTGAATTTTCAATGACAGGTGTTTCTTTTGAGCATAGATTGGTATATAGAACACTTCTAAATCCTTAACTGAATTTTATGTATTGTAGAAGAAAATTATTGCCTGCCTTGATTTGTGGTTTTGTGAAATGAATACTTATAATTTTGTTTTAATGTTGAGGTTAAATATTTAATATCATTTAAAGTACTATGTGAGGGTACCAATAATTTGGGAACTTTACTTACAATAAGACTCTATAGACAGAGAGAAATGTACTGTATGTGGCCGACTACTTGCATTCTTCTGAAATATTATAAAATGTGTCTTATAACTCTCTGTACTGTAATTTTTCAAAGTAATGTTTCCGGCATTTGGTAATCAGTTTTGGCCCAGTGCAAACTTCACTCTGAAATTAAGGAGATGGTAATATTTTGGTGCTTGGACAGAAAGTCTATAGCACCTACTTGGGGGTGGGGTAAGAGAAGAGGCACAGTCTCTTGGGAAGAGTGCATTTTACTGTTTTGACTCCAAATTGAGCAAATAATTTTGTATTACTCTTGGCCTAAACAAAAAATTCAACATTTGTGTATGTCCCTCTAACGTAATTAGGATTAAATGTTTTACATGTAATAACTCATGTTTTTACATAGCATTTATAAAGCTTTTTTAAAAGATCTGCTCTTGAAAAAAGATCATTTTGCATCTTGATCTAATGGTACAATTTCTTATTATTAAACTCCTTTGGGGATTTTGCAGAAAAGACTCTATGCACTTCATATGACTGACTGTTCCTTCTCAAGCCTTTTATTGTAAATGTTTTCAAATTCTCTACTTCCCCAAGATTTCTGTTGTGAATCTGAAAGCTGGAAGCCACAAATTTTGAATGTTTTATGTCTCAATTAACTTGACAATGAGATCATATGTTACAAATATTTGCATATTCTGTGACATTTTGTATCTTTCTGTGTGCATCAAGAATTGCACTGGTTTGTAGCATGTTTTATATAAGTAGTGTGCAGAACTTTACATCTTTCAAAAGGTAGAACTCAACATTTTAAGAATGTTGCTGAGATGGCAGCTGTTCAAAACAATTAAGGTTTGAGATATTATTTTTGAGGTGTGGAAAACATTAAAAAGGATTTTTGAAAATAGATTATGGTGCAATCTAAATTAACATTTTCCAAAATACATTCATTTTGTATTGTATTTATTTTTATTAAGTCCTGGAAAATGTATGTTTGAATGTATTAGTAGCAGAACTTAACCATTTTATTATACCATCAACACCTTTTCCCCACACTCAGTTTTATGCAGCTATTTAGTATTACATTTGAAGAATTTGTCCTGCCCTTTTTTTCTTGAATGAATTATAAAATATTCTGCCTTCAGCAAATATTTATTTTTTCCCTAAAAGAAAAATGAAGAAGCTGCATTGAAAACAGAACCTGCTTAGAGAGATTTTTTTTTGCAAGTAAGTGATTTTATAGATTAAAAATTGGGCTGAGTACATACAAAGCAAAGTTTTACTTTTCTAGAAAATTTAAATGCTTTAGAATTGCCTCAAAGTATGTTTCACAGAACTACAGAAAAAAGCTGTGTAGATTTTGCAATGACAGACATTCCAAATTGATCCATCTTAGTGAGTATGAATATACTAGATCTCTCCTGCTTTTCATTATTCCCCATTTATTGTAATTTGCTTAAAGTATCTCAAACTTATGTCAACACTGCCATACATAAATGTTAACTAAATTGTAACTATGAAATAGATAATATATTTTAAATGGCCAATAAAAATTATAAAAATTATTCAGATGTATTCGTGGTGATATTTCTACTAAAAAACAGTTTTCCTTTTAAATCCTTAAGCCACTTTTTATGAACTTTCTCTCCTCCAGCCCTCTCACCCCAGGACATTGAAGAATACATGACTTTGCCTCCCTATCAGTCAACAAGTATTAAATCTACACCATGTTCCCAGTATTATGGTAGGCTCTGGAGATATGAGTATCTCCAGTACAAAGAATGAAACAATCTCTACTCTCGTTGAGCTTGCATTCCAATGGGAGAGACAACAAGTACATATAAAAATATATTCAGTATAAGTATAAAATTAACAAGAACAAATAGACTGGTGATATGATAATAAAGCTCAAGGGAGAGGCTGGATATGCAGACAATGAATTAATAACAATATTCAAACATACATGTACCAAGTAGGGTAACATCTGAATTCCTAAACCAAAAGCTAAAAGTTAGAGAGAAATAGATAATAAAAGTAGAATAGTTGGAGACCCTTAATGTACCCTTTTCAGAACTACATAAACATAACCAGAAAATAAGAAAGAAGTCAAAGACCTTAAGAAAATTTCAGAAAATTAGGTATGATAGATCTCTAGCAATTATTGAATAGAAACAGAAAGGAATATATATTTCACAACTCTGCATGACATCTTTATAAAAACGACCTTTCAGTGGGGCATAAAAACCCCAAAAACAAATGCAGGAAAGCAGAAATATTAAGCACATATTTACTGGCCATAATGCAATAAAAATTGCATTCAATAAAGTGCTAATTGAAGAAATCATAAAAAAATTATAAATGAAATTATTTAATCCCAGAAATGGTATCATAAGACATATAGACCTTTGCATGAAAGATAAGAACAACAAAGAAACAATATACCAACATTTTTGGGATACACATAAAATGATCCTTCGGAGAAATTTTATATTTTAAAGGGTTGAAAAACTCTTTCATCAATAAAAGAAAAAAAGCAGATCAATAAATTGGGCGTAGAATTAAAAAAAATTTAAACAGTTAAACATTAAAGTAGAAATCAAGAAAATAAATGGAGAGATTAACAAAATTAAAAGCAAAAGAACTGTCTACTTACTGAATAAAACTAAGCTGGGTTTTAAAAATCAATGAAATGGACTATTATGTAATTTGACTTTTTAAAAGAATGAATGATGAAAACGAAAAGGGTGAATTCACAACAAATGGATAAAGGAAGTTATTAGAAACCATACTGCCCAATTGTGTGTCAATAAAACTGATAAACCAAATGAAATGGATGAATGTTTACAAAAAATATGTAATTCCCAGATTAATATAACAAGAAATAAAGGACTTAACCCAATCTCAGAAAAAGAAACCAAAAACTCTTAAATGAGATTCCAAAGGAAAAAATCCTGGGATCAGATGGATTTACAAGTGAATTCTTTCAAACATTCAAAGAACAATTAATTGCAATACCATATAAACTATGTGGAAAAAAATTAGAAAAGAAGAGAATCTAACCAAATTCCTTCTACATATGGTCTTTATACCTAAACCAAGAGGAGCCAAAACAGTGGAAGAAAACCATAAAATAATATCTCTTAATGAAAATTGACACAAAAACTCCAAATAAAATAACAGCAAGGAAACAAGGACACCATGTCACAAGGATTAGACTGATGGGAGGAATGAAGGGTTGGTTCTATCTTAGGAAGTCTACCAATATAATAGATCATATTAATAAGAACAATAACAAAAATCATATCATATCAGTAAATGCATAAAAGGCTTTTGACAAGATACACTACTCATTCCTGATTTTAAAAAAACAATAGAAAACAATGGACCTTTTCTTAAGTGATAAATAGTATCTAAAGCCAAAAGCCAGCCTTATATATCATGATGACAAATCAGAAGATTTTAGAAAAAGATTAGGGGTAAAGTCAGAATGTTCATTTTTATCACTATTTTGATACAATGCTAGAAAGGCTAGCTATCATTAAATAAGACAAAGAAATAGAGCAAATAAGTTTAGGCATAAAGAATATTATCATATTGCTTTTTGCAGATGAAGTGATAGTTATTTGGAGAATCCTAGACAGTCAACTAAGAAATTAAGTGAAAGAATTCATTTCAGCAAAGTTATAAGATATAAAATAAAGCCATATAAATTGTGAGCCCTTTTATATATTACTAAAAAACCTAGTAGGAAGAGACAAAAAGAGAAATTCCATTCATTTGGTATAATTACAGAATGTATAAAAATACTTGGGAATCTACCTACTAAGACATGCATAGAAACTATATGAATATAAAACACTCTTTACACTGATAAAGACAGACATAAGTCACTGGAGAAATATTAATTGCTCTTGGTTAGGTCAAGGCAATATAATAAAGATAAAAATACAATCTAAATTAATTTATTGTGTCAACTCATTTTCTGACAATAACATCTGGGAAAACCAGAACCAACATCTCATACTATGAACCAAAATAAGTGCTAAGTTGATACATAATTTAGATATAAAAGATAATATTATAAACAAATTAGAGGAGAAATGGGAAGAAATTAGCTTTCAAATCTGTGGTTTTAGAGGAAGAGTTCGTGACCAAATGAGATAGAGAGGATCACAGAAGATAAAATGAACAATTTTGATTACATGGAATCAAAAGTTTAAGCACAAGCACAACCAATTCGGCCAAAATTGGAAGGAAAATGTAATTTTGGAAAAAAAACTTTCATAGCAAGTTTCTCCACTAAAAATCCGAAATTGAAGATACTGAAGGAATTCATTCAAATGTTTAAGAACAAGAGCCATTCTCACAAAACTAAATGGTCAAAGGATATTGACCAAATTAGGGAATAATTAAACAAGTTGTAATATAAGATTGTGATGCAATATTATTGTGCTATAAAAAATGATAAGAGTGCCATCAGAAAAACCTGGGAAGTCTTATATGAAATGATGCAGAATGAAGTGAGCAGAACCAGAACATTGTACACAGTAATCACAATATTGTAATGATGATCAACCGTGAAAGACTTAGATACTCTGATCTAGACAATGGTCCATGACATTTCTGAAGAACTGACAACCTGGTCTTCAAAGACTCTCCAGATTGACTCTTTCCCAGAGTGTTGAAACAAAGAACTCAAAAGATAAATCAATGAATTAACTGTGAATTGTTTTTGTCTCTTTCCCAGGACTTAGTTCGGTGATGGCAAACCTATGACACGCATAGCCATTTTCAATGACACGTGACTGCATACAAAGAAGTATGGGGCCACATGCCAAGGATGAAACATTTGCTCTAGTGTAGTGTAGACACTCTGTACACTAGCGATGACAATTCTACCTCTATTCATTTACCTATTTTGGTTTATTAAATACAGCTATATATTACAATTATACATTTTTGTTATCTAAAACTATAAATATCACGAAATTATGAGTTTTTTTCTCAAAGTGACACACCACCTGAGTTATGCTCGGTTTTTTGGCGAATTCTGACACACCACGCTCAAAAGATTGTCCATCACTGACTTAGTTAAAGAAGACAATAGTACCTTTCCAATTACTCTAACCTTTGGCTACTGCATATTTCTCAAGCTTTTGTGTAACTCATGAAACTTTCTGTTGCCCCTTCCCCTTTTTCTAAAAATCTATTTAAAAACCCCTTTTTCTGTAGTTTGATAAAAGTCCTAGTATAGTACTATGTGTCTTGCCAAATTGTAATCTGGATGCCTCCATGAAAGATCTGTTATTATAACTACTACTTTGGTGGTTCTGTATTCAGGTTGACAGACTTATGATGAAAAATGCTATCTACCGCCAGAGAGAAAATTGATCTGAATGCAGAAAGTACTTTTTTCCACTTTATTTTTCTCATCGTGTGTGTTTTCTTTTGCAACATGGCTAACATGGAAATATGTTTTGAATGACTTCACATATATTATCGGTATCATATTGTTTGCTTCTTCAAAGGGTAGGAGAGGGTGAGGAAAGGTGAAAATCTGGAACTCTAAATTTGAAAAAATGAATGATTAAAAATGTTTTAATGTAACTGGGAAACATTTAATGAAATAAAAACATTTTAAAAAGTGACAGAGAAAATGTTAGTAATACAGACCAAATTTAAAACCAGTTGTTAAGCATCTTTATCAGTATACCCTTGGTTAGGAGAAATGATTAAGGAGGTGGTGGTACAGAAACCTGGCAACAATGGATGAACTAATGAACCGAGAGAACAATTCATATCAATTTATGCAATAATGATAATATCATAAAGACAAAAAATAAATTTGAAAGACTTAATAACTCTAATCAACACAATGGCCAATGATGGCCCAGAGAACCCACGATGAAATACACATTACCTTACTCCAGATCAGTGATTCCCAAAGTGGGCACTACTGCCCCCTGGTGGGTGCTGCAGCGATCCAGGGGAGGCGGTGATGGCCACACATGCATTTATCTTTCCTATTAATTGCTATTAAAATTTTTTTAAATTTAATTTCCAGGGGGCTAAGTAATATTTTTTTCTGGAAAGGGGGCAGTAGGCCAAAAAAGTTTGGGAACCACTGCTCCAGATAAAGAAGTGATATACTCAAAAGTAAAGATTGAGACATATTTCTGAAGCATGGCCAAAGCAAGAATTTGTTTTGCTTGATTATGAATATTTGTTATTCTTCTATAAAATGAGGATGATAACAGCAGCTACCTCTCATGGTAGTAAGAATAAAAAGAGATCATATTTTTAAAGTGTTTGGCAGTACCCTTCGATCCAAGCATACCACTGCTGGGTTTGTACCCCAAAGAGATCATAGGGAAAAAGACTTGTGCAAAAATATTTATAGCCACACTCTTTGTGGTGGCAAAAAATTGGAAAATGAAGGGATGCCCTTCGATTGGGGAATGGCTAAACAAATTGTGGTATCTGTGGTGATGGAATACTATTGTGCTAAAAGGAACAATGAACTAGAGGAAATCCAAGTGAACTGAAATGCCATCCAGGAATTGATGCAGAGTGAAAGGAGCAGAACCAGGAGAACCATATACACAGAGACGGATACACTGTGGCACAATCAATTGTAATAGACTTCTCCACTAGCAGCAATGCAATGATCCAAAACATTTATGAGGGATTTATATGAAAAAATGCTACCCACATCCAGAGAAAGAACTGTGGGAGCAGAAACACAGAAGAAAAACAACTGCTTGACCACATGGGTCAATGGGGATATGATTGGGGATGCAGACTCTAAAAAGATCACCCTAGTGCAAATATGGAAATAGGTCTTGATAAATGACACATATAAAACCTAGTGGAATTGTGTGCTGACTGTGGGAGGAGGGGAGGGAAAGAATATGAATCATGGAACCATGGGAAATTGTTCATAACTAATCAATAAAAGAAAAAAGAAAAAATAAAGTGCTTGGCAGACCTTAAAGCACTATATAACTCTCGATATTGTTTTATTATCATTATTGTTATTGTTGTTAGAGGGGTTTTGCTTTTCTTTTCGCTGTGGTGGGGGGAAGGAAGGTACAAAAAGAGAAAATAGACTTTTGTTACTGAAAAAAATTAAATTGAATTTTTAAAAAGAAATTCAGACATACTAATATATTGTTGATGGAACTATGGATTGTTCCAAACATCCTGGAAAGCAATTTAAAATTATGCTGAGAAAGTGACTACAATGTCTGTTCTTTGAGATCCCACTAGGCATGTATCCAGGATTTTGATGGCTTAGAAAAAGCATAAATAGAAACTGTTTTTAACTAACAGCCTGATTCACATTTTGTATTTGTAAGCTAACAATTTTTTGAGAGAAAACTTGGAGGCCCTCAAAGAATTTTTTTTGTGATGGTGAATCATTAGGCCATCTACTTTTGTCTCATCTCTTACCTAGCTCTTAGTGTTAAATGAATGAACATTGCCTCTGGCAAAGAAATTGAGGCCTGGAAGAAAGTTCTTGATTTAGAAATAAAGTGTGGGGGCAACTAGGTGGCTCACTAGATTCAGAGCCAGGCCCAGAAGTCCAGACTTTAAATCCAGCTTCAGACACTTCCTAGCTGTTTGACCCTGGTCAAGTCATTTAAACCCCACTGCCTAGCCTTTACTACTCTTCTGCCTTAAAATCAATACATAGTATTGATTCTAAGACATAAAGTAAGGGTTGTTTTATTTTTTTAAGAAAAAAGAAAAAGGTTTTTCCATTTCTTTGTAATCAGGTTTATTTTCTAAATAAGATTTTGCCTTCCAATTTTGGGAAACACTTTTGTTTATATTTTTTCTTTTCATAGGAAGTAGAATATTTCCTTTGAACCACAATTTGTTTCTTCCTGGTTATATCCTAGAATTATTTTTCAACATAATTTTAATTTTGTTTTATTTGGTTTTTTTAGAGGTGCAACTAGCTTATCTTTGCTTGGCTTCATCCTACTGTTAATACAATTGCTGTGTTTATTTAAATTGTGTATTTCTTTTTTTTTTAATTAGACATTTATTAATATTCGTTTTTAACCTGTTTACATACTTTATGCCCCTACTTTCCCCTTCACCCCCCCGCTCTCCCCCCACCCATGGCCGACGCACATTTCCACTGGTTGTAACATGTGTCCTTGTTCAGGGTCTATTTCCCATTCATGTCCGCCTCAGCCCCTGCATTCAAGCAATTGTTCATCTTATATGTTTCCTCTCCTGCAGTCCTTCCTCTGAATGTGGGTAGCGTCTTTACCATAAATCCCTCAGAGCTGTCTTGTGTCATTGCAGTGCTGCTGGTACAGGAGCCCATTACATTCTATTTTACCACAGTATATCAGTCTCTGTGTACAATGTTCTTCTGGCTCTGCTCCTTTCGCTCTGCATCACTTCCTGGAGGTCTCTCCAATTTGCATGGAATTCCTCCAGTTTATTATTCCTTTTAGCACAATAGTATTCCATCACCCGCATATACCACAATTTGTTCAGCCATTCCCCAATTGAAGGACATACCCTCCCTTTCCAGTTTTTTGCCACTACAAAAAGCGCAGCTATAAATATTTTCGTACAAGTCTGTTTATCTATGATCTCTTTGGGGTACAAACCCAGCAATGGTATGGCTGGATCGAACGGCAGGCAGTCTTTTATAGCCCTTTGGGCATAGTTCCAAATTGCCAGCCAGAATGGTTGGATCAGTTCACAACTCCACCAGCAATGCATCAACGTCCCGATTTTACCACATCCCCTCCAACATTCATTACTCTCCCCTTCTTTCATTTTAGCCAATCTACTAGGTGTGAGGTGATACCTCAGAGTTGTTTTGATTTGCATTTCTCTAATTATTAGAGATTTAGAACACTTTCTCA